>NW_023596448.1:30252187-30309323 GCF_011947565.3 Pollicipes pollicipes
TCTTCAGTTAAAGTACTGCAACGATCGATGCCTAGCCAACGAACATCGTTGAGCGTCAAAACATGCCTAAACCTGCAAGCAGCCGATTCCAAGACTTCGGATGCATCATCTCAGCACCAACAGACCACGCTTCACGCTGCCTTGCGTGACCGGCTCGACTCACCCCACATCAGACCCGTCACCTTACCAACAGCAGTCGGACTACAAACTCTAGCGAGCCGGTAAACTGCGCGTGCGTAAAGTCTGGAAGAACGACAATAAGCTAAAAAGTCTCTGGCGAAATATTCTATCTCGAAGCGCAAGTGTTCGAGAGGGGGGGGCTAGGTGTCTGCACGTCTGGGTTTCAAGGAGTCTCAATTTACAGGTCTCAGTTTCAAGGGGTCTGCGCGCAAAAAAAGTGTTTTACGAAATCGAATGTTTACTGTGTGAAAAATTATTAGTCCTATCCGTTTGAGATATAATGAACACATGCGAGACGCTAAAACTAAAACAGAGAACATCCCTTCGGCGACCAGTTTTTGACAAAACATACTCAGGCTAAAATCCAGGGAGGCACGGACCCTGTACCCGTTTTAGAGCTCAAAGTCATCAACATAGCTCTGGACCATCCAGACAGGAAAATAAGTGAGTCCATTCTTATGAGAAGTCGGCGACCAGACCTTAACGTGCAGGGCTCATCATGGCCGATTATGCGAATGTGATAAGTGCCTTGATGTGTGATGCGTGCATTACTTAAAGTCGTTTACATGTAAGAATGACGCCTGATGCGTGACGCGCGACGCTTGTTTAATTGAAATCGTTTGCATGTTCACGTGATGCGTAATGCGTGATGTTTGTTTGCTTCAAATCGCTTGCGTGTAAGAATGATGCGTGATGCGTGATGTCTGTTAACTTGAATTTGTTTCATGCACACGTATTTTTTACGCGTTTTGCTTTCTTGTTGGATATATACCGCATCGTAATAATGACTGGCAATTGCTCCTTGCCCAATTTCCTGAATGCTGGCGACTTGAAAAAAACTGTGGCTTGCTGTTTGCAAAAATAAAACTGAAACATCGATCGGGATCGGCAAAAAATTTTGATTGTACTACTAAAATTTATTTCGATAAGGGCACGTAGCCGAAATATTAAGGCAACTATCTCTCCTTTCTCCTGGTTTTTCTACGAAAATGAGGCTAAGAGTGCTGTTCATGTACATAATTCCCTCGGTTTGGCCTGCGTCAGAGCTCGTTAAACATAAAAAGGTCATGGCAGCTGTAAAGGATTTGGCGGAGAGGCAGAGGTGCGGCGTTGCCGTAGTAATCCGGGGTTGTCCGCACCGTCCGGGGTTGTTGTAATCCGGGGTTGGCCGCACCGTTGGGACTAACCCGTCACAACCCCGGATTACTACACCACCGTCACCGTTACACCGTCGGGACTAACCCGTCTGGCTGCCAAACTGTGAGGCCGGCCGGGGGACTATGTCGTTTTAGCTGTCGGTGCTTGGAGGGTGATCCCAGCGGACGCGGCCGTGAGGCCAGCTTATGGGTAATGTCCACAGCCTGCCCCGGGCTGTAAGGTGATGGGAGGATATAGGAGGGGGCAGTGAATGGGGCTGATACTGGTGGTTGTGACTCACAACTCCCAAGTCCATGAGTTTATCCAACCTGCGTCGAGTTCTATTTCAGTCTTGCTGAATCTTATATGATGCTAAAATTATCGCATGACGAATGCACATTGGAGACCTGAATTACATTCACTTGTCGACCTGTCATGAAGCCCTCGCCAGCGTCTCACCACCGTAAAGCTTTAAGGGATCCGACCAGAAATTCCGCACCAACGATTGCAACTCACGGGCCGGCCGTGCCGCGGCGCCACAGTCGCGGCCGCAATAACCGCCGCTCCGCCGCTCTGCCCCCTCTCGCAGCAACCGGTCGGCCGGCCGCCGGCGGACCAGCCCGTGCCGCGCAGTGCAGCTGGACGGTCGCCGCGGCTCTGCGGGGGCAGAGCGGCGGAGCGGAGCGCCGCTGCCTTCGCCAACCCTTGAGAAAGCGGACCCCGGGCGGTCAGCGGCCGGATCTCGACTGGGGCTGCTCGGGCCAGCGTGCCGCGCGTGACGCCGCGCACCGGACGCCGCGAGCGGGTGAGAGTGGGCGTCAGCGTCGCAGCGGCGAGGGGGAGACGGTTCTGAGCCGTGGGTTTAGTGGATCGCGGGCAGTGCAGTGTCGGCGCTTCAAACGGTGCGAGGCAACGGGGCCACGTGCTGACTCAATACATTTGGATCTCTCCCTTGCGATGAAGGCCCAGAGCGGATGCAGACTGGCGGCCGGCGCGCTCCGCCTGCTGGTGGCGCTCTCCTGCGCAGGTGCCTCGCTCCAGAAAGATCCCGCCTCACTCCAGGGCGTGGTCAACTCCTCGTCCTCCGTCGGTAAGCCGCGTCCTCTTCCGGATAACCTGCCGATCCTGCGGTGGCGGCAGCGCGGCCTCGTCACCAAGTGCTGTCCAGAGGACGCGGCGCTGGTGCGGCGGCCGGGCCGGCCGACCCCCGCCTGCGAGCCTGTGCCGGTCGCGCACCGGTGGCAGCCGCGCCTACTGAACGGCCGCACGCACGTGCTCAGCCCGCCCGACGACCGCTCCGCCGTGGCAGAGGGGAACGTCACCTGCGAGTCGGACCAGTTTTGGGTGAACTCGGCGGAGGCTGGCGGCGAATTCGAGCTGCTCAACACGGGACATCTGTACCTGCGGCGCTCGGACGCGCTCATCGAGCCGGGCACGTTCTGCGCCGACCTCCTCCTCAGCCTCCCCGGCGCCTCGGGCCTGCTCTCCAACGCGACCGCGGACGGCTCCTCGGAAGCGAACGTGACCTCGGACTTGACCCTGGACCTGACCTCCGCGACCTCGAGCGTGGTGGCCCGCGTCTGTACCGTGTCGCTGCAGGATCGTGCATCGCTGCTCGATCCGGAAGACCTGCGCCCGGCCTGCCTCCGCGGCACATGCCTCCGCAAGTGTTGCCCGCGCGGGCTCAAGGCGCTCCGTGAGGGCCTCACGTGCGTGCCGCAGACGGGGCCGGCCCCCTGGCGACCAGCCTTCCACCACGCGCTGACGCAGCCGCTGAAGAGGACCGAGTATCACACCGTGCACGGCAACGCCCTTTGCCGCACGGCCAACAACAGCCTTGGGAAGGTGTTCGCCCTGGAGCCGAAGTACTACAGTGAGGACGCCTTCTTTCTGCAGGAAGATGGGCGGTTGTGGGTGCCTGACCAGCACGTCACCATCGAGCTGGCCGACTTCTGCGTGGACCAGGTCAGCCGCGGTGCGGTGCGGGGTCACGGTAAGGCCACGGCAGGTCACTCTGGGTTCTGCTGGAGCAGGGCGCGTGAACAGCGCTGTTGAGAACTGGGATGGTCCTAGGCCGCTCCCGTGGACCGGCTCTGGGTATATCCCCTCCCGGCTGGCGGGTTTATAGACTCTGAGCTGTCTTACCGGGCAGGCTCAAAGATTTGCGTAGTTACAGCTGCCTACGGGCTTCCGACAGCACGAGAGCGGACTCCACTTAAAGTTGACTCACGTAACGCATCACCACAGTACACACACCAAGCTTCCACGAAACTAAAAGCACCCTTTCCCTTCTCATCCTGCTCCCACCCATAACAGACTTATGTTGGCACTTCCTATGCGAAACATTGCTTGGCGGAGCGCTGATGTTGTTCCTGTCCACATGTACGGTCGAATGCTTTGCATCCGGATGTTTGCTACCATATTTGTCTGGTATATTTAGTGTCCGTCGGTGCGTTGTGCATCGTGGTGACCGTATGATAAATGGTAGAGCCCAGCAGCAGGCGAGCCCACCTCATGCCACGTCACGAATTTGCGACCTGCTTCACATCTTGGTCCCGAGTACTGGACTTCCAGCCTCTGTAAAGCGAACAGCGCACCCCATTGTGTATCAGTCCAGGTCATGCTGTTTTCACCGCGAACGCATCTCCAGCTGTGAGTAACACCTGGCCTGACCTGACATGACCTGAGCACACGACACCACGTCACCTGGCCGTCGCCTGGCAGTCACCCAACTTGACCTGACCGAAATTGTCCGGATCCAACGTGACACGAAGCGGCCCTGACCGGCCCGACCCACCCTGGCCTGATCTAGCCTGGCACGACCCGAACCGACCTGAGCTGACAATGGCCGACACAATCTTACCGGCCGGACCTGACCCTACCTGACCTGACCCTACCTGACCTGACCCGACCTGACCCACTCCCCAGGTGGAGTACCACCACGAGGGCCGTACGTTCGACGCCCACTTCGCCATCGTCTGCTTCGGCGATCCGGGCACCCAGATCAACGTGGGCAACTACGTGTACCGCTGTCTGCTGCTCGTGTCCACCCTGTTCCTCCTGGCGACCTTCGCCGTGTATTCGGCCGTGCCCGAGCTGCGCAACCTGCACGGTCGCTGCCTGATGTCTCACGTGGCAGCGCTCTTCACCGCCTACGTGTGTAACCTGGCCAGCCAGCTGCAGCCCGTCTACTCCAGCATGGCCGCCTGCCAGCTGACAGGTGGGTGTAGTCTGACGCTCGGAAGGGGGTGTAAGCGGTGTGGGGGAATCAAGAGGGTGTAAAGGGCATGGAAGATGCGAGAGAGAGAGAGAGAGAGAGAGAGAGAGAGAGAGAGAGAGAGAGAGAGAGAGAGAGAGGGGGGGGGGGGGAGAGGGAGAGAGAGAGAGGAGAGAGAAAGAGAGTGAGTGAAAGGAGAAAGAGAGAGCAGATCGTTTTAAAGACGCCGAGAGTGTTTCTTATTGGTTAGTCGTGGAATAAAAAACATGTTTTTAACATACATTAATTTTTAGCTTCTTGTGCATGCAAAAATACATAGTTTGTGATACTAATGCGCGACAAGAGCTTCTGCAACTTTTGATATGGTCTTGTATGACAACCAAGACACGTGACGAACACAGCGGAACAACAAAGAAATGCGAGCGAGACTGAGGGAAGTCGTTTGTTGCTGGGGTAGCCCGGTGCCATTTTCCGGGAGCATCTAGCGTAACTTAAATCGTCGAGCCGAACTCCAGGTAACTTCCAGGTAGATCCCGCACCCACAAGGACACCCCGTAGGACAGGTTGCCGACGGGTTGTGAGACGTGTTGTGGGACGGGTTGTGAAACGGGTTGTGAGACGCGTTGTGAGACGGGTTGTCATTATTTTTCGCGGCACGCCGTCGTAACATTCCCACAGGCAATTCCGTTATTCTGAGCGGTGACCAGCACCGATGGTGTGGGGCTGTAATGTTAGCCAACTCCCTGACGGCGTGCAAACCATCGGACCAGACGAAGCCGCAGGGTGAACTGTTGCATGTCAAGCACGCTGTGCAACTTGCCGACTGTGGCAGTTTGCATGTTTTCGTTTGGGGCGTGGATCGCACAACGTCAGAGTTGTCACGCACATACATGTGACAGAAAAGGCCAGCGACGTTCAAGGTTGAGACCAGAGCACCATAGCTATGAGACACGCAATGCATCACGGGAGTGCTAGCTCTAACATGTTTATTTTTGCTCGGAACGTTCGGTCTCTGGGCCTCATAAAAGTGGTCTTTGGGCCTTATATACGGCAGAAACAACGTTCTATTTCACTCGACTGTTGAATTAATGGCTCACAGGTGTCTGCTGGTGGACTGCAGATTATTAATGTGCGAGTTTCGGCTTTTGAACTTCACCAATGCAGCTGCTGTGCCGTGCTGCGGATTTAGTTTGGCAAAGCGCTGCGTTTCTGGTCATAAGGTTGTGCCAAACCCTCCCAGGGACAAGTCCACCTCATTGTCCTCAAACTATCCGCCTTGTTAACTATTTATTTCTAGCGACAGTTACCCCACTTCATCACGGTCTTCGTTGCATTGAACCGGCTTGAGCTAGATTGTCACATCTTAATTGATACGCCCCGCTCGAACTTGCCGATTGAGTGGGTCCGGAGCTCTGGGCAGGGGCGTTAACAAACATCGGCAACTAGATGAAGCGCGACGTGCCACCTTCGGAAATGGATCACGCGCCCGGAATTAGCTGGAGACCAGAGTGAGACGTTTCGGCTGTTGGTCACTATGACGGCCGGGTCTGTGAAGATGGTCTGCGCGCCCGGCGGATGTCCGTCGCTAGCAATACGCGACCTTACGTCCCACGGTCAGTAGTTCACGCCACATCCGACAATCGCGCAAAAACAGGCGCACAGAGCGATGTTAGTAGAGCGTTTTTTACTCGTTGTCTCCAGTGAAGCGCCCGCGTCATGGCTGACGCATAGTGGCCGCGTTGGACCCTCATTCACGTTCCACCGAAATGATGTTGCCCGTTCAGACGAAGCGCACGGCGCAACCGACATTCCATGGACGTCTCTTTTGTTGACGCCATTTCAATGATTAGGTACCGCGTGACAGGCTCCCGGGTCTGGCGACGCCACGATATGTGAAACACAGGCTGGCATTCTCTGCGACACAGTTGGCTGGCACACAGGCTGGCACTCTTTGACACAGTTGGCTGGCACACAGGCTGGCACTCTTTGACACAGTTGGCTGGCACACAGGCTGGCACTCTCTGTGACACAGTTGGCTGGCACACAGGCTGGCACTCTGTGTGACAAAGTTGGCTGGCACACAGGCTGGCACTCTCTGTGACACAGTTGGCTGGCACACAGGCTGACACTCTCTGTGACACAGTTGGCTGGCACACAGGCTGACACTCTCTGTGACACAGTTGACTGCCACAGGCTGGCACTCTCTGTGACACAGTTGGCTGGCACACAGGCTGGCACTCTGTGTGGCACAGTTGGCTGACATACAGGCTGTCACTCGTCTGCTGCACGCCATATCAGTTCATGAACCAGCTGATCATGACGTGTTGTTTGTGGATTATTCAGAGGTAGCCTCGCATGTCCTCACGCCATGATAACGGTGGACCAGTGAGACATGACTTTTGAGCAATATTGCAAGCGGAGAATTTATCCGCATTGCTTAAAAACTCCGAACCATTCGGTTTAGCACATAGGGATATTAGTTAACATTGGTTTATCACGTAGTCTACTAATCCCTGCTGTTATTGATATGGCCCCGACCCTCAACGCATAATAGACGGGTGAGACTACTGATCTGGAAAAAATCAATGACGTCCCCGCGCATGACCACGAGAGCCAAAAAAAAAATGGAACCCGATCCATCAGGATCTGAATTATTCAGCATAGCGATAGCAATAACACAATGGTGCATAATTTCAGAGTCCAATTATATTACTAATCCATGTGCAAATAAGTACTGCTGCATGTGTGTCATATAATGCATACACTCGTTGCATGACTTTTCTGTCACGCACAATAGTTAGGATGGCCTTGTTTAACGATTAATGCTTTGATTGTCTTGTGAAAATGGCAGACTGCAATTTTTTAGTCGCTGTATATGTACAGTCACGACCACGTAAAACGCCGTTCGGAGCAAGCCTCAACTGAGAGGCAGTCAGTTGGTCCAATTTCCTGAAAACATCCCGTACTTGATCCAACTTAATACAATGTTCATTACGCGGCCGGCGAAATCGAACATTTCACAATCGTGCAATGGTGGTGTCACATACCAGCCTAGCAGCAGCCTGGCCTTACGTTCCACAGCACGGACGCCCTTCACCATTGGTGTATCGCCGGCCGTAAATCCGGGCACAGCTGACGTGACCAGCGCTGTGCAGCGCTGTGTTATTCGCACGCAGCCCCCTGTCCCCGATATGCCGCCCAGGCGGGGCGCTCTTAGCACGTAACCGGCCGCTGTCTGAGGCGCCATCAGGCTCCGGTCTGTTGTCCGGATCAAACTACACCTGGCGTCGTATGACGAGCTGGAGTTCGTGTTAAGCCCTGGTATCTTTGCGATCTTTACTAAGCGATCGTGATGGATCAGCGTGCGTCTATATCATCACCGCAGTTGCGTGCCTCGGGGAATCATTTAATGGTGGTGTGCATTTGCTGGCGCTTCCTGTTCTCCGCGTGTGTAGCAATGCCTCGTCAACCCGGCTAGTAGCGCAACGTTTCATTATCTCTCTCAAGCGCGTATTTGCGTCTTGCGCCTTGAAGACCTGCATCACGAGGTGAACGCAAGAAGCAGAAAATAATTCGGAAAGTCATGTGGCGTTCGGGGATGCTGTACCGCGGATGTAAAAAACGCATGACGTATTCGTAAGATACACTGCGTCAATACAGACGATAAGTTATGTGTGATAAAACCGAAAGACTGAACTTCAAGCGTCCATTAGAAAAAGGTGGATCTAAATAGGCTCATGTTACAAATCTTACAAATGTTGCATGTTATAAATGCCACAAACTAGTCTTGTAGTCAATTCTGGTTTGACTGTCATGTGCGCTTTAAGTGTAATGAATGCTGGATTGAACCAATCGAAAGGCAGATTGGCATGAAATTTCCGGTCTCATTGAACGCCAGGGTACGCGAGAACTGGCCAATGCGTTCGGCGACGCGTTAGTCATTCAGTAAATGCCATCCAGGCTGTGCAGCCAATGAAGCCCACCGGATGCGAATAAAGGGCAAGACTGTTTGATCCGAGCCAAAGCCGCGCTTGCCCGGCCGTAATTCCTGGCCATGAGGGATGCAAATCGAGATCAGGCCTCTTCGGCAAATGTTACACTATCACTACACTGTGTTACACTATGTAACACTATGTATTACACTGTTACACTATGTTACACTATCCAGCATTCAAGGAAACGAACCATCGATTTGTTACTGCAACCAGATGAAAGGCGTCGAGCTTGACTTCGCTATTTTCTGAGACGAATTACGCCAGGCCTTGCCTGTTCAGGCCTTCTCACCGGTACCAGATGGAACGCATGCCCACTTAATATTTGAAGAAAGGTCTTTGCATACGCGTCCCTTGGGCATTTGCCAACTTCAGCATCGCCCTACTGCTGCTCTAAACTCTGCTCACACCACCATCTCTGGCGACGCATCGCCATGTCGGCCTATGATGCATTTGGCCTAATTTGGCCTAGTTTGGCAATTTGACCCACCATGGCGATGGCGTGGCTGTCTCGGCCGCTCAGTCTGCTGGCGTCCCTGCGCGGCGTGCAGGTGGCCGCCGGAGGGCGCTGGCTGGCGTGCCGTAGACCAGTCATCATTCATCACCGGGACTGGGGCGTCGGTCGGCGCATGACCCCGACAGCGAGTAATCTGCGGTGTCAGCGCTGGCTGCTACCGCGGCACCAGTGCAGTGATGTCGGTGGAATCATCAATGCTCGAAGGCCCTTGTTCCGTACAAATTTGCCTTTACACGGTTTCCTTTTTTTGTGAAATGTCGGCTATGCTGTCCTGTCTCTGAGCTTCTGTTTTTTTTTCTCAATGATTCGGTTCCCTGTCGAGTTTCCCTTTAGATTTATGTTTTGTTTAGTTAACCGTCCCTGCGACCCCGGCCCTACGGCCAGCCCGGAAACTGCGCCACATGTGTCGTGTTCTGCGCAGGGCCGCGCCGCCCGGTAACCGGGCAGTCGTCTCGCGAGCGCCGCCAGGGAGAGGAAGCGTATGTCCTCTTCCTGGCCCGATACCCAAACCTCAAAATACAGCATCAGCCGACGGATGCGTATTGACGAACGATCGAACGATACCGAACAGCCCTCTTGATTGATATCTTTCTGAGGATTTTGTTATATTGGTGGGTGGTGTTGTGGTGGGTGGTGGTGGGGGGGGGGGGGGGGGGTGCACACACTTCTATTAATGTTTTGAGGTGTGCTCAATATACTATCGAGGGAACGCCGCCTAAATGAAGAATGTTAGCGCGAAAATTAGGCCTGGCTGCATCCTTCACAAAATCCGTCTTAAGCTACCGTCTCCATGAGGCAGGACTGAAAGCGTGTTTAATACTTCCGTTCTACGGCTGATGGTTTGGAGAGATCATGTAGCTCACTCCTGAACCGTTCCTCTCACCCCGGATCTCTCCGTGGTTTTCCCTTCCGTGAGCGTGTCTTTCCGGAAAAGGCTTGGAGATAGGACTGTGTTGCATGCGAAGTTATAATAGCTGGGGTTGGGAAGTGTGGGCTGCTAGATATATTTGTTCACTGTTCGACATTTCACATTATACCTGAACGCCGTGCTTTGTTTTATTTAATTTTGTAGTGTCGTGAACAACGCTTGATCTCCCGTTTCCCCACCTTTCCCCCACGTGGCTTCCAACAAAACCGGTCGGTCGCACGAGCCTCCTAGTCCGGTTACTGAGGCCGATCCTGGAGCTCCCAGACCGCTGCGGCTGATGTTCTGTGTAAAACCTCATCGACTCAGTCTTGTCTATGATCTTTCCGAAGTTCCAAAGTCAGGAAAGCAAAATCCATTGGTTACTAACACTCTTATACGACGCAACTTTTGATTTGGTTGATACTCTTCTAAGACGCAACTTCTTATGTGTGTAGCGTCCTTCTCATTTGTGTCATAGTGTCTGTGCCGCCAAATGTTGTTTCTGCGCGTGGCTTTGTCTATGCCTGTGTCTACGACACGGTTTGCAGCGTTCTCAACATTTTTTAAAAAGAGCGAAGCATTGTCAAAACTTTTAGACATGGTCAGATCAGCAGCAGATTGGCTTCTTATCTTATCATACGGGTCCTATGACAAGAACATTTGGAGATGACGTAAAAATTTCAGCGGCCAGCCAAGAGCCTAGACTGCTGAATGAGACGTCACTGTCACCGCAAGGGGATTCCGATGGCTAGGAACGGTGCTACCAGCCCATTGTTGTATGATAGGCAACAGCGGTATTTTATACTGATGGTGAGCCTTTGCAATCGAAGCAGACAGGGAAAACATTGGGATTGGCGCAAATGGCCTGTGTACCACACATGCTGCTACATACAAATGTATTCCATTCAAAGTAAGCGCGGTTACGTTGGTAAGATTATTCTGTGCATCCAAAAGCTTCCCCTGAAGCAGCCTTGCCCTGCTTCTGCGCCGTGCTTCAATATTAACCGTCACCAAAACGTCAAGTGACACGTGTTCACCAACAAAGACGTCTCGTTCGAAGGTCACCTCCAGTTTCATCCGAGTCACGGTGTGTCGTCGCCGCGCGCAGTGACCCGGAACTAACGTCTGCTCACCGCGTTAACTTTGTCTCCGCCAGATCCCCCACCCCCCGAGTTCCCCTTGAATGACCTCCCTGATTGGGGCGTCTAGTGTCTAATCCTGCAGGCTCACCCACTCACGACAAAGTATAACCGCGGCGGAAAGTGCAGGCCTCCAGTGAAACGAACCGGCGTGGGGCGAGGCTCAAGCGGGCGTCTTTGGCGGACTGCTCGCTCGGTTTTTCCAGGCTCTCTCGTGGCGGCCGGAGATGCGGTGTCTAAACTGCAAAAATTTCGTGGGGTCGTCAGCCGGGTTTTTGAGGCGTCATTCGCAGGCGTGACCACGACAGCACGGGCCACGACCATGGGTCTTTCCAGGATTTGACGCCGGAGAGGCGGGCTGCTTTGGGAGTCCGAACTGGTGCTTGGTGGGACCGATGGTCCGGGGGGGGGGGGGGGGCGGGGGTTGGAGCAGTCGGATGCGGGCTGATACGGCTCAACTGGGAGCGCTTCGCCTGGCGGTCATGTACCGAGTGGCCGACTGGGTTCAAATCTGGATCTCGTCCAAAGTTTTCATTGACCCCCGCTGCATTCGACACGCGAGAACGCGACGTTAAGTGACCTGAGGTGTTTATTGCGACGTTAAACCTCAAATGTACTGAACGAGAGCAGTGCTGCTGGTGTCTGGGAAGATCTTTCTCACAGATTTAGCTGAGCATCAGGGAAGAGAAAAGCCAGAGGATGAACTCATCCCCAAGGCTGCAGCCCTGTTCCATGCGTAGACAAGCGATTGTTTTTGTGTTGCTTTTTATATGGAAAGAAGTTGCAACGCACGTTAGATGTAATTGCAGGGAGCCGACAATCTAGCTTAATTTGCTGGTTTAAAGGATGGATGGGACAGAACATCTTCCCGTCTGGTCCCTGCAGTACAGCCCATGGCCGTGTGAAGTGGGAACCCATTGGAAGTTAGGAAGCACTCGAGGATACAGACAACCAAATACAACGGCAGGCTACGTGCCCAAGTGCAACGACCACCCCTCAATATCTGGATTTTCTCAACAGGAGATACATGCTTAATTGTTAGTGAAATCGTCTCGCGTCGTGGCTTCCTAGTGCAAGCTAAGCCACCCTCAACGTGTTTATTCATGGTTTACCCGTGACGTCATCCCGGCTCCAAAAGGGCCGGGACGATCGTGTCATGTGCAAGCGAAAGCTCACGACGACATTCTGAGCGACTATTTAGTGCTACTTGATACCATCGGCCTTCCTAGCAGATGATGTTTCAGATGTCGAGATGGGCTTCGCCAGCATTAATTCCGCAATCAATTTCGCATTGACGTAGCCGGATACATGAATTAATGCAGATGCCGGCGATATATTCCATCGATATTCGCGGCGATACCAGCCATCAGGCAGTCAGCTGTTCCGCGTCGAGCGACACTGTGTGGTGAATGCGGTGGTTTGGTGGTTGGTGATTTGGTTTTTAAGGGCGCGTCGGCATCGGGGCCATTTTGCGTGTGATGAACGTGTATGTCACACATATGTACGTGTATGTATGTGCGTTGACAGAATCCCTTGTGTCTTATCGCTTAGCCAACTAAACAAACTGAGAACACACTTGATGCAACACGTCTGTCGTCAAATCCTACGTGAGGACCCTTTGGTCCTGACGTAATTCCACGTCAAACCCGTGGCAATCGTATGTGGGGGTCGTTTGTGGTCGCGCGTGGTCCGTGTCGGTTGAGTTTGAGTCATACGCGATCACATGCGGTCACATGGTGCGGCGTGTGGGTCGTTCGCGGCCACGCGTGGTCCGTTTCGGTCGAGTGTGTGAATCTTTCTTGGTCACGTGCTGCCCATGTCATGCTCAGTCGCGGCCCGTGACTCACGGGACTTCAGTGACGCCAGCCGGTCCTTATATTGCAGCCCTGGTCATGTACTTCTCCTTCCTGGCCGCCTGCTTCTGGATGAACGTCATGAGCTTCGACATTTGGTTGACATTCAGGTGGGTTCTGAGCTCTCCCGAAGGCAGCGACACAGTCAGGCTTTGTCGTGGACTTGCGGCATTTCTTCGCGACGCCCTTGTCTAGAAAAAAACGATGTGTGCGACCCACCATTCAAGGTCATGTCGTAGTTAGCTCATAAGTGGTGGCGACTGGCGTGGCTACGATATCACATAGTCGTCATAATGACAGCCAGAAAGGAGCTGGCTGCCAAGAGGCAAACAGGAACGAAGATACGTCGGTTGACCGCGGTGCCATATTGATTGAGGGGGATAATGCGACGCAATAATCGTCTTAATTAATGTCATTACCAAAGGTCGTGTTCGTGAATAATATGCCTCCGGTAAGACATGTGCATATTGCTGGGTTTTTCATATATGATGCTAGGTTTACTGGCGTCCGTAACAATTTGTTCTTGGTAAAACCGTGAAACCGTGAAGGCGTTATATGCCATGTTTCCCTATTTTATCATACGGTGGTTTCTGCTACTTCTTGGTGGAACAACTCATCAAAGGAGCCTCAAACGTGGCCTGTTTACATTCTTACGGGCACTAGGCCATGCAATGACACAAGTCTTACTTGTTTGTTTCGAAACCACGGTCATGTATAGCTCATTAGAAATGCATGGTTCTACCAAACTATATTATGATGACCTTAAAATAATTAGAAAGGTGATTGCCGTTAAGAAATATTCCTTTCGAATGAATTTTCGATCACGGACCGCAAGCACGGTGGCATCCATAAAACACTAGATGGCGGCTATTGTTTGCAGCGTTTTTTTTTTCTTAGCACACAAGTGATGAAAAGAAATTTCCTACACTTTGACCGAACAAATGACAGGAAATTACAAGTGATAAAATGCACTAGCCTTGAAAGATGAAGACTACGTGATTCTCTAGGATTTATATATTTCTATTTAGTGGGGTTTCAGTTTACGGGTGCGAAATAATTCACATATTTTGCAAAGGGTCTGGTCTTTTTTGTTTTGCTTGTTTGCAAAATCTTAGGATGTGAACATCAGAGGGGACGTTAATAACACCAACAAGATCAGGATCATCGACTCCATCAGCTAGAGCAACGAAACAAACATAAATCAAATGCGTTCAACCTGGATAGCCATCTTTCTTCACCTTGAGTGGTTGAAGCTTTGCGTGTGAAGATGAAATCAGATGTAAAAAAGTCTAACAGTTATGTTGGTATAGCATGGCAAGACCACAATACTTTGAAAACAATCCAGTTTGGTCCGTTTTCTCGCAACCTGCACGTCCGTGCGGTAAGCGAGCCTGTGACGCATACATGTCGGGTTTTAAAGATAAGTATCTGACGTCTGGCTCAGTGTAGTATGACGTGTTTGATGTGAGGACGAGTGAAAAGTGTATCGTATGTTGGTGAATGAATAGGACCCATTCGACTACGGCCTAACGGTTACGGCCTAACGAGCCCTAGACAAAAAAGAACAAAACTCCTGGAACCTCCATTGGTGATCGTTTTCTTTCTGCACACCAAAGCTATGAGATTCAGTATGATGAGAAGCCCTTGGCTGCTAAGATTTTGTAAAAAAGTTCAAGGGCCACTCCCATTACAAGATATGCAAATTAATCCACTTACACAAAATGAACTCCCTACTAAATAAAAGCGTTTAATCCCGAAGAGTCGTGTGGTCTTCATCTGTGCAAAGCTAGTGTATTTCATTGCCTGTGATTTCTTGTAATTTGTTCGGCCAAAGTTTGGGAAATATATGGCATTTCATCACATGGATTCTGAAGAGAAATCTTGTCAGCACTGGCTAGAACAGCATGCACTGGCAGACACTGGTGTATGTTTTATATCTGTACATCTCGAATCTGTGGGCGAGGTCCGTAACCGAAAACTCATTTAAAACACGTTTCTCTTAACGACTATCATGTATCTAACTATTACAACGGGGCCATCTTGATTCGATTGAATACCTAGCCTGCAGGACATTTCACAACCCCTGTAACACCCCAAAGTATATTATGCCAGGATGCGGGCAGCTGGCGCAAATCGCGTCTTACGGAATGTTGTGCGCGAGAAATGCCGGAACGCTTTCAAAGCAAGACATCCGTGGGCCCGGGTCCCATCAGCCTGTATATTTAAACACCAGCTTTAGCAGACTACTGCTTGCATGCTTGCTGTACTTGCATCGTCGGATACGAGACAGGAATCGATGACCACACACGTATTGTTACGGACTTGTTAAATGTAACGTAAACAGACTCCATCCAAGACTCAGCTAATCAACTGTTTTCCTATTGCGTCACATTCAGCAGCTACTTGATTAGATGAAGCAGCCACGTGACCATGGCTAGCCTGTCACTGATCCGACTGCATCCATCGCATCCCTCGCGAACCCCTGAAGTCGTCCAAACCCGCGCGACATGCGGACGGGTTGGGCAGCCGGTGCCACGCCGCCGGCTATCTCTGCGGTCAGCTGTTTCCGCCGCGTTTGCAGCCGAAATCTACAGAAGCCAGCCGCCGGAGAGATGTGAAGACCTGCGTCTTTAACTCCCGCCACGGTCGTTTGACCCACGTCAGGGGCGCCCCCAGGCAACAAGGTTTGGAGGATGGGGTGGGACGCCACCGCACGGGTCATTAAGTGCGAGCGGCGTCCTTGTCAGCCAGTGGCCCTAGGGAACTCCGGATAAGGGTCGGCTTGTGCCCTCCAATGCCCATTCTGGGTTTGCCCCTCGTTACTGCACCGACAGGACAGCAGGAGGGTTGCCGGATTTCCCTATAGAGCTAATTGCGGCAGACACTGCGCGCGTGCCGGAACAAAAAGCAAGAAATGGACTCTGCCGCGACTCACGTGTTCGCCGCACCGCATCCACCGCAGAACGATCCGCACTCCCGTCCGCTCATTGGTCTGCACGTGTGTGCGCGGGACGCCATTGGCCGGCGCTCGGAACACTGCCCAAGAATCGTGGCTGCCAGCATGCATGGCGAACCGCCCTCAGCTGTCCCGACGCGTCGCCCCAGGCTACTGACGCTCGCCGCCTCAACAGAAAACAATGGGGTGCGACGGCCCCAGTCCGCGGCCGCCGGCACTGCTCGCGTGATAACGGTGACCCTGCGGCGGCCACCGATCCTCCCTCCCCCCTCCCCCCTCCCCCCCCCCCACACACAAACGCGTCAATACTGGCGCGGGAGGTCATCTCCGGTCGCGTCACTTCTACACGTTGCTCGCCTGATATTTGCCAGATGGATTATTGCGATGCCGCCTGTCCTTAGTGGAAGCTGATGTCGGTATTTGTAGATAGGATCAAGGAGATATTTCATGGAAGGAGGCATGCAAGGGACGTACATGCAAAAACACAATCCCCACCCGCACGCAAGCGGACTTGTGTACTCGTTGTGTGCTGTCTTTACCACTCTAGGCTTGTACCATTACGTTGAAAACAAACGAAAGCCCGAGTTGCCTAAAGTGTCCTAAGTTGCCTAAGTTGCTACCTTTTTATACCAAACACTCTAAAACGCTTGTACATTCTGTACACGTGATCGTCGTCGCAATTTGTGCGGCCAGATAGCTCGACTCGGGGAGATTTTTTTCGATTTATTTCATTTCATTTTTATTTCGGAGATTTGTTTTATTAAGCTCCCACGTGGCACGAAGGATTACACCTCAAATGTCCGTCACGCACGGCCCGCGACAAATATGCCCCAATTCTGCAGCATCTCGAAGGTCATCTGAACAGACATTGGTAAGTCTGACCTTGAGAATTACATGTCGAAGGTCATCTGAACAGACGATGGTTAGTCTGACCTTGAGAATTACATTAGTGAGCGAAGGTGCCCAGCTTCATTTAGCTTTGACACCAGTCCAATTTTGATCATTTAACCACGCAGCTGTTTCGCCCACGCGCCCGGCGGGCAGTGAGATGAGAAGAAATGGCGGCCTGTAATCGCGATATGCCATTTAGTAATGAGTGGACCGAGCCAAAGTCCACCACTTTCCACCTATGATGCGCGAAAGAGAGGCCCTTTCCGTCTTCAACGGTGTTCCGAGACGATTGCGTAAGAATGCTGGAACGTTCGCTTACTTTAATAGCAGCCTCTACTGGAGCGCTCGCCCTCCACTCCCGCTAAGGGCTGTCACGGACGAGCAACTGGGACATCGCCATGGAAAGGCCACGGGACTAACTAGAATCGCGTGTCGCAAATGCTGCACTTAGCGAATAGGCCTTTGCAGGTGAACGCTCTCTCAAGATAAAGTGATACGGCTTAATCCCGCCATGCTAACCAGCCTTGATGAATCAGCTGATAAAACTGGGTCCCATTCGCCTCGTGGTTGTAACTGAATAATGCACCAATGGTTGCGTATCGTCCCACGCACGTCGCAGTGAGCAGAAATAAAGCTCCAGTTTCGCTAGTGTGATTGGATTCAGGTGGACCTCAGGGGCTCGGCTGAGGCAGCTCAACATCGAATGGATTCCCAATGGTCAGACTCTCCGCATTGGCTGCATTTGTATATCGGATTACGCCGACGTCTTGATCGCAGCTAAGCATTTCAAGATCCGAAGTTTGCGTGCCTCCAGCTTAAAATGTCCTGTTCGTTCTTATCTATACCTCGTACCCTCCCCTTTGTCCTTTCTACTCCCTCCCTCGCCGCCTCCCCGCCTCGGTGCCTTCGTGTCTCCGGTCGGAATGCGTCGTTGCGTTCTATTTCCCCTTGCCCTCCATTACTCATCTTGCCCCCTACTTCCATCTTTTCCATCCATCTCGCCCCACCTCTTCATGTCCCTCCTCTCCTTCCTCACCCCTCTCTCCCTCGCCCTCTCCTCCCTGCCCTCGCGTTCTCTCCCTGATGCCGCTCGCTGACGCCGGGCGGTGTCACGGTGACTAGGAAGGCGCTGGCCCGCAGACCCCGCGTGACATCGGAATGATCCGGGCGCCTGAGACGGCGGGCCTCCGACAGCGGCGTCATTACGCCGGCCCGCGCCGGGCCGACGAGCTCGACGCGTCGGTATTTGTCTTGGTTCGACGCTAGCTGTCGCCCCGGAGTCATTCGTCTGACCCGCCGGTAGCGACGCCGCTCGGAGTGACCGCGTGGGGTGTTTTGAGCCGCTAGGTTTGCTTTATGGAGCTGCGAGTAGTACAGAGTGTGGGTATCGATCTGATTAGCCGATTCTGATCGAAACCTATCTGCACTTTGGCTGGATCGGAACTGAGGCTCAGTTGAGTGCCGACCATGCAACGAAAAAGGAGCGAAATGCTCACCAAGAATACATTCAAAATTGGTGCTTGCTTCAATGACGCAGTTAGCTGAACAGTCTCCGGTCATGCGTAGTTTCTTACACCCTGCAATTTGTCGGAATTTGGTCGGCAAATTTCCAAACCTGTCGTCGCTACTGGTTGGAGCGCGTCAGAGGCCTTATCCCTAGGATTGTCCCAATTTGTGTGTGATCATTGGACAAGATCAAGTATAAGCTTAATTTGGGGATCACGCGTCCCTGACCGGCCCTCCAGCTTTTTCGTCTAAGCCCTGCTTGAAGCTTCTGCAGCCATTCTGCTGAGCAGACTTTGCTTAATCAGCATGATCGTTTACAGTAATGTGCGATTATCGGGCTTTTTGCGATTATCGTGCTTATACCTTTCTAAACCCAATTGCACACCATTGCCAATCATTGCTAATTGCCGCTGAGATAAATCGCCTGCGTCATTGGGAGCATTTCTGTTTATTGGTGCGCTGTAGTTGTCATTCTACTCTTTTTGGCAACATCTTATCGGTAGCGTTTATCTTTGGTGGTATTTCTCCTCTCATATGTAACGTCTGTGTCCCTCAATGGCGATCGCCCGTCTGTCAGTACCAGTGGTGATTTATATGTACTCATTTGCCATCTCTACCTCCCACCTTGTCCTTTTTCCTCCCAGTGACAGCTTTCATTTTACGCGCGCTCTCCCTCCCATGGGTACCCTATCTCTTCTCATCGGTAACCTCTGTTCTCCAAATTATTAACTGCCACTAGCGCCAATGGCCCCCCCCCAGATGAGAGTAGCGCTAGAGATGAGAGAGATCTATCAGAGATGCGAGGAGCAGCTGAGATCGTCAGCTAGAGAGAGAGATCGCAGGAGAGCGATAGCGAGCGAGAGAGAGAGAGAGCAGATCGAGAAGAGCTAGCTATCCTCTCTCTCTCCTCTCTCTCTCTCTCCTCTCTATCTCTATACTCTCCTCTCTCTCTCTCCTCTCTCCTCTCTCCTCTCTCTCTCTCTCTCTCTCTCTCTCTCTCTCTCTCTCTCTCCTCCTATGGCATATTCACTGCATATTCATATGGCATGGCATGGCATATGGCATTCTATGGCATATCCTCCTCATGATGCATCGTATCATGAGGCTGGGCGGCCACCTTCGCTGCGTCTCCTGGATTAAGCTGGGAAGTTTGCACGTCACCGACCTCCGGAATTCCTCCTCTCCCACGCTCTCCGCCGTCGCAACCTTCCCCCTCTCACCGGTCGCTCTCCGCTCGCAGCCGCATCCGGTCGGCGACGCCAAACAAGTCCAAGACGCGCCGCTTCATCAAGTACTCGGCGTACTGCTGGGGCTGCTCGCTGGCGCTGACGTTGATCACGATCATGATGCAGTTCGCGCCCGACGACGTCGTGCCGCCCGAGAACTTCATCCGACCCGGGCTCGGCGAGAAGAGCTGCTGGTTCCCAGGTCAGGTCACGACGGGTAACCGGGAGGCGTGGGCGGCACGAGCGGTCACTGGGGGTGGCAAGGTACGGTCATTGGGAGGGCAAGGTGTGGTCACTGTAAGGTCGCGGTTGAGGGCCTCGCAGGTCAGAGCGTGGTCACTGAAGGTCAGGTGGGGTTACTGCGAGGTCAGGTAGGGTCACTGCGAGATCTCTGACGGCTAACCGTGGCGTCACTGGAAAGCAGTCGCGGAAAGGAAAGATGCGCCGTGTGTTGGTAAGTCGTTTAGCTTTGTCTGCCTGCCTTGCTGAAGGGGTCGGAAGAAGTTTTGAGTTCTGCAGCGGCTCCTTTGAGACTTGGCCCCACAGAAATAACTATGTCAGGTTTGTGTGCTCAGCCCAGCATACTGCGGTGTGGTGGGTTAAGACGATCTCAGACCGGACAGCATCTAATGGTAAATGCCCACCAGTTCGAACACTCACCTCGAGTTCGTGGCTTTGACAACGTGGTAGCACGTTTGAGACTCAGGGTTGTTTTGACCTCCTTCTGCAGTCTTCCCGCCGTCGATGACACTCCAGCATCGAGCCTTGCTTCATTCTGAGGGTCGTAACGGGGCTGTGTAGTTACCACGAGCAGTGGCGACATAATATTTCTACCAGGACATAATAGACCGGAGCACTAAACAGCAGCACGTTGTGCATGCCTGTGTGTATTGGACGTTTGGTAGGTCCGTGCGCGCGTGTGGACGTTTTGGGCGCGCGTCTGCTCGCGCCGAGTGTCTATGTCTATAGATAGACACACTGCACATAGACACACTGCGTGTGTCTATACGCCGAGGAGAAAGTTTTCTGACTCCAAAATCCCGCAACGCCAGTTTCGGGGTCCCTGCCAGTGCCGCTTGGCGTATTGTATCCCGGATTGTTTTCTCACAGTATTTAAGCCGCTTTAATTTACCATTTGGTTAAAACAAACTTGTATTTCATGCTTTGCTCTTCCTTCTTCTGTATGCGTTTTAAACAAGGACCGAGATCAATGTAAGGAGATTCTTCGTCAGGCTGGGGTGTTGTGAAGCGGATTGCGAGTGTGTCCTGGTCCCCTCTAACCACATGCTAGCACGCGCTCCTGGCCTCACCCCTGATTCACCTCCGTTGTAGGCCAGTCCAAGCCACAAACCAGCTGTGTTGTATCGGTAGGTGGTCACGCGTAAGCGCACGAGCGACAGTAACAGGGTCGTGCTGCGAAACATTTGTTTGTGCGATGCCACCCAGCCGCAGGAGAATCTTTGTATGGTTGATAAATCAGGACAATCTAAACATGCGAGTTGGCATGGCATTTACAGGACAGCTGGAAACCTGCGCAGATCGTTCAAATGATCTCGTGCACTATCTCATGCTTTAACTCTCTTCCTATGCTGATTTGCCTTTGCCTGCACGCATTGTGCAAGTGACTGTTGTCTGTTCAGGCTTTGCGATCCTGAAAGACGCGGTCCATGTTGTTGATGGCTCGGAAGTCACCCTTCTTGCTTCAAAGCTTCGTGGAAAGTCGGACGGTTAAACGTTGTCGTACTTTGTCGACGTAAAAGTGCCGTGCCCCTCTCAACTGGCTCTCTAACAGGATGTGCATGTAACACCCACATGGATTTACGAGCGCACACTCTAAGCCAGTTTCCGGTAATCCCTGCCTCACGTACTAGCGTGAAGAGCGTCAGGCCCAGCAGCAGCGCCGCGCCTCTTGAGACGACCCGTCTAAGCCCGCGCCGCCGCGGCTTCGCTGCAACCGAGGCGTTCACTCGGCGCTACACCGACAGAGCCGCGTCGGGCCGGCTGTGCGCGGCCGGCCGACGGCGCAGTACGGCGGCCCGTTTCTCTGAAGCGGTTGCCAGCGTGCGGACGTCGTCCGAGCCGCCTCGGTCGCGCAGATCTGATGAGCTGTCGGGCGCGATGGGTGCCCAGCTGGCCGTGAAAGCCTGAGCGGCGCCGCCGGCGATACCCGAGGACGGACTGCTGTAGTGTAATTGGGCGTGGCTGCTGCGAATCCAGCATGACGCGGGCTGTCCATATTTGGGTGGGCTTTCGGCGCCGCCGATTGATTGGTTGTGAACCGACGCGGAATTTTGGTGTGCCGTAACTAATGGCTTCCTGAAGATGTTCGCTTGGTTAGTGCCGCAGTTTAAGCGCGGACAAAAAAGGAACGTTGCGTTCGATGCTCCCAACACAGGTGTAACCTCTTGAGCGTTATCGTTTGATTTTTCCGTTTTCTCCGTCCGCCCGCACAACCCTGTGACAATTCTCCCAAGTTGAATGAAGGGTCGATAACCATTATTTGATTATTTTTTTCAGTTAACGCCTAAAGGGTCAGTGCTAAAGTTTCAGAAAGCCTGAGGGGAAGGGGGCAGCCCTCTTGGCTACCCAAGTTCCCAGTTCTTACGTCGCTGTGTCGATATGCCCTCTATCGCTCTGCGTTTCGTTAGATTGGTTTAATTCCCCCCCCCCCCCCCCACGTCCCATTTCTTGTCTGCACCGCTGTCCTGTAACGTTCTTATATTAACCGTGCATTTATTTCCTTTGTCGTTATCTTCAAAATGTAGCTGGCTGATGTTTGACGGGCTGAGGCTGTTGCTGTTAGCAGAAATTCCCTAAAGCCAAAATTTTACACATAGCTTATCATGCATAATGGCCTTGCTGTTTTTCAAACTTAAACAAATTGCAATGATCCATGTCAAGTTATTTTTCGTTTGGAAAATATCGAGATAAAATACATCTGAAGATTGTATCATTTTGATTTAGTACCAAAGACGTTTTTTCGACCATGGAGAAACGCCAAAGTAGAAACGCCCAAACCGTATCCTAAAATGTTCGTTTTCGGCACTGATCAGGCTGGCCCGAACACCCGGACTGGGACTGGAGTCGTCAAATTCCCATCTGGTTACGTTGACATATGATAACCGAACTCCATCACTCAACCTTGCACGTCACATTTTTTGGGCTAGAGCAAACAGCTTACGTTTTGGCCAGCGCATTTTGAATGACAAGGAACGTTCCAAAGCGTTGGGCCTTGAGGTGCAGTTCAAGTTCATTCTGCCTTGATATTCCACTTTCAGAAAAGTTGGTAATATGTATTTGCCTATTACGTTCTCTTTTCGCGACACTACAATTGTGTCGCATGCAGTTATGGCACAGTGTGCTATGCGTTGAGGCAAAGCAGCCCAAACTTAAAGCAAGCTGCATCTAAAAAAAGCACTGATCATTGATCATAACATTTTGCCTACGTCGTATGAGCTTAGGTAATGAGAATGCTTATTAGCCCTAGAAGGGTCAACCTACAGAAATCCCCTTTATCACATTTTCCTGCGCGTTAAACCAAGACCCTTTTTGAAGGGTCCAGTGGCTTTGACAAATTTGACTAAAGCTGATTTCAGTTTGCGAGGTAACAGAAAAAAACGTTCGGGACCAGCTCACAAAGCATATAGAGGCAACTGAATGACAATCAGGTATCGTCTTCGTCGTCAAAATTCATGCGGGATGTCACTCAAAGCTATAGACTGTCCACCTGCTGCTGATGATATGATTTAAGTACTACTGCGGCTGCTACGCTCTCCTAATGCTACATACAGACCAGCTTTTGTCACGTTTTCAAACTCCTTCGCCCTATCGTTTTTCTATTGTTTTCTCTCGAAAAGAAGTCGGTCGCCAGAATGAGTCGCGTTTGTAGTCAATGCAATCACCGCGCTCCCCACTTATGAGACGTTTGTTCGCTGATGACCCTCACCGAAGCCATCGGAGTACAGAAAGCCTACTTTCGCCTCAGAACCACGTTTTATCGCATTGCTAACCACCCCGTAAATTCCTACATCCAATAAGAGAGGCCGATATAATAAGGACATCTCTCTGAGCCAATTTCTGCACACGTGACCGCATCCAGAGTGAGCCAACAACCAGCGTGTTAGAATTCTCGTCCTCGAAGACTCACGAAGACTCCCTGTCCCGTGGAGGAATTCTTCTTTCCTCTTGCGATTTTTTCCGAGGCCGCACCGTCTCCGGCCTGATCCTACTCACTTGCCGTCTGGCGGCACCATTAGTTCCGCGCCCTCCCCAGGGGCGGGGTGGGGTCAACCGTAACTCCATGCCTCAGGCGAAACCCTACCGGTCGCCGGCGACACTGGGTCACTGGAGCGAGACGCACTCCCCCCCCCCCCCCGCCTGGCACGGGCGGAGATAGGGCGACTGTGGGGGAGGCGGCCCGGGGACGGCTCCAACAGGCCTTCCCAGAAGCATATTCGGGAGTTTGGCAAATTGCCTGACGTCTCTATAATTAGGAAAGAAATCCGTCCGCTTCTGGTTTCCATCCGGCATTCCGCTTTGTTCTTTCCTCATATGACCACCGGTGAACCCTTCTTTGAAATCAAGCGCGCCTGCTCAAGGCTTGCGCACGCGATGCCCGCAGACAATGCTTAATGTGGGGGGGGGGACCTCGTCCCTCCCCTCGGGACACTGGCTCCGCCTCTGCCGCCGACTATCTATAACGGCGGCATATTCCCCCGACAGCTCTCCGCGTCCGGCGCGGCCTTGACGCAGCGTCACGTGACCCCGCGCCCCGGGGCGTAAGTCGGCCGCCGCCGGCCCCCGGGCGGCCGCGGCAGAACGCCCGGAGGGGATATTAGGACCGCGGTCGGCCACGCGGCCGGTTATTGGTCTATCGCGAATGGCCAGGCGTGCCCGGCCACGCGTGATTCGGCGATGATCCGATGCGATCGCTGCCGGGCGGCGATGTGCTACTGCGCCGGGGACGGGAGTTTGTCTTCGGCGTGACGAGGCGGTCCGTTCCGCTGCTGTAGATGGTGTGGGAGTCGGTGAGCAAGACAATGGCGGCTGCGAAGTCGTTCAGTCAAAGGGAGCGTTCGACATTTGAAGACATTGAAGCGGACATCCGATGTAATGAAAAAGCTCACTTGTCTGGCAGTCTTGTAAGCTTGTAAGCAATAGCGAGTCAGACGGCGGCGAACAGGGTATTGCGCTTTACGCGCTGGCTGGAGGTGCGTGGCTGGTGCTCCCCATTTACAAATTGGGTCCGTTAATCCTTAGTAGACCGCTACCTGAGGACAAAGGAGCGAAGTGCGTTAAGCCGGCCGCGATGTACCTGTCAGTAATAACCGCACAAGCGCTGAGAAATGGGAATTCGATGCCTGACAATGAGACAGGTCGCATAAAGCCCAAGACACGCACCGGCGACTTAATCTTCTAATTGCGCACGCGGCCCATTTAAGCAATTATTTGGAAAGAGAAATACTCTCAGTGGAGACTATTAAAAATCGATGCGATATTGATGCGCGAGACCGTGCGTTTGCGCATTTTTAGACCGTGCGAGACCGTGCGAGACAAGACCGTGCGAACGTCCATTTTTTATGCAGATGCGCAACCGCACTGTAAGCAAAAATGGCAAGTACTTGGAAATAGCATTCAGACCGTAAAATTATCATATTGGCGGAGAAGAAGACCTAAAAAAACTGTCTGGGTATCCATCGAAATGCTCACTAACGATAGCTGCCACGATCAGTAGGCTGCGCCTTTGGACAACCCCGCGAGCAGAGAAAGCACAGCTTTACAGTACTCGCCGCAGTGCGATGCTCTGAGGCTTTGAAGCGGCAGCATTCGACGCCGGTTTGGAAGCACTAGTGTTGCGTACACACGCCGAAAAGGATTCAACTTGATATGAACCGTTCAAGATGCATCACTGTCTCAGAAAGAGGATGAGAAGCGAGAGCTCTAAACCAACTAAACTTCAACCGTAGACGGCAGTACGAGGCTGAGAAGGAATGGGGGTAGTGGCCCGGTTGTGTGGCCAACTAACGCCAGAGATTTCTTTGAAGCCCTGGCGCGGCGTGCCCCTGAACAGGGACAGGCCACCATTAAACTGACTCATCTGGACACCAGCCCGACGCCGTCCGCGAAGAGGCGCAGCAGATGGAACAAGAGCGGCAAAGACGGAGGGCTCCAGCGGGCGTGACAGTAATAAATCGTAAAGTGGACATTTACCACCAGTAAGGAGGCACTAAACAAGGCGAGGAATCAGTCGAGCAATCGACCAATCGAACGGCCGGGTGTGACGTCACACGCGTAGGGTCTGCGAGTCCTAGGGTTCTAGACTTTACAGCCCGACGTCTACGCGGCGGGGTGCCCGCAATGTAGTGGTTAATGCGTCTGCGTAGGAGAAACCAGAAGTACGGAGTGCGATTCCTCGCGGCACCCACCCTTCCTGCCAGGGTGAGAGGCAGATGACGTCATATGGCCTCCGCAGCGGATTGCGTCACAAATCCTCAGCAATGACGGCGACGTCAACGCGGCCTGGCCGATGGGGGTTTGGTGTTCAGATGGGTTGTTGCCGGCGGCCCGCCCCGTCGACACCGCGAGTGGTCTAGAGAAATCCACAGAGGGCGACTGACCCACCATCCGGGCCTCTTTCCCTATCCCCAGCTCGCCCCGTCTCTGACACATCCTTTACGCTGATTTTATTTAAATCGTATCAGTCCTTTGTTTTTGTCATCTTTCTTTTGACCATAGTACATTTCTAGCAGTCATTATCAAGTTTCATCCTTTCGGCGCTTCGTTCACAACAGCTCCGAACCGTAATGATGGCGTGCACTTTGATACTTGTGGTTTCTCTGGTGCGTAGCCTTATGCGCTATATTGTTTCGAAGTCAAAACGCGTATGGGCTAACGGGGTAAGTAAGTTTGTTTGTAAGTAAGTTTGCTGCTAAATCGCACGAGTCTTCTGTCAGGTATTGAATCGTGTAAGCTTATGCGGTCATGTAGTTGTGGCATGTGCGGTGCAGCTGATGACTGCTGCTTCGAGGCAGTTTGGAGAACGCTGTTTCTTTCACCCGATCTGACGATCGACGTGGCACTGTGAGAGGACTATGACCGTCATGGCCGCCAATCTAGTTCTGAGGCCTTTACAGCCATTGCCAGAACTGTATTGGCCACTGGACTGCAGCTGCATCTCCAGCATTTCAGAAAACATGCATTAGATGCGTGGCATTGTTTGGAAACAATGGCCGTTCATCTTCGAGACACACACACACACACACACACACACACACACACACACACACACACATATATATATATATATATATATATATACATATATATATTGAGCGTATTTCGACGCAAATTTACTTCCTTCATGATGCTGCTGGTATTGTTGAGTTATGTGATGAGTGATGGCTTCTAGGTTTTAAGGTGACGGATGTTTTGAAAGTCTATGTAGATACCTGTCCTTAGGCTTATTGCCGTCGCCTAACAACCTCTCTTCCGTTTATGCTCTCAGCGTCTCGTGTGGAAAACTCCCTTTATTTCTCGATTATTTCACGTCCAGACTTCTCGAAACGCGTGGAGCGTTCCCTTCCTAGATTGCTTTGGCAAGCATAAATCATCGGCGGCGCAGGGCTCAAGGCAGACAGCTTCGTCATAGAATTGGCTGACGACGTCGGTGGATCAAGCGAGTGACAGCAAACCATCAGTTCTGAAGAGCCGCCATTGGTGGCGAAGCACGTGCAATTATCAGCTGTTTTGTGAAACAAATTTCGTGTTTCAATTCATGACCGCTCAATGTTTTGGTTTTCTTTATTTATTTTAGACATTTTGCTTTCGATTCTTTAACATTGGAAAATTCGCGAGTTATGTGGAGACCTTCTAGGCTATTTGTATATTCGCTGAGTATTAAAAAAGTTTTTTTTTTTTCTACGGGACGGCATGCAGAACTTGCGCCGGGTGTGTTCGCAGCGTGGCACGTTTCTGTTTTCGTAATACCTATTCATGAAATTGTTTTTCATGCAAAACGTTCCTGTTTGTCGGCATATGCTTTGCGTGCGGACGAACATGGCAAATTATGGAAACCACAAATTGTGCTTTTTGTTACGATGACCCACCTTCTTTTCATTCGCCGTCTACCGTATGCCTGCAACTAACCTGTTAGTACATGGATCTGTTACGCCCTTTCCATCTTGCACCAAGTACCCGAAAAGGACTAGGCGCACTGGCGACGACACGTGACGTCACGCACAAGCTGAGTCTGCCGTCGTTCGTCGTTAGTCGTGCGGGCCGCTGCGAAGGTCGACTGGCGTAGAGGTTTAGGGCCATGACGTCACGGATGACGTCGACGGCACATATTTTTGTCACCGGGGCCGCTGCAAATACAAACGTAGACGTTGACGCAAGCAGAAATTGTCGAGCCCAGGCCGAACAGCTACGTTGCGTCGGAGCTGTCTCAGAGTTCTCGCAGACTTGGCCAACGTCATCCGCCGATCAAACCGACGACACCCATCCGTCTGCTCTGGAGGGCTGTCAGTGAGACAAGGTCGCTACAACTCCTGTCTCGAGTCTGTCCGCCCCTCGCCACAGTCAAGACGCTGGCGCCGTATTCTTCGCACCGTCCCCTCCCCTCTCCCCGTCCCCTATCCTTTGGCGTCCAGTGGGAAAGTCCAGACGTTGGTGACACGAGGGAGGGGCAGAAACGTTGACTGGTCCCTGGGCCGCAGCCTGGATTTCATTAAGGAGGGAGAGGGGCGGAGGTCAGTGAGCACCCACCATAAGGGAACTAAAGAAGTCATCTATGGTGCTTAAGTAAAAAGTACGGCCGAAGATAGGGGCGTGGGCCAGGCTGCTGCTCGGCTCAACCATTTTCGAAAATGGAGCGTTGTAGTAACAGTTTTGAATCTTTCAGTGCGTTAGGGCTTCAGAGATCAAAGCTGATCAAAGGAAGACAAATTTTCCAGCTATCCTCTGAATCCTCTGATCCTTTGATCAAAGCTCATTTGGCTTTGGATCAAAGCTGAGGAGCTGCCAGTTCCTGTGCTGTCCGCATGCCCTTGCCCTAACCGCTCTTGCTACCCTGGTCCGCACGCCCTTGCCCCAGCTGTCGCCTGTATACCGAGCGCGTCCAGCCCCCGCCCTCCTTGTTGGGGCCACATGGCGGCCACGAGGTCATCGAGTGTCCCCACACCGTCACGCTGAACGAGCTGACAGAAACAACAGAAGCGAGGTCCCACAGCCGCGCCTGGCTGGCGTCTGGTGATGACGGCTGGTGGACTGGTGTACGCGCAGCGCGGGGAACGAGGTCGCGAACGCAGCGCTAGGCGGATCGCGAGCGCGGGGAACGAGGCGCGAACGCAGCGCTGGGCGGATCGTGAGCGCGGGGAACGAGGTCGTGAACGCAGCGCTGGGCGGGTCGCGAGCGCGCCGGTCACAGTCCCGCACGCGTCTCATCGGGGATAATGGGAGGGAGGAGGGGATGTTGGGGGATATTGGGAGGGCGTTGGGTTACCAGTCAGCGGTGGAATGATGACTAGATTAGGTTATCATTGGCTTACAACATGTGTAGTACCAAGGACGAAATACATGCTTGCCATCCACCTTTACCTCTGAACAACTCATTGTGGCTACATGCCGATATCGTTTTGTTTGTCGTTAAACGCGCGCTCGGGTGGCGGTCCACGCCCTCGAAGATTTTTGTCCAGAATGAATTCCGACCAGTGTGACGTAGCCGCGCCAAACTTTGCATGGTGGTAGGCAACTGAGTATTTGATCTTTTGGCGTACAAATTATATGTACCTTGCAAATTTGCTGATCTATGGCAGATCATTACTAGGGAATCGTGCAATCTAATGCAGAAACGGAGTGTTAGACGAAACAACACATGTCTGAGACACATTGCTACGCAAGAAAACTCAATTTAGAATTACAACCATTTCGTTGACCTGGGTTCAGGTATGAAGGTCAGACCAAGGAAAAACTAACCTCCTTTTCTACTTCAGGGCTTGTTTGGTGGGGTAGCTTCTGGTGCTTATTTCGACTTTATAAATGACATGGACCGCGACAAACATGTGTCATAAACTTCGTAAATGTCAGAGGACACTGCCTTAAGTGGACCAGGTCAACGTGTGCTTTTTAGGAACATGCCGCCTAGCGTAATCCCTGCTCACATACAGACCAACCCAAACGTGGCTTAAGTGTCTCTAGCCCTCTTAGTTTTTCAGATCTCAGGGGATCAAACTGACCCCCACCCGAGCAAAGGCTATTCCACCGGCCACCTGGGCCCGTGCTACGCATGACCTTTGACCTTATGTAGTGTTTCCCAGCTGGTGTTGAATGTCTCTTTGATATCTGTTGCGTCACACTCGCCGGAACCCGGCCTACTTGCCGCTCTTGTTATCTCAGCTGGGTCTCCTTTGCGGACGCCTGTTTGGCCCAGACGACGCCTGGCTGGCGTCCAGACGTGGCCTGGACTTTAGTGCCAGTGTTTCAGGGAAAGCGGTGTGGAACAGTCGGCCTCCCATCCGGGCCGCTGTCCCCCTCCGCTATCGTAACATCTGGGTTTTTGTTTAGTTCTTTTCAAATTAATATTCCTAATCACTTCAAGCAATAATGCATCTCAAATAGCTCACATCGAGTTTCATATTTTCCCGCGTTCTCTAAGCAACATGCAGTTAAGTTCAGTCTGCGCTGTATGATGCAGACATGTTCAGCGACTTAAAGCTGCTGTAAGATGTAGATGAAAATCAAACGATATCCGAACCATTCCGAATCTGATTCGCAGTGTTCGACACCTTGCCATCATAATTCCTCAGAACCACACTTGATACACTGTCACAGTCCCCTCATGGGCTGCACAATAGCGCGACATGTGTAGAGTCAGGGGCGAATCCAGCGTGGAATTGGGGTCACCGATGTCGGTCTGGGTGCAGGTTTCAAATCTGCGACCAGATGCGCTAAAGCCGGGCGAAAGCTGGGCAAATGTCTTGGGAGGGGTCATGGCTGCAGTGGCCACCCCAGCCGCCCTCTCGTAGCGTGCTGGAGCGTTCCGTTTCGTGCGGGCTCATTCATTTCCCGCAGGCTTATTGGAGCCTGCTAATGTTTCGGGCCCAGCGAAAGCGACGCCGCTGGCGGTTTTTAACAAATTAATAACGTTACTGTGGCCTAGCTCAACATCATTCACTCCGCTGGAACTAGGGTGGCTCTCATTCGGTTTTACAAGGTTTGAAGGAATGTTTCAGAGGTGTTGATTGTAGGGCATATCGTTCGAGCCATAGTCCTGGTCAGTGATGCTGATTTGCGTGCGATGTTTTGACTAGCCCTCGGCTGACCACCGACGCCAATCGATTCTGCGCAGGGCCTGAAGATGTTTAACCCACAGCTTTTCATTTAGCGCAGATCCGAAAACTTCTGTCAGCTTCAGGTCTTGAACGTGCAGACTTGCGATGAGGTGCTGCGGCCCGACCGAAACTGTGCAGCAACTGGCCAAAATGTGTTAGTCAACACTACTGACGAGGCAGCGGTTCAAGCAGGTATTCCAGCATGTCGTCTGGTGATTCGTTACGTCCCTGGTTGCACGTTGTTGCTCCTGGAGCAGCTGCACATCAGTGAAGGCTTGAATGCGGCGGGCGGTTGCCGTGACGGTGACGTGAAGGGTGACCTTACCTGGGTAGCTGTACCCAAACGCTGCGGCGGCGCGATTCGACGGCGGTAATAAGACATGGAGGTCCGGGCTCTGGGCTGGGTTTTTACGGAGTGGGAACGGGGCCAGGCACCATGCAGTGCACACAGCGTGCACCGTGCACTGAGGGTGAACGACGGCCAGCAGCTGCCCGTGATCAGGGGTCTGTGCACGGGGTTCCTTGCGAAACGCCACGACGGAGGTGGTGATGGCGTTTTCGAAGGCTGGTGACTGGTGCACAGTCTGCCTGGCACGTCGCCATGTGACGCGTGGATATGTGGCGTCGACATGTGACAAGTGGCCGAAAGCGCAGAAGAGCTGGGGCCATCGGATTCAATACCGCGCGTTCGAGTGATTTCCAGATAAAGATTTGTTCTACTTCCACTGTTCTGAGGTCACGTTGGCAGCATGTTTTATCCACAGCGTTATAGTGTTTAACGTGCTCGTAAGCAAAGGCTTCTAACAGGAGCGCCTGTTAAAAGAATACCAGTTATATAAGCAGCATGCAATGAGATGTTCCGACACGCTTTGGTGTTCTCCGATACAGAATGAACTAGATGTTAAGGGTTGTGATCGCGCGATATGTAGATGCCATATGGGGTAAAAAGTACAAGACATTTACTTTCCAAAACTTGTGCAACAATGTAAAAGCACTGTGTAATATTTTCTGAGGAGATGTAGGAAGCCATTTCCTGAACAACATTGTCATTACAAGGCTTTTAAAACTTATATTGGCATTTCCATCCAAGCTGTTAACAATTGGTTGCACCTCGGCCTTTGTGTAGCATGGGAAGCGCCCCGTATCATGGGACGAGGCCATGACACAGCTGTCCATCGGCGACAAATAGCCCTCTTTCTCAGCGGAATACAATCGGTAGCCAAACTCGGCGGCCGTCATCATGTCGAGAACGATCGCCCGGTCTTCATGAGAGGCTGGGAGTCCACCATCGTGTCGGGAACGACGGCCCAGTCTTCACGAGAGGCTTGGAGTCCACCATTGTGGCTCGGGCACACACGAGTGCTCTGCCAGAGGTCAACGGTTTTTAACCGTGATTAAGTCGTGGCCGGTGTGCAACAGCCGTCAAGTGGCGACGGAGGCTGGCTTGAACGGAAATCACGACCTGGGTTTTCCCCGCCACCTCCGTACTGCAACCCAACGCGAATTTAAGATGCTCTGTGGAACTTTCGCTATAATTTGCCGCTTCTAGCATGGACTGGTATGCTGCATCACACACATTACCGCAAAAGGGTTAGAATACGATTGCGTCTTCCGAATGAAGAACACATTTCGCTGCTGATCGACACATCATTATTTAGCGTCTTCGTACGCGCCGAAGGACTATTGAAAACAGGATCTATGTGACCTCGCCGTCTTGCACGATATGGCCGGGCTACTTTCCATGTCGGGATGTCCACAACCGTGCAGCGCTTTGTACTGGGACCAGCCAGGGCTTTGCCAGTAACGCAGCCAAAGCTTTGGTAAGGAGAGGGGGCGCAGAGTTAACACAGACACACAGATTCGTATATTCTTGAATAACTGGAAGACAAGCCAGCAGGTGCTGGTTGGTGCAATGCTGTTTTTATTTTAAAGTGGAATAAACTGAAGGAAGCCAAATAAACTGACTTTAATAGTATGCTATTTCGCACCAAATTATCGCCGGCTCACCATATTCTGCAATCGACGGCACACGCCTCTGCTTATCATGACTTAGATGACACATAAAGTCGTTTGTTACGGGCTCATGTCGGATGAGCAAGCCGCATGTTTAACGGGCAATGGACGGGTTGGTGTATGCTGCTATGGGTAGTGGGCGGGCCGATTGAGAGATTTCTTACCCACGAAGGGCTTTGCCGTATGCTAGCGGCAGGGTAATTATAAAACATATGTATTTGCACATACTGGGGCGCAGTCAGAGCCTTGGTGAGGGGGAGTGGGGCAAGAGGTTGGCAAACAGAAGGTTGGCCTTTTGCTGAAAGACCCAAAATAAAATCACTGGTATATCCTGCTTGATTTAGAGGGGTACGGTTGTAAACATGTTATCTTTATGTGTACCCTCTGAAACCTGGAGTCTTTACCTGAAACGGAAGCCAGAAACTACTCAAAGTTCAATTCTGTTTTTGTTTTGTCAATAAGCCGGACGGAAGCGAACGTGAAATAACTCCATGGAATAAGCCGCCGGCACTATTAATTGCACAATGGTGGAGTGGATTTTTTTCTGAACCGATAAAGCTCAGAGGCTTTGACAGTTTTACATCGGTTTACAGCGATCTTGAGGTCCCCGTGAACGTACATTGTGTAACGCAAAGTGGTCAAAAATATGGAGAACATGGCAAACCCATGTTCGTCGGGAAAATTTAACCTAAATTAGGATCGATCAATGAGAAACATTGCATGACGTAGTTTTGACCATTAGCATCCACATGTCTTTGGAACAAATAACCAGACAGCCGGCGTTACAGCTGCCATAAGGTAAGCAGCGTCGGCATTACGGCTAACACTGAGCGGCGGCCAACGGACGGTGACGGGCGAAAAATGCAATGCATCTGCAATAAGTGCTTGTGGATGCTTTAAGCCATCATTTTTTTTACGTTTAGGAGGCAGCCCAAGCGTAAGTTTTTTTTGTTCGATTTTTAGATGGATTATTGTAATTCTCGTGCGGTGTTACTGTGAACACCCGAGTCTAATCTTGGTGCGCCACAAATTTATTTCCTAAAACTACTTTCGGAAACATAATTTTGGTCGTTCTCACGCACACGGCACGTGCTGCCTGGTATTTATCTCCTGCAGTGGCCAACGCCGTTTGGTTTTACGGAAACTGGAACTCCGGCCTGTTCGTGTTCGTGTTCCTGAGACTGTACGCGCGTAGGCTCATTTTTTCTTAATTGCCTTTCAGATCGATTCTACGAAAGAAAGAACATTTCCAGGCAAACTTAGGTAGGCCTTTCTAATTTTGACCTGATTTCGAGTCACCCTTTTGAACACTAATAAGACTCCTTACCTTTTTTGCGGGCAAGGACTTCCGTGCGATAACACTAGGGTTCCCGGCCAGGGGCTGAAGGGCCGTTCCGTCCAGCGCGGGGTGCCTACCGGCTGTCATTCCAGCGACACGGGGGCGGGGTCCCTGGTCGAACCGCAGGCCCCAGAAGTTACATCATGCATTGGTCCCCTCCCTGACGTGGGAAGCCCTCTAATCCGGACAGTTAGCCCCAGATCCTCGCAGTAGCCGTTTCAAGGCTCAAATCGACAGGGAGCCAGCTGTCCGATGTTGACGGCCTCTGAAATAACCAGAACAGAGTCCCGCATTGTCCCAGGGGGTTCTCATTTGGTTAAGAGATTCTCTTACGGACCTTTGTGGCAATGGCCCTGCGGACAGGGATTCTTAATATGAGCTACAGCCAGCCCGGCAGATCCTTCAGACCCTTCAGCCTTCCAATCGGGGCCTTGATCGTCGATCCTGGTGGGCTATGGGACCCTCTTCTGGCCCCCTCGAACACTGACCCTGGCGGACTCAGGGCCCTTTGCCAACACAGGGCCCCTTGTTGGTACCGCGGGCCCCTGGCTGACACAGGAGCTCCTCATTGACTTAGGGCCCTGACCAATGTAAATCGCGTGCGCGTTCTTTCCCCTGCTTTGGGAAATGAGCTCTCAGGCGCAGATCGATACGATGTGGAAGGTGCCTGACTGACATAAATGCCCTCGTCGTCTCAAAGGGCCCTAATCGGCGCAGAGAGCCCTCTGACTTGCTTTGAGGGCCCGGCCCGCAGGGCCAAGCCTACTAATGCAAACCTGAACCAACCCTTCGGGCCCTCAAATTTGACCCATAATTGCCGGTCTTGCGGGGGTCACGTGCCTCTGGGCCCCTCCCTCCGTCTGTGCCACTGGTCCCACCGCACAAATCTGGATGATCACATATCACAGATGCTCAACATGCATAAACGTGCAAGAACGGGTAAGTCAAACATTACAAACGTATTGATACGGCTTCCAAACGGGTGACCCCATTATCTTGCAACTCACTGAGTAACGCTCCCCTCCCTCCCCTCCTCGCGCGGAATAATAAAACATGCTAAGTGTATAGACTGAAGACAACAGAACATGTTTCACCTTCAACACCATTCGTTGCATTAGTATGGCCATGAGGTCATCGCTAATCCTTTGCTGAGGCATCTGCACGATCCCTCTGTTGCTTCTGTCCTGCACTTACGTCGCATACAAACTAGGCAATAACTGCATGCCTTTTTGCCCGAGATGCGATATTGACGAAATGTCAATAAACCAAAATGGAATGTTTGCTGAAAGTTTGTTTGTCGACACTTTTTTTAACTGCATGTTCACTGCGGACGTCGACTTCAGTCGACTGTTAATTGCTGAAATGCTCTTGCCGAACATCTCCTGCCGAATTGTCATTTAGACGACTGCTGATTTGTCGAAACGCTCTTTAGTCGAACCACAATCAGCCAAGTAGCCCAAGGTTCATGCGCTGAAATGTGTGCTATAAGTTGTAGGTAGAGTATTTTTAATGGGCAATGGTGGCACTTTCATTTCAGCCTGCATTTCCATGCGATATATAGTATTATAGCATACACAATGCAGAAGCGTACAGTTTTTTTAAAGATTTGATCCGAACCCTTTGAAAGAATGGATTTCAGGGATTAGAGCTCATGCTAAGCAGCGCTTGTTGTGTGAGCCCTAACCCCTACCACCCGATCGCGCAATTCCAGGTCAGCGGCAGAATTTGGTGGCGAAAGCTTAACGTGCCGCAATGCTCGGCACGGTCCGTTCTGCCCTCTGACGTCAACTGACCTTCAGCGAGACCGCTGCCGCCGGCCGCAGGCCATACCTGTCTCAATTATTTGCCTGAAATAGGCTACCTTCACATGAAGTAGATGTGAGCGGTACATTGCAGATTCAAACACATGTTCACGTGCTACCAGTCATACCAAGTTTAAAAAACAGAATTATGCATCTTCCCTGAACACTGCGTTTTCAGGTCAGAATCAAGAAAAATAAGTACAAAATTAAGAACGCGCTTAATCTCATCACCGTGAGCAAAGGTGTGGCAGTCTAATCACCTACCTTAGACCACGCTATTAAACATAAAAAACAAAAATTTCCTAACTTGGGGTAAATTCCAACCCCATCTTCTCCATACTTACACGGATTGACGAGGTTATTCCATGTCTTTATCAATATTAGTTAGCCTCCACTTACCCCAACCCCCTCATTAATGCGTAGATAAATTCATGCGGGGGTGCTCACGGGTAGCAATTCAGTGAATTTTCCATGGTCTTATGCATATTTCTTCCGAATGATTCGGCTAGTTTATTATTTGGCATATTGACATTCGTCGCACTGCCGTTCTTGAAAACCACATTGCGACCAAAAAGTCGCTTATTTGGCTATTTAACGGTTTTCCATTTTGCTCATTGTCATTCATTGCAATCCCATTATGACATAGTCACGTTCGGCCAATGAAACTTTCGACTGATCGGCTGTCGCCACTTTGATTGGCTGTCTAACAATCTGGATCGATTGAGGAGTGCCGGGGTGGCGCATGACTCAGATCCAGAACTTACAGGTCCCGAATGGACCTAGGATCTTGTGATGATTACAGGATCGGAGCCAATCAAGCCGGTCTTTGCACGTCAAGTGTGGCCCTAAAATGGTGATGGCTAAGCGATCAGGACAGCTGAAACGGCCGTATCTTTCTGTACGATCGGTGCGCCCTTGCCAGGGTAATTCGATTAATCACGTTTGGGTGACTAATTTTCAGCCCTGCTGGTGTCAAAGGCTAATGTGCTGTCTGCTCGTTTTCTTATGGCTTGATGGCAGCTGGCGGTTGTAGACGTGGCCCCGTGATAAACATATTGCAATACAAATCATCAATAAATTCAATCATATAACTTTTATTTTTACTTGTGAAAATAACACAATTAACGTTTTGTCGGTTGTCTTGGTCCCGAAATTTGGTTTAGCTGTTTCTTGCCAGCTTTACGTTGATGTCGTTCTGCCACCCCTGTGATACGGCGTACCCCATCTATGCGAGGGTGACGTGAAAGGAGCACTGCAATCTCAAAGTGCAGATCTGCGTGGGGGGGGGGGGGGAGCGTGCAGGCACTGCTGCTCGGGCCCCGTTGCTGGCGCTTTGGATTCAGATCGTATACTGCCTCTCACTACGGCTCAGGAAACCGGTGTCACTGGCTAATCCTGCGACACCGGTTTCCGTCCAGGCTGTGGCAAATCCTGACATCCCCCTTCTCCATGGCTCCACTGACGTCACGATCAAAGCTCCAATGACGTCACCGCTCACAATGACGTCACGCTGACGTCTCGGTGCCCCATTCCAGGGAGCTGGGAGATGCTGGCCTACTTCCACTGGCCCGGTGCTGGTGCTGATGTCTGCTAATGTTGTCTTCTTCGTGCTGACGGCGCGTAACCTGCTGAAGACGGAGAAGGACACCCGGATGGCTGGCAACCAGAAGAAGGGCGCCGAAAGGTGAGGACGCTGTCCGTCTGCCTTAAGCGGCCTGCCTTTCGGATCGGCGGGTGGAAAGGGTGTTGCGACGGGCTCTAGGAGCTAGAGCTGACCCGTAGGCTTAATTTTAAGTGTGAATTTCGAGCCGTGTTTTTTACTTGGGATGCTTTGTTTGTCGATTCGCTTGTCGACACGCCGACACAAAGTCGCAGAAATAAATTGCACCTTGCAGTGCTTCAGCAGCCACGGTTGGTCTGCGGCAGCGTTTAGGCAATCCGTAGTCACGTTCAAAGGGAGCGTGCCACATTTATATGAGGTTTTGAACTGAAATAGCTTGAAGCTCTTGAAGACATTTCGGTGCTGTTCACAATCCTGCCCGTCTTAAGACCTAAGCCCCTCTAGGTTCTGAGCTGCACTCCCGCGAAAATGGGGAAGGTATATCGGGAATAGTCTTTCAAATTCACCGTGTCATTCATGACGTCAAAATAACGTCATTCAAAGCCTACAGCTCCATAAGCCATGCGGTGATCAAGGCCAAGAAAATATAATTTTCGAGGATTTCATATCTGGCGTTCGCGTCCACGGTTTCCAGATATGACGGCCGTCAATTGGCTGTCGATCAGTGTTGTTCAAGGTACGGTGACGTAACGCATTGAAGAGCATATTTACTCGACAGAGAATTGTACCGTCTAAAGCAGTCTTTTCCGCTGAAAATTTTTACCAAAAGTGATAAGGGAGCTTGTTTCATCATATCTGGTGCCTGCTTCAATATTCTCAAACGTGAAATATTTTTGAAGGTATATGCATTACGCACATATGAGATCCCTAATCATCAGCTCGGGTCGGGGTAGTATGACTACAGTGGCTTCGCGCTGACCAACCCTTCAGTCTCTGATGTCGCTCCAAACGCAACCCCCCCCCCCCCCCCCCCGCCCCCTCCAACTACTAGCCGGGTGTCCAGCCCAGTCTGCAGCGCGTTGCTGCCGAGTTCGTTAGCCGTTTTTGGAAGTTACGTCTATGTCTATTCGGCGTTGCTTCTGCCTTCGCGTGCACGAATCACAACCATGATCGCGACGCAAAGCACGCTGCACGGATCGCCGACCACGCGTGGATTGCTCAAGGGGCGCAGCAGAAATTCCCGTGGTGAATACTGAACGCGAACATTAAACCCGGTTTTTTATTCACCGACGCGGCAGGCCTCTCTCTTCTCTGTCAATCTTGCGGCAAGGCTGGCGCGGACGAGGCAGCTGGGTTCACTGTGTGCAGGGAAAGGGATTGGGAGGTCCGTGGCTCAACCTTTGGCCGGAACCCTCACTGCTCTTGTGCAAGCCTCGTAGCGGGCGGCGCTGAGATTGCGGGAGATAGCACCAGACACCTGTGCGGTGGGCACCTCACGGGTAGCGGTGTGGTGCAGCTCGAGCAACGACGTAGAATTCTTGCTAAACTCAGCGTCGTTACTGGGTCAGAAGCGCTGCTGGCATGGCGAAAACAGAACCTTAATCGCACCTGCCGTTAAGTTTCATGAAGCTCTCCTGTTTACATTTGGTAACCTTACCAGATCCTGGTCACACCCGGAACCACGTGATGCTGCCCCAACGCACCTACGCCCCCCCCCCCCCCCCCCGCCACATCTTCCATCCCCAACTACAGTTGGCCTATGGCACGAGGTGAACTGCCAGGCCCCGCTGACAGTGACTGGTAAGTGCAGGCGAGCTTCGTGACTGGCTGCCAGGTTACGCTTGGGATTTCCGCCGCCCGTCAGTCCGCCTCACCGCTGGAGCTGTTGTCATGGTGACCAGCGTCGGCTGCGGAGAGGCAGGCAAGGCGAACCGCCAAAATAGCATCATCAGACCTGTGGCGCTGGGAAATGCCCCGTATTGGTGGCAGGCTCTCAGGCTGTCGAGGTCGGCCAGCTGCAGACCATTGACCCACGCTGCCATCGGGATCAGGCGCTGGGGTTCATCAAAGACACAGGGATGATATCTGCATGAACGCAGGAATTTCGTGACATATGCAGCGCTCGCAGCTCACCTCATGTCAAAACTTTCCCGAGGTCTAGCCTCATTACCGCCGCTGGCGTCCCCCGTCAACATTCACGAGCTTCGGCGAACCGGACTAAGCCGGAGTTCTCCGCCGCAGGTTCAAGATTTACGTCAACCTTTTCATCGTGATGGGCATCACGTGGATTGCAGAAGCGCTCTCCATCCACCTCGGACCCAAGGAGCTCTGGTGAGTTTGGCAGATGCCAGAAACTCTCACCTCGAAAGTTGACGCACAATTTTCCAGGCTTTTTCCAAACGCACCGGAAGTGGTCAATTATGTTATCCCCCGTGAAGTAATGTGTCGCTGTCTCACCGATTTCATCCCCTGGCTGCGCCTTTGTTTGGTGATGCCAAGGCTGCGTCTGCACGTTGTGCTAGCCTACTAGTGCCAGTTTTGCACTATTTGCATCACGTTATGTACTATATTTGCGACAATGGTGGACGTGAGTCATCTCAGAGAAAACGAAAACAAGAACCGATCAAAAGAATAGCCAATCCAAGCGAACGACTCGTTGGAAAATGCAGAAGGTCCCTTCGCACTGATAAGCCGTCCAACACAGACAAACCCCCGGAAATGTTCCAAGCTTTGGCGGTTCGATGGATCCTCTTTATTGTCGCTCGTGAGTTAAATAACTCTCCATTTCTCCAGCTGGCTTATCGCATGGGCCTCGCTAATGCTATGCCGGTCTGCTGTGTAACCCGGCCTACGGACCATCAAAACACTCATCCGGAAGATCACATCACATGGGGTTCGCGAGCCGTATGATTCAGATGGTATCAAAATAGCGGAGAAAGATAATGACAGCATATGCACGAGCAATTCACTGGAAGGATTTGGCAGCGGATTGCGTGCACGCCCACCATGCATGTTCTCTAAGCTCTATCGTAAGTGCGGTCGGAAATCACCACGTTTCGCGGTCGCCTCAATTTTTCGACAACAATGCGTCACACAAAGGATGCACTCGACGTCGATAACTTCTGCGCTATGGATGTCCGAGTGAGCAATGTATGCAGGAACGCACAGTCAAAGTCGCAAGCACCTGGCGACAGCGCCACGCCTAGGAAAGTCGCACAGGTAGCTAGATAAGCTGCCAAAATGGATGGAGTGGGCACTTAATGTGCTTGAGCTCGATAAGCTGTCACCAGACACAATTTTCTGAATTTCGCTGTGGCCCTCTTCCATTCCGTCCGCGCACGCACATTTCATTCGTTGGGATCTCCAGGGGATTTTCCAGCAAATTGATCGCAGCTGCCTAAGCGCTCCAATGCTCGCCCATTGATAGCAGACAAACCGCCGCTTTCTTTCGTGAGGCTCAGTCTTAAACTTACTAGGAAATAGCGGGATGGTCGAGTGGGTGGAAACCCCAGAAAAATACGGCTCGACGTCCAACAGCCGTCGGTGCTGCTTTCCGAACAAATTGTGGGTGCCCAAATGCATGCTAATTTTCGAATCCTTGTGATTTTCTAAGTCCCGTTGACGCGAAAGTTGATCTGCCGATCCAATAATTTTGTTCGTTTATGGTTTCGTGATCTTTCCGCTAGTGAAAGCTTCGCGCCCCGTGAGCGTTGTGAAGTGTTATCAGTGACAATACTAAGCGTCATCGCGTTATGTACAAGTACCTGCAGACACCAACGCAATCCACACGCTTCAGTTCCGTGGTTGCGGAGGCGCGCAGGTCAAGTGTGGAAGGTATGAGCGCACAGGTGATGCGTGGTTCACAAACCGGGGGTGCGCGCAGGCCGTGCCGCGCGTGCAAGCATCTATCATAATTGGAGAACCCGTGACGACTTGCGCCAACCTACTGCACTGAGGACATATGTCTCCGTGTCCAGCCTCCGTGTCCAGCCTCAGTGCTCAGTCTAAATGTTCAGCCTCCGCATCCAGCCTCAGTGTCCAGTCTGTGTTCAGTCTCAGTGTCCAGCCTCAGTGTTCAGCCTCAGTGTCCAGCCTCAGTGATCAGTGTCAGTGTTCAGCCTCAGCGTCCAGCCTCAGTGTCCAGCCTCAGTGGTCAGCCTGAGTGTCCAGCCTCAGTGCTCAGCCTCAGTGTCGTGTCCAGCCTCAGTGTCCAGCCTCAGTGTCCAGCCTCAGTGTTCAGCCTCAGTGTCCAGCCTCAGTGTCCAGCCTCAGTGTTCAGCCTCAGTGTCCAGCCTCAGTGCTCAGCCTCAGTGTCCAGCCTCAGTGTCCAGCCCCAGTGCCCAGCCTCAGTGTCCAACCTCCTTGTTCAGCCTCGGTATTCAGCCTCCCAGTTACTTCATACGTGGTCTCATGTGACATTGAGTGTCAAATGCTCTTCAATCCACCTGACCTCGTCGCTTGTCTAAATCGAGCGCAGACCCAGCCCGTATCATGTGATGTCGTTTGATTCAATCGAATCCAGTCGACGCAGTGGAATGGACTGAACACCGCGGTGTTGAGTAGCCGGCCATAAGTCATAGCCCACGACGTGCTCCGATCACAGAAGCGCTGCCTGATGTCAGGAAGGCTCCTGGACTGATATCACACCCATCCTGACAGCGTCCCGTGAAGCGCTGCCTGATGTCAGGAAGGCTCCTTGGTTGACATCACACCCATCCTGACAGCGTCCCGTGAAGCGCTGCCTGATGTCAGGAAGGCTCCTTGGTTGACATCACACCCATCCTGACAGCGTCCCGTGAAGCGCTGCCTGATGTCAGGAAGGCTCCTTGGTTGACATCACACCCATCCTGACAGCGTCCCGTGAAGCGCTGCCTGATGTCAGGAAGGCTCATTGGTTGACATCACACCCATCCTGACAGCGTCCTGTGAAGCGCTGCCTGATGTCAGGAAGGCTCCTGGACTGACATCACACCCATCCTGACAGCGTCCCGTGTGCCAAGTTTGCTTCTTCCTAACGGCATGCCTGCCACAGGTTCGTCACGGACGTCATCAACAGTCTGCAGGGCTTCTTCATCTTTCTGCTGTTTACGCTACGCCAGAACACGCGTAAGACGATCCGTCGACACATGTCGGGCACGAAGCTCGGCCGAAGCTGCACCTGCTGTTGGCCGGCCGACGTGGCCGACAGCGCCCCCTCGTCGCGCAAGACCGGCTCCTCCTCTATGCCCTCGAACGGGTCCAAGACGAGCTCACGAAAGGTGGCCGACACCCCCAACTAGGAGTGGTTTGTCGGACGCGAGGCAGAGTCGCTCGCCGCGGTCGGTCATGGGAAGGGGCGGGGTCGCTCGCCGCGGCCGGTCAAGGGAAGGGGCCGGAGGAACCTCCGTGTGTGTTGCATGCTTGTGATGATATGGCGCGAAGCGCGCTTCCCCTATAGTGCGTCGCGTGCGCGGCGGAAAGTCGTCGTGGAATTCGGTGTTCACTGTCACATTCCGCGAGGCGCGAAACTGGTGTTCGGTGTCATGTCCGCCTTTCGCATGGGCTCGGTGCAGTAACCCGCGCACTGCGCTCGGCACAGTAGACCACGCGCCTGCAAAATAGCAAAAGTCGCTTCTGGTGTAGTTGCCACTCCTCGATGTTCATTGTCAGTGTCCATATACACCTCCCCGAACCGTTTATGATTAAGATGCGTACCGTGGGAACTATGCGTGGCGAACATCCCATGCAAGGTGCCTGGTGGGTGAATGTACCTAACACACGCACCTCGAGTTGACACGCCACTACAGCTGTGTGCCAGCATTATTTGTTTATGTATCCGGGCATATTGATAAGATTAGCGTTCGGATTCGCTTCTGGCGAGACTTCTGCTTCATCTGTAATTATTCAGCCAGTGTTCGTGACGCCGTTAGTCCCGGGTAGCGCCGTACTGTGGCGAAGCCCTCTGTGTAATGTATTTATCTCAGAAAGCGCGCCGGACTCTAATCACAGCACGAGCCATCAAACACGACGCCTGCGTGCCTAGAAGTTCCGTTCTATACAAGGAACCAGTGGAGTGATCTCGTGACTTGGTGATTTTTGCTTGATCTTGACGCCCTGTTCGGATGAGGTAGTGCTGCGCTACCCCTGCAAACGCAGCGAGATACGGTGTGGGTGCCACCGCGTACAGGCGAGAAATGAAGAAGACACTGACACTTGACGTTTCATAACAGAACGTGCGCACTGGTTTCTACTAACATTGCTGGAACCTATTGGCCTTTGGCATAGCTGTTTGTAGATGATCCCATCTGCAGGCTGCATAATGTGCGAAATGTGAGTGAAAAATATTTGTGATGTCATCATATTCATCCAGTGGCGTAGTCGGGATTTCGCCGAGCACAGGCCGTAGGTCATAGGAACCTCTTCCCTCAACGGCCCCTCTTTGAGATTCGGAGGAGCATTTAGGTTCGAGGTCGTGTTTTGATGTATCGGCGCCCTTGCTATGCTTTAGAATCATTGTGTGTATGAAATTGCCAAAAGCCATTGGGCCTTCGGCCCAACGCCCCGTCACCTCCAGGAGGAGGGTCTCATGGCCCTTAAAGTTCCCCTTGGCTAAGCCGCCGGCATTGCTCCCCATGTTTCCACCGGGCGGCAGCGCAGTGGACAGTCGCCGACCGGTCCGTTCATGCCGCTGCTTGCCTGCTGTGCGCCCGGCCCCACGCCGCCGCTGGCGGGCGCGCCTCGTGTCACCGCCGCGCCACCAGCGGACCCGTGCTCGGGTCGCTGGCGGGCCCGTCTTACTGTGCAATACACGTGTCTGTGGATGTAACGGAGGTCATGAGCAGCTGGAGTGTGGAGCAGTGGACGCTCGAGGGGCGCCTGTCGGACAAGCGAATCGCTTGACACCTGGAGTACGTCACACCCGGAACGTGTGACAACCGCAGCCCGTGACACCTGGGGACCATGACACCCGGAGCGTGCGACACCCGGATCATGTGACACCCGGAGCGCGTGACGCTCGGAGCTCGTGGCACTCGCGGCGCGTGACAACCGCAGCCCGTGACACCCGGGGCCCATGACACCCGGAGCGCGTAACACACAGAGGGTGTCCCGGGAGCAGAGCGTTGACCAATGCAATGTTCGGAGGCACGCCATTGTAAGGTACTGCGCGTCATGAGATGTACTTGTATGATTGCGCATCAAAGGGAGCATCCCACCCTTTTGCACTTTCCACCATGGGCGTAGGAACAGGAGGGGGGGGGGGGATGTGGGGCATGCCCCTCCCCACTTTTCAGGGTGGGAGGCCAGCAGTGTTAACTGCCCCCCCCCCCCCACACTTTTCAGATTAATGTTGTTTTTAGCTCACTTTTGCCCCACATTTAAATATACATGCCGATTTAACTAGCTCACCATCCATGTTCCTCAAGATGGGTCACCTTTTTCGTATGCTTATTGGCCATCGCCAAATATCCCAGCAGGCCGACGCCACGCGGCCTATGGAGACTGCAACGCCGGGTGTTTGGGCCGTTGACTGCGAGCGCGTATGTTCAAAACCATATTACATAGTTTTTTATCAGTGATCAATTTTGACTGAATCCTGAACATTTTAGAACGAACATGGATCAGCCATGTTAATACAAGCTTAGGACCCCATTTCATCTACAATCTATGTTCAGGCATTTCTAAAAAAAAAAATAGAAAAGCACGGAACTGGAGCCTGTGCGACAATTATTGGACCACCTTTGGCGATCAGGGATGTTATTGCGTCAATGAGGGTTTCTGTGCTGATCCGGGGCCAACTGCGCAGGTCAGAAGGCCTCCCGTATCAGGGGGGGTGGGAACAATGTGACATCATATATCCTTATAATGTCTTCCGGATCGACCAGGAGATCCCGCCCCGTGTCGCCAGAATGAGAGCCAGAAGACGCTTCGCGATGAGACAAGCAAGTGGCCCCTCAGCTCTTGAACGGAACCGGTAATGTGCCCCTGGTGTTCTACTCAAGGGGCCTCTTGCCCGGAAGGAAATAAGGGGCCTCATTGTTGTTGAGTAGAGTGGCGGTCTCATTATTGTTGAATAGAATAGGTCTAAATAAATTTTTAAAAACAAGTAAGGCCATCCCATGTTTGCCAAAAACGCTCATTTTTCAGCATGGATTTGTGAAAAGTGTATTAAAAGGTTTGAACATGCCCGCCCGCAGCCTCGAGAGCAAGTACAGCTATGGTCTGGGTTGCAGCGTCCGTAAACTGGACGGCGTCGGCCACTGCAAGTGACACCAGGCGGCGGGTGCCGTGTTAATCTGCCTTCTGGACAGATCGATAGTTACAGAAACACGAAAAATAGAGGATCTGCCTTTGCTCTTCCAATTCCACCATCAGATTCCAGTACCACTTCGCGGTGCTCTAAGGGCCAATCTGTTCTTATCATCAGTCTAAAAATCCCACACGTAAAATATGCGTCCAGACTGCCTTGCAGATGTAAGATTTGATGTCCTAGAGCATTCAAAAGTACCTCCTTTAGAAGCGTCATCATTTTGGTCCACACGCTGGCCAAGGCTCAGTATTAGTTGTTGAACCAGCGCTGCGCGGCCTACGGAGACTGCGACGCCTGGCGTCGAGGTTTTTTAAACTAAGATTTGCGAGTACGCACGCTCAAAATTATGTCACATTTTTTGTATTACTAGCCGATTCAAGTGTTTAAAGGTAATTATTTAGGAACCGTTATCATTTTCGTCCACCGGTGTATGACAAAGCGCCTGAGTTCTATCGGTTTAGAAAGAGTCTGATAAGCCATGGCAAATTAAGGACACCGGTGACTTATTCCATGCGGTCCTTAAACGCCTGATTTCTGCAGTTTATTGACCTTGACACGCGCTCGGGTGGGGGGTCAAATTGACTCGCTCCCGAAGGGTTTTCCAGCAAGGTTTCCGAACGGCGCGGCGCAGGCGCGCCATGTTTTGCATAGCTGTAGAAAATCGAATAGAGGATCGTTTAGCATAACACAATTAAGATGTACTTTTTAAGGTCGCTGGCCTATGGCAGATCAAAGTCAGGCCATAGTTTCAGCAAAGTCAACTTCTAGTGAATCGTTCAATCTGATGCATCACTGGAGTATCAGACGAAGCCATACATCTATGAGATGCCGTCTTAGGCAATACAAATATTGCATGAACAAATTACGTTGACCTAAGGTGAGGTGTAGAGATCAGAACAAGGTCAAAACCAACCTGTTTTATTACTCTAGGGCTTGCTGTATGTGATAGTTCCTGGTGCTCATTTCGAATTTATTGATAGCAGAAACCGCATTATGCGTATTCCATGGCCTGCTTAGAGGTCAGAATAGGTCATTGACCCAGAATGATCTAGGTCAACATTTTGTTTTTAGAAAAGTACTGACTAGTGTAACCTTTGTCGCTTATTCAAATGCAAAACTCAGAGCAGTCTTGTATGACTTTGGTCACTATGACCTTCAAAAAGTCAAGCAAGGTCACTGACCTTAAATGAACATGTGACCTTTTGTCTACAAACAGTTATCTAGGTTCAGGGTGCACTTTAGAGACCAACCTGGAATCTGACCTTGTTTAATTTTATTTGACTTGAAAGTCATGACCTAGGAACTTCAAACTTTGACATAAGAAAGTTCACGTACAGGTCAACACACCCTATGAATTTGGTGTCTTCAGCTCCCCTAGTTCCCGAGATCTCAGTGGGTCAGTGGGTCCTCACCCGAGCGAAGGGTATCTAGCCGGCCACCCGGGCGCGTGTTAAAAATGTGAACAGAATTGATTTCACGGTAGCTGCTGGTTTCTGTTCTGGTTGCAGCGTAAAAATACAATGAAACGAAGAAAACCGTATCCCTTGTTAACAAGCAAACTACATCCGGGGATATCTTTTTGTGGGGGGTCACCATACACGGGGCTTTTGTCAACCCTGTGTTCCTCTTAGCAAGGCTCTGGCTACCCCCGGCCTACACAGAGAAACAGATCAAGTCATCTACGTTGAATGATGGGCGATTAAATATCCGTTTGGCCAATTCATACCTAAAGTAGACAGCTTTCCGGTGGCATAATCTGGGGTAGGGTTGCGTTAAGGAAGATAATTCGGAAAAAGATACTGTTGTAGATGTCCAACACATGTTTTACATCCTAATTAGAAGGAATGCTGACCCAGAAGTGTGCAACAAAACAGCCATACCATCACTTCGCGGTCAGCCATTCGTAGACAGCCGGGCCAGGACAGTGGCCACCGACGGGGGACGGGAGCAGAGCTCAGACAAGGAATATATGACAGAAGGGCCTTCATCCTGTGGATTGAATTTCAAAGGAGAATCTCCAGTTCTATGGCTTTTGTCACATGGTTTGTGGAAGTTTCAAGCTTCCGAATTTGTTTTCGTCTAAAATGCCGTGACAAGTCTTATCTCTTGAAAAACAGCCAGCGAAATGAACGCGCACGCAAAACCTGTTGTACTGTGAGCCATCCATTCACTTTCAAAATTCTCACCAGCCTATGCTCAGGCCATATTTTGGCATCTACCCTGTGGAGGCAGACGCCTCCTCAGTGACCCAAAATGCCTACCCGCTCGTGGAATTTCGGCTTCCCAGGACAGACAACGTTGAAATGGACGAATTACCTTGAGTAGCTGGAAAGCCTTATTTCTCGAATGACATAGATGAGTTGGATAGGCAAGAGTGTGCACCAGTGAGAAACAGCTCTAGATGCATATCTAGAATAGCAGTCATTACAAAAGGAGCAATAACCTCCATTCCCCCCCCCCCCCCCCCCCCCCACCCACCCCACCCTTCCCCCTGTCGTCGGGCTTGTTTTCCAGAAAAAGTTCCTGAGGTACGCCCTGAGCTTGGCTCACCCCCACCTTTTGAAATTCCTTCGCCTGTGCTTTTTACTTATTGTTACATGAAACGCATGCGATTTGGTCACTAATATCGGTTTTCTCGGAATCTTGATTAGCTCAGAATTTCGATTTGAAGTAGCCGGGCCTGCGGGCGAAATCTTCTTTGGCTTCCTGCACGCCGCTATGGAAGTAATACGTTTCATTTGCCTTGCATTTTCCAGTGCGTGTGTTCTGTAATGTTTGCTAAACACTAATGTGTCAAAATGTTTATGTGATAAATACAAAGAAAGCTTGAAACACTCCGCCCCACGCGTAGGTTTCGAGTGCTTGCAAATTTACGCGAACCATTCACGGAGCAACGACCATTACCCTAAGGCGGAATAGGAAATAAGTACTTACTCATGTGGGCAAGAAAGCCTCGTCTCCGCCGCGATGCACCGCGCAACCCGGAATGGAAGGCACATCACCACATATGCATTTTACCTCGGTGTTGCAACAGCTACCCTGGGCGATGTCTTGTTTCAATCCACAAAGCTGCCCCATCTACAATGCGTACGCAAAGTCTGACAGAACCAGAAAAACACGCTTTATTGTCTCACGTAGCATGCATTCTCAATCTGGCTGCGAAACAGTTAGTTCTCATTACCCTTGTTGAATGAAGTGTTACTTATTATTACAGCCAAGTGATGGTGGATGGCCTAATGGAGTAATTCTTTTGAGTATTCCACAACTGTCAAAAAACTTGAGTCCCGTTGCGCCAAATGTGAAATCTTCGCCACCGGTAGTGGAATACGACCCTTGCTTCGTATAAGCCATAAACAATGGCGACTAGAGAATAGAACTGAATCCACCCGTATTGCAAATCTGACTTTTCATCCGCAACTACCGGCACTCGGTTACCAGGATGTTTGAAGAGTGGAATAGCGTCACCAAATGAAACGTTTCCCTAGCTCTGCGAGAGCATTAGAATTAAAAGCAGGGGCACCAAGCACACACGTCATTCAAAAATGTCTCTCATGTTGCGCGAATATAGCGAAAGCTCAGTTGCAGAAAAGGTGGGAACCTCGCAACTCACTGATATTACATCGCTACATGCAACAATGACACAACTGGATAAAGTCGTGTTGATGTGAGTGAAACGCAGACAAATGACATTGCTGTCAATACAATATGGTTTACTTTTTTATCAGAAACGATTCAGAAATCCAATCCCAGGAACTTGGAACTGATTTTCGTGCAGTTTTTACAACATCCAGCATACTTTTGCTCTGACGGAGACCTAGTCAAAACTGTTTAAACAGCTGGACGAAGACACGAGGGAACGGGATGAGGTAATTTTCAGAAATCGTAAATTTCGTTGTGGGTCTGGACGGCCGGATGTCACCACGCGAGTGGTGTCCTTACCACGCGGGTGGTGTCCTTACCACGCGGGTGGTGTCCATACCACGTGGGTGGTGTCCTTACCACGCGGGTGGTGTCCTTGCCACGCGGGTGGTGTCCTTACCACGCGGGTGGTGTCCTTACCACGCGGGTGGTGTCCTTACCTCGTGGGTGGTGTCCTTACCACGCGGGTGGTGTCCTTGATAACTGACCGACAGTTCGACACGTCTGGTACGAAAACTAGTCTTTAAACTCATCTCGTTTAAGGAAGAGAAAAGGCGCACCCAAAAAATAACTGAAGGCTAGAAATTTATAAAGGTTTCATCTCAACACCCAGGGACGCCTGTAGCGTAGTGGCAGGCGCGTCTGCGTTAACCGCTGCGCGTCTGGGAAACCAGATGTACGGGGTTCGATTCCCCGCGGTGTCCGCCCCTCCTGCCAGGTTGAGGGGCAGGCGACGCCATATAGCCTCAGCAGCTGAGCGCGTCGTAAAGCCCCAATGACACACACACACACACCATCGCAACACCCAACCAGCTCGAAACCAGATTTAACTAATTCAGCTAAGGCCTGTTGCTACGGATGCATCAAAGCATTGATAGTATGCAAGACTACGGGCTTTATATATGCATGTAGGACAGCAAATTGCAAAGCCAGGGTATTGATAGGCGAAATTTATCAGATACCAAGAAGTCACTATACTGGAACCAAATGCAGTAAATGCGGATGCGTACAATCTATATTCTCTCTCTCTCTCTCTCCCTCTCTCTCTCTCTCTCTCTCTCTCTCTCTCTCTCTCTCTCTCTCTCTCCTCTCTCTCTCTCATTCTATTCTCTCTCTCTCTCTCTCTCTCTCTCTCTCTCTCCTCTCTTCTCCTCTCTCTCTCTCTCTCTCTCTCTCTCTCTCTTCACAGTCTATCACTCTGGCTCTAATATTGTGCGACTGACCACGATACAGTGTATTGAATGGGATGCACTTCCATTTGCTTTTTGGGATTATAGCCCTTTCGGCCAGAAATAATCATTTCAGAGCTATGGGATGAAGAAAAATGGTCAACGGTGGGACAGACTAGTATGCGCCTGGAGGGCCAACCGCCGGGCTTAAACCCGCGCATGCGCGCTGGGTACCCGCTCGGGGCCTCCTCCTCACGGGGCTCTCGGCCCACTCGTGGCTAAAGCACGCAGTCTGCCCCGGACAAGCGGGGTGTCACGAAGATGCGGGATGAAGCAAGAAAGAGGATAAGAGGGACGGATGTGTGGGTGCACTTCCAGTAAATGACGTCATATGTACATGGGGCTCGAGTGTCAAATAGTAATTAAGTGCCACAAAAGGATTTAGAATGTGCATTTTGCGCATTTCAGGGAGGGGTGATTCCTAAATTATCCACTAATAACTGTGGATTTTCGCGATGTTCCCGGCAAATGGAGATTAACCGAGAGGGACGATCTTGATGAACTAACGCTAATCAGTGTCAGGCCAAGTCGTCCCTGTGTACCGCACTCCTATGTGCATGCCGTCTGCTGACCTTGGTAACTGCGTGGAGAGAGGACGGAGCATCTTACCCTTCAGGGCGGGCAGTCCGCCAAACAGGTTCTGATGAGCAGGAACGGTATTCATGAGACTTTATGGAGGGTGCGACTCGGCACATTCGTCACAAGTTTCTCGTAAAGACATTAACGGAAGATATCGCGCTAGGCAAAGCCGGCATCAGGATCCTAGAACAGAATGCCAGAGTTTAACTTGTAGGGGCCAGTGGGAGGAATAGCGACTCAGCATAGGGCAGGAATGGACGAATCATAGTTAAATTATAACTGTATTAAAGTCAACTCATGTTGAAGCCAAGATACATACTGGGATAGTAGACGAGATGTCCGGCAGGGCGTATTGTAACCCAAATCGTGTCGGGTGCAGCAGAGGAAGGTCCGGCAGGGCGTATTGTAACCCAAATCGTGTCAGGCGGTTGTAGCAGAGGAAGAACCGTCCCACGGATTCCTCCCAATATTGTTGTATTTCTCATCTCAACCCCAGCCTCCACCCTGAGCAGTGAAGTACCTGTGTGTCTCATACGGAATTGGCCGCCCTCACACTTGTATTTATGAACGGAGCACGGGGTGCAGCACATTACTGAACACGGTTTTTGCCTTGCAGGACGCCCAGACTGCATGTGCACATGAAGATAAACCTAGCATTGAATGAGAAGGGCGTAAAGAAACGAAACAAGGTCATCACCGACCTTGGAAAGTGCTAAAACTCAGGAATTCAGTATTCAAAATTGTTTCAAAATATTGCAGAGTGTTGTAACCATTGATTACAGCAAAATGATCACCAAACGTGAGTGTGGTCTACAATAAATCAAACACGTCTCTCCGCCTCAAATCCGTCTGAAATACGGCATTCTGGGAGACGGGGAACAACGGAACAAAGTATTTTGCTGACAAGTAGTGTTCGAAACACTCCAAAAGGAACATGTCTTCGCGATGGTGGCAATTTCATTGGTTCCATTACACATAACAGTCCCGGGCCTCGGTCTGAGCGGGACAGAACAAGAGGGCAGTCTCGCTGAACAGCATTCGCACACCTTGTGACGGCACAGGCCATGTTAGACGCGAGTTAGGGAGCGTAGTGTTCAGTTTTCAGAGTCTTGCCATACCTGCATATATAACATGAAACGGTTGTGACCGCGTTGTTCTGCGACTCCACGAAACATCAAGGGCCCCGCCCACCCACTACCACTCTCCGCCTGCACCTGCGATGAAAAACTGCTGCCAGCAATGACTAGGCGTGGCGTGGCGTCTTGAGGACAGCGGTGACATTGAGCCAGCGCACACCATATACGTTCCGTGATGTCCTTCCAGCGCGGCGTTGATAGCGACAGTGGAATATTTTCCGAAACTGCTGTCTCCGACGGCGCGGTCAGTTCCGGGCGGCGCGCGACCGGTGGGTGCCGCAGGCTCACATGATCCAGGTGCGCCGCCGGTCTCTCCCCCCCCCCCCCCCCTTGCAGTCGGCGCGCTCGTGCCGCCGACGCGTCGTTTTCTGCGACGCGAGTGAGGGCGCACCAGGGAATTGGGGGCTGATCGAAGCTCTGAGGATGCAGGCGTTTTTCATGCCTTGAAAACCGTCCGAGGGAGCATCCCTCACTGGTCCAAGCCTGATCTTTTCCGCCGATCTCCGATCTCCGATCTGCATGGGTTGGGAGATCGAGAGGCCGAACGCACCACCAAAGCGTCCACGTAGACCGCGTTGTTCTGCGACTGATACCGGACGCTGGCGTTCCCCCTGGTCCGTGCTGCTCGTACCATCCCATCGATATACATCCTCATTGATGAGCTTCCGCTGTTCCAGATTTGCAGTGGTCCTGCTCTTGTGGCACGGCGCCAGACACAACTGGTTCAATTTAATTCAAACGGCCGGGGTCGGCGGTGTGTGATGGATGGACATCCAGCACTGCTGAAACAGATCCCCACTGGCGCCGTGTGGACGCTGCACAGCGCAAACAATCTGGGTGACGAGGCTTCTTTCTTCAGTTGCTTCATCATCGCGTTTCTACGCGAGTCGCCCTTATTGCTGGTGACATAGGTCCCTCGGTCGAATCCCTTTCGACACATAAGTGCAGCCTGACAACGAGCGACCAGCCATTTCAGAGCAAGGGCACGGCTGCGAGAATACGTCCGGGATGACAAGGGGTGAAGTGGGTGAACTACTAAGTGAACAACTAAGTGGGTGAAGGCACCAACCTACTGACCATCAAGCTTCGTGATGCAGAGCGCCAGCGCTCAGCGCTGGAGTCGGCCGTTCACAGTTCTGTACGGCTCGAAGACGTGTAGATTCAGGCCAGATCACAGCGAGCATTTCTGTGCAGTCAGGAAGACGCAGCTCATATCGTCTCAGCCATGTATTTCTACCTACAATTGATTATGACTGCAGAAAATGCGCAACGACGCACTGGGACTGCGTGAACGCACACAGCGCACAGAGTGCAAACGCACGGAAAACTGATGCACGCACGGAATTGCGACTCGGAAACATGAACTAGGACTACGTAGCGCAACAATAGCAAACGTCATCGCGAACCAACGCCATGACAAGCCAGGCAGGCAGCAGCCGCGGCTCCGGCTAGCCACGCCACATCCCACACATGGTCACGCTGTCGCACCAACCGGGAAACGGCCGTCCGCAGCGGCCGCCGTCCGTTCAGTTGTCCGGGCCACAGGCGGCGCCCACCGCCGCCCGGCAAACTTGAGCTTCGCCGCCTGCCGCTAGGTGTCGGGCTTACCTCGAGAGCGGCCACGCCAGGCCCGCGACTGGAAAACCGAGGGCGGAGCTAAACGGTGCCCCGAGGCCGAAACACCGGCAGCCCGCCCACAGGTCACACAGTGGAGGGCTGCGGTTCGAACAAGCACATGTATAAACACGCGCTCCAACCGGCTCTCCGAGCTGCCACGCCCGCTCGCCCGCGGCGCAGCCTCCACCGTGGACGACGGCGCACTCTGGTCTCCCACCTGGGATCGGTCGAACAGCCTCCCAGTCTGATGTCACCGTACCGGGCGGGCGCCCGCATCCCGGCTCGCGCCACCCACGGAGCCCCTCTCTGGCTACGTCACCAAGCCGCCACTAATCATTGAGCTCTAGGATGCGCCCCGCCGTCGGTTCGCACCCCCGTTAACGGCGGCTTCGAGGCCTGACTTTAATGCGCTGATGTACAGGCGGGGGGCGGTGCCGGGATGCGGGCGCGAGCCCCCCGCCCGCCACACCCGGTCAACGTCGCGCGAGCCGACACCCCGCGGTCACCTGGACACGGCTCCGACGCCCGCCCCGACAGCTCCTGGAAACGAACGCCAGGCAGCGCGGCCGCGCACCCCCCGCCGCAGACTGACCTCAGGCCAATACGCGCAGGGGCGTCCGAGGTCAAGGTGAGGCGCATCACAGCCGTCGACGGTCGGCCGCCGCGCGAGCGTGCATTTATACGGCTGAGGCGGCACCCCCAGTGGCGTGCCTCGGTCAGGTGAGTAGTTGGTGAGAGTGGGCGGAAGCACGAGCAGCGCGGCTCCGGGAGTTTACGTGCCACGTCCGTCTCAATTGAAACGGAAGATCACTGAGCAGTCGGAATTCAGGTCGTTGATGAGACATTAAGCTAAAATACCCCAAGAGAGCCGAGATGACTGGAAGTGGGCGAACGAACCGGCTTGAGTTTGACAGTCAAGCAACTGTGCCACAAGACTTAACGACAGCCACGTTAAGTCAGAATATGACTAGGAAACGTGTTAGTTTGCTTCAACCCGTGGTCTTGAAAATGACAGATTACCTCGCGACGGTTGCTACGAGGGTGACGAGATTACAACCTGTTTGCTTCAACCTGTGCTCTTCACAACAAACATGAAAAACAGCCTAGCCCGAGATCGGCTGGCTACATGAAGTGAGAAGTGCACGCCTCAAACAGCTTGAGCAGACGGGAACCGACGCGCCTCTACATGTGAGGAAAGGTCGCTCAGCGCGGCTGGCAGCCGGCTCCTTTTGAAAGCACGCCGCAATGAACTCGAGAGAGGAAGACGGAGGGGGGCTGGGGACTGTGTTTCGGACCCACCTCAGAGGGAGCCACCGTCGCCGCCGGCTGTCACGCGCGACCCCTAACATCGGACGGCCCGCCAACGCTACAACACTGGCGCGCCCGGTCAGTCCGCACACACGTCACAGCACGGCAGCACGCGCGGCGGAGCCGAGCTGAAAACCCAGTCCGATGGGAAACAGGTGGGAAAGCAACCACGCCGGCCTGAGCTGACGGGTTACAATCACTTTTCACGATCACTTCTCACATGTCACCGCCACGTGCATACGTGACCACTGCAGTACTGAAAAGGTATCTTGGGGGGCAATCGTCTGGTTTTAGCAGGGCAGGAGTTACCGTGCGGAGCCTGGGAGTTTAGATTCACTGCATCACACAAACCACTCGCGCAATTGATAGAAGTTTGATGGACAGAGAACAATCCGGTTGAAGCTCCGTCTCAAAGACCCCATTTTCAACAGGCCTTTGTTTAAACAAAACCATACAGAAAATTAAGAGGTTACTCGCATTCCGAAGGCATCTCTACAACACGGCCCGCCCTCAGTTTCCCGAAAACACGGAACAAAAACAAAACAAAAAAGTTTCACACATCACGTTCGCACCACTGACATCAATATAAGTTGATGAAGATTGGACAAGCACATGAGTCCAACACGTCACCGCCTCCTCCCACACCGCTTTCTGGTGCCAATGTCCCTGGCTTCCCAATTACACCGCCACGGCGACACACAAGGACACGGCAGCTGTCGCTGGCATTGTCACGGCTCCGAATCTGCTGCAATTGATACGTCGGCCAACTCCAAAACCAACGTGCCGCTACACGGCAACACAGACAGTCAAAACACAATCACCGCCTCCTGCGACGCCGCTTAACCACCCACAAGGGTCCAGACGCACACCAGGGCTCTATTCACGTCGCATCCGGCGGTGGAATCACTCCCAGGACACTCCTGGAGCCCACCCACATCCCGCGTCACACGACAGCGTCGACCTCCACAGCCCTGACAGGCCCTCGCCGCGCCTCCGCCAGCCTGGAGGCAGCCCACCCCTGCCCGCACACCACCTCACCTGCTCGGGCTCCACCTGCAAACGGCGGGCGGCGGCGGTTAGAGGGGCGGCGCGCGCGGCCGGCGACGGTGCTTACCTGGAGGCCACCATCAACTCGTCACCTGGCGTGGCGGCGGCGGGCGCGGCGGCCGGCGGCGGCGGCGGCGGGAGCGGGCGGCGGCGGCGGCGGCAGACTGGGCGGACGGCGGGCTAGGCCGCCGCGGGAGGGCCGCCGGGTGGCGCCCGACACGGGCCGCCAGCGTCTGGCGACCCCGAGCCGGCCCGGTCAGCTCGTCAACCGAGACACAGCTACTCTCAGTGATGTTGCATACCAGCAGATCAGCTTTGACCCGTGGTAGGCAGAGCGAGAGAGAGAAAGCGGGAGAGCGAGAGCGAGAGAGCGAGAGAGCGAGAGCGAGAGCGAGAGCGAGAGCGAGAGCGAGAGAGAGAGAGAGAGGAGGAGAGAGAGAGAGAGGAGAGAGAGAGAGAGAGGGAGAGAGAGAGAGAGAGAGAGAGAGAGGAGAGGAGGAGAGAGAGAGAGAGGAGAGAGAGAGAGAGAGAGAGGAGAGGAGAGAGAGGAGAGAGAGAGAGGAGGAGAGAGAGAGAGAGAGAGGAGAGAGAGAGGAGGAGGAGAGAGAGAGAGAGAGAGAGAGATATATATATATATATATATATATATATATATATATATATATATATATATCCAGAAACTGTGGTCACAGTTAAATAGTAGAGACCCGCACGGTAATGACATATTTAGA
>NW_023596448.1:30310323-30340323 GCF_011947565.3 Pollicipes pollicipes
TCATCCTCTCTCTCTCTCTCTCTCTCTCTCGCTCTCTCCTCTCTCTCTCTCTCTCTCTCTCTCTCTCTCCTCTCACTCCTCTCTCTCTCTCTCTCCCCTCTCTCCCTCCTCTCCTCTGGCATGGCATGGCATATGGCATTCTATGGCATATCCTCCTCATGATGCATCGTATCATGAGGCTGGGCGGCCACCTTCGCTGCGTCTCCTGGATTAAGCTGGGAAGTTTGCACGTCACCGACCTCCGGAATTCCTCCTCTCCACGCTCTCCGCCGTCGCAACCTTCCCCCTCTCACCGGTCGCTCTCCGCTCGCAGCCGCATCCGGTCGGCGACGCCAAACAAGTCCAAGACGCGCCGCTTCATCAAGTACTCGGCGTACTGCTGGGGCTGCTCGCTGGCGCTGACGTTGATCACGATCATGATGCAGTTCGCGCCCGACGACGTCGTGCCGCCCGAGAACTTCATCCGACCCGGGCTCGGCGAGAAGAGCTGCTGGTTCCCAGGTCAGGTCACGACGGGTAACCGGGAGGCGTGGGCGGCACGAGCGGTCACTGGGGGTGGCAAGGTACGGTCATTGGGAGGGCAAGGTGTGGTCACTGTAAGGTCGCGGTTGAGGGCCTCGCAGGTCAGAGCGTGGTCACTGAAGGTCAGGTGGGGTTACTGCGAGGTCAGGTAGGGTCACTGCGAGATCTCTGACGGCTAACCGTGGCGTCACTGGAAAGCAGTCGCGGAAAGGAAAGATGCGCCGTGTGTTGGAAGTCGTTTAGCTTTGTCTGCCTGCCTTGCTGAAGGGGTCGGAAGAAGTTTTGAGTTCTGCAGCGGCTCCTTTGAGACTTGGCCCCACAGAAATAACTATGCCAGGTTTGTGTGCTCAGCCCAGCATACTGCGGTGTGGTGGGTTAAGACGATCTCAGACCGGACAGCATCTAATGGTAAATGCCCACCAGTTCGAAACTCACCTCGAGTTCGTGGCTTTGACAACGTGGTAGCACGTTTGAGACTCAGGGTTGTTTTGACCTCCTTTCTGCAGGTGCTTACCGCCCGCTCGATGACCACTCCCAGCATACGAGCCTTGCTTCATTCTGAGGGTTCGTAACGGGGCTGTTGTTAGTTACCACGAGCAGTGGCGACCATTTTAATATTTCTACCGAGGACATAATAGACCGGAGCAGCACTACAACAGGCAGCACGTTGTGCATGGACTGTGTGTTATTGGACCGTTTGGCTAGGTCCGTGCCGCGCGTGTGGACGTTTTGGGCGCGCGGTCTGCTCGCGCCCGAGTTCGAGTGTCTATGTTCTATAGATAGACACACTGCACATAGACACCCACTTGCGCTGTTGTCTATACGCCGAAGGACGAAAGTTTTCTGGACTCCAAAATTCCCGCTAACGCCAGTTTCGGGGTCCCCTGCCCAGTGCCCGCTTGGCGTATTGTATCCGGATCGTTTCTCACAGTATATTTAAGCCGCTTAATTTACCATTTGGTTAAAACAAAACTTGTATTTCACGCTTTGCTCTTTCCTTCTTCTGTATGCGTTTTTAAACAAGGACCGAGATCAATGTAAGGAGATTCTTCGTCAGGCTGGGGTGTTGTGAAGCGGATTGCGAGTGTGTCCTGGTCCCCTCTAACCACATGCTAGCATCGCGCTCCTGGCCTCACCCTGATTCACCTCCGTTGTAGGCCACGTCCCAAGCCACAAACCAGCTGTGTTGTATCGGTCACGCGTAAGCGCACGAGCGACAGTAACAGGGTCGTGCTGCGAAACATTTGTTTGTGCGATGCCACCCAGCCGCAGGAGAATCTTTGTAATGGTGATAAATCAGACAATCTAAACATGCGAGTTGGCATGACATTTACAGGACTGCTGGAAACCTGCGCAGATCGTTCAAATGATCTCGTGGCACTATCTCATGCTTTAACTCTCTTCCTATGCTGATTTGCCTTTGCCTGCACGCATTGTGCAAGTGACTGTTGTCTGTTCAGGCTTTGCGATCTGAAAGACGCGGTCATGTTGTTGATGGCTCGGAAGTCACCCTTCTTGCTTCAAAGCTTCGTGGAAAGTCGGACGGTTTAAACGTTTTGTCGTACTTTGTCGACCGTAAAAGTGCCGTGCCCCTCTCAACTGGCTCTCTAACAGGATGTGCATGTAACACCCACATGGATTTACGAGCGCCACACTTTAGCCAGTTTCCGGTAATTCCCTGCCTCACGTACTAGCGTGAAGAGCGTCAGGCCCCAGCAGCAGCGCGCGCCTCTCGAGACGACCCGTCTAAGGCCCGCGCCGCCGCGGCTTCGCTGCAACCGAGGCGTTCACCTCCGGCGCTACACCGACAGAGCCACGTCGGGCCGGGCTGTGCGCGGCCGGCCGACGGCGCAGTACGGCGGCCCGTTTTCTCTGAAGCGTTGCCAGCGTGCGGACGTCGTCCGAGCCGCCTCGGTCGCGCAGATCTGATGAGCTGTCGGGCGCGATGGGTGCCCAGCTGGCCGTGAAAGCCTGAGCGGCGCCGCGGCGATACCCGAGGACGGACTGCTTGTAGTGTAATTGGGCGTGGCTGCTGCGAATCCAGCACGACGCGGGCTGTCCATATTTGGGTGGGCTTTCGGCGCCGCGATTGATTGGTTGTGAACCGACGCGGAATTTTGGTGTGCCGTAACTAATGGCTTCCTGAAGATGTTCGCTTGGTTAGTGCCGCAGTTTAAAGCGCGGACAAAAAGGAACGTTGCGTTCGATGCTCCCAACACAGGTGTAACCTCTTGAGCGCTATCGTTGATTTTTCCGTTTTCTCCGTCCGCCCGCATAACCCGGTGACAATTCTCCCAAGTTGAATGAAGGGTCGATAACCATTATTTGATTATTTTTTTCAGTTACGCCTAAAGGGTCAGTGCCAAAGTTTCAGAAAGCCTGAGGGGAAGGGGGCAGCCCTCTTGGCTACCCAAGTTCCCAGTTCTTACGTCGCTGTGTCGATATGCCCTCTATCGCTCTGCGTTTCGTTAGATTGGTTTAATTCCCCCCCCCCCCCACGTCCCATTTCTTGTCTGCACCGCTGTCCTGTAACGTTCTTATATTAACCGTGCATTTATTTCCTTTGTCGTTATCTTCAAAATGTAGCTGGCTGATGTTTGACGGGCTGAGGCTGTTGCTGTTAGCAGAAATTCCCTAAAGCCAAAATTTTACACATAGCTTATCATGCATAATGGCCTTGCTGTTTTTCAAACTTAAAACAAATTGCAATGATCCATGTCAAGTTATTTTTTCGTTTGGAAATATCGAGATAAAATACATCTGAAGATTGTATCATTTTGATTTAGTACCAAAGACGTTTTTTCGACCATGGAGAAACGCCAAAGTAGAAACGCCCAAACCGTATCCTAAAATGCTCGTTTTCGGCACTGATCGGGCTGGCCCGAACACCTGGACTGGGACTGGAGTCGTCAAATTCCCATCTGGTTACGTTGACATATGATAACCGAACTCCATCACTCAACCTTGCACGTCACAGTTTTTGGGCTAGAGCAAACAGCTTACGTTTTGGCCAGCGCATTTTGAATGACAAGGAACGTTCCAAAGCGTTGGGCCTTGAGGTGCAGTTCAAGTTCATTCTGCCTTGATATTCCACTTTCAGAAAAGTTGGTAATATGTATTTGCCTATTACGTTCTCTTTTCGCGACACTACAATTGTGTCGCATGCAGTTATGGCACAGTGTGCTATGCGTTGAGGCAAAGCAGCCCAAACTTAAAGCAAGCTGCATCTAAAAAAAGCACTGATCATTGATCATAACATTTTTGCCTACGTCGTATGAGCTTAGGTAATGAGAATGCTTATTAGCCCTAGAAGGGTCAACCTACAGAAATCCCCTTTATCACATTTTCCTGCGCGTTAAACCAAGACCCTTTTTGAAGGGTCCAGTGGCTTTGACAAATTTGACTAAAGCTGATTTCAGTTTGCGAGGTAACAGAAAAAAAAAAACGTTCGGGACCAGCTCACAAAGCATATAGAGGCAACTGAATGACAATCAGGTATCGTCTTCGTCGTCAAAATTCATGCGGGATGTCACTCAAAGCTATAGACTGTCCACCTGCTGCTGATGATATGATTTAAGTACTACTGCGGCTGCTACGCTCTCCTAATGCTACATACAGACCAGCTTTTGTCACGTTTTCAAACTCCTTCGCCCTATCGTTTTTCTATTGTTTTCTCTCGAAAAGAAGTCGGTCGCCAGAATGAGTCGCGTTTGTAGTCAATGCAATCACCGCGCTCCCCACTTATGAGACGTTTGTTCGTGATGACCCTCATCGAAGCCATCGGAGTACAGAAAGCCTACTTTCGCCTCAGAACCACGTTTTATCGCATTGCTAACCACCCCGTAAATTCCTACATCCAATAAGAGAGGCCGATATAATAAGGACATCTCTCTGAGCCAATTTCTGCACACGTGACCGCATCCAGAGTGAGCCAACAACCAGCGTGTTAGAATTCTCGTCCTCGAAGACTCACGAAGACTCCCTGTCCCGTGGAGGAATTCTTCTTTCCTCTTGCGATTTTTTCCGAGGCCGCACCGTCTCCGGCCTGATCCTACTCACTTGCCGTCTGGCGGCACCATTAGTTCCGCGCCCTCCCCAGAGGCGGGGTGGGGTCAACCGTAACTCCATGCCTCAGGCGAAACCCTATCGGTCGCCGGCGACACTGGGTCACTGGAGCGAGACGCATTCCCCCCCCCCCCCCCCGCCTGGCACGGGCGGAGATAGGGCGACTGTGGGGGAGGCGACCCGGGGACGGCTCCAACAGGCCTTCCCAGAAGCATATTCGGGAGTTTGGCAAATTGCCTGCCGTCTCTATAATTAGGAAAGAAATCCGTCCGCTTCTGGTTTCCATCCGGCATTCCGCTTTGTTCTTTCCTCATATGACCACCGGTGAACCCTTCTTTGAAATCAAGCGCGCCTGCTCAAGGCTTGCGCACGCGATGCCCGCAGACAATGCTTAATGTGGGGGGGGGGGGGACCTCGTCCCTCCCCTCGGGACACTGGCTCCGCCTCTGCCGCCGACTATCTATAGCGGCGGCATATTCCCCCGACAGCTCTCCGCGTCCGGCGCGGCCTTGACGCAGCGTCACGTGACCCCGCGCCCCGGAGCGTAAGTCGGCCGCCGCCGGCCCCCGGGCGGCCGCGGCAGAACGCCCGGAGGGGATATTAGGACCGCGGTCGGCCACGCGGCCGGTTATTGGTCTATCGCGAATGGCCAGGCGTGCCCAGCCACGCGTGATTCGGCGATGATCCGATGCGATCGCTGCCGGGCGGCGATGTGCTACTGCGCCGGGGACGGGAGTTTGTCTTCGGCGTGACGAGGCGGTCCGTTCCGCTGCTGTAGATGGTGTGGGAGTCGGTGAGGCAAGACAATGGCGGCTGCGAAGTCGTTCAGTCAAAGGGAGCGTTCGACATTGAAGACATTGAAGCGGACATCCGATGTAATGAAAAAGCTCACTTGTCTGGCAGTCTTGTAAGCTTGTAAGCAATAGCGAGTCAGACGGCGGCGAACAGGGTATTGCGCTTTACGCGCTGGCTGGAGGTGCGTGGCTGGTGCTCCCCATTTACAAATTGGGTCCGTTAATCCTTGGCAGACCGCTACCTGAGGACAAAGGAGCGAAGTGCGTTAAGCCGGCCGCGATGTACCTGTCAGTAATAACCGCACAAGCGCTGAGAAATGGGAATTCGATGCCTGACAATGAGACAGGTCGCATAAAGCCCAAGACACGCACCGGCGACTTAATCTTCTAATTGCGCACGCGGCCCATTTAAGCAATTATTTGGAAAGAGAAATACTCTCAGTGGAGACTATTAAAAATCGATGCGATATTGATGCGCGAGACCGTGTGTTTGCGCATTTTTAGACCGTGCGAGACCGTGCGAGACAAGACCGTGCGAACGTCCATTTTTTATGCAGATGCGCAACCGCACTGTAAGCAAAAATGGCAAGTACTTGGAAATAGCATTCAGACCGTAAAATTATCATATTGGCTGAGAAGAAGACCTAAAAAAACTGTCTGGGGTATCCATCGAAATGCTCACTAACGATAGCTGCCACGATCAGTAGGCTGCGCCTTTGGACAACCCCGCGAGCAGAGAAAGCACAGCTTTACAGTACTCGCCGCAGTGCGATGCTCTGGGGCTTTGAAGCGGCAGCATTCGACGCCGGTTTGGAAGCACTAGTGTTGCGTACACACGCCGAAAAGGATTCAACTTGATATGAACCGTTCAAGATGCATCACTGTCTCAGAAAGAGGATGAGAAACGAGAGCTCTAAACCAACTAAACTTCAACCGTAGACGGCAGTACGAGGCTGAGAAGGAATGGGGGTAGTGGCCCGGTTGTGTGGCCAACTAACGCCAGAGATTTCTTTGAAGCCCTGGCGCGGCGTGCCCCTGAACAGGGACAGGCCACCATTAAACTGACTCATCTGGACACCAGCCCGACGCCGTCCGCGAAGAGGCGCAGCAGATGGAACAAGAGCGGCAAAGACGGAGGGCTCCAGCGGGCGTGACAGTAATAAATCGTAAAGTGGACATTTACCACCAGTAAGGAGGCACTAAATAAGGCGAGGAATCAGTCGAGCAATCGATCAATCGAACGGCCGGGTGTGACGTCACACGCGTAGGGTCTGAGAGTCCTAGGGTTCTAGACTTTACAGCCCGACGTCGACACGGCGGGGTGCCTACAATATGTAATGTAGTGGTTATATATATATAGTGGTTATATATATATAATGTAGTGGTTAATGTGTCTGCGTAGGAGAAACCAGAAGTACGGAGTGCGATTCCTCGCGGCACCCACCCTTCCTGCCAGGGTGAGAGGCAGATGACGTCATATGGCCTCCGCAGCGGATTGCGTCACAAATCCTCAGCAATGACGGCGACGTCAACGCGGCCTGGCCGATGGGGGTTTGGTGTTCAGATGGGTTGTTGCCGGCGGCCTGCCCCGTTGACACCGCGAGTGGTCTAGAGAAATCGACAGGGGGCGACTGACCAACCATCCGGGCCTCTTTCCCTATCCCCAGCTCGCCCCGTCTCTGACACATCCTTTACGCTGATTTTATTTAAATCGTATCAGTCCTTTGTGTTTGTCATCTTTCTTTTGACCATAGTACATGTCTAGCAGTCATTATCAAGTTTCATCCTTTCGGCGCTTCGTTCACAACAGCTCCGAACCGTAATGATGGCGTGCACTTTGATACTTGTGGTTTCTCTGGTGCCTAGCCTTATGCGCTATATTGTTTCGAAGTCAAAACGCGTATGGGCTAACGGGGTAAGTAAGTTTGTTTGTAAGTAAGTTTGCTGCTAAATCGCACGAGTCTTCTGTCAGGTATTGAATCGTGTAAGCTTATGCGGTCATGTAGTTGTGGCATGTGCGGTGCAGCTGATGACTGCTGCTTCGAGGCAGTTTGGAGAACGCTGTTTCTTTCACCCGATCTGACGATCGACGTGGCACTGTGAGGGACTATGACCGTCATGGCCGCCAATCTAGTTCTGAGGCCTTTACAGCCATTGCCAGAACTGTATTGGCCACTGGACTGCAGCTGCATCTCCAGCATTTCAGAAAACATGCATTAGATGCGTGGCATTGTTTGGAAACAATGGCCGTTCATCTTCGAGACACACACACACACACACACACACACACACACACACACACACACACACACACACACACACACACACACACACACACACACACACACACACACACACACACACACATATATATATATATATATATATATATATATATATATATATTGAGCGTATTTCGACGCAAATTTACTTCCCTCATGATGCTGCTGGTATTGTTGAGTTATGTGATGAGTGATGGCTTCTAGGTTTTAAGGTGACGGATGTTTTGAAAGTCTATGTAGATACCTGTCCTTAGGCTTATTGCCGTCGCCTAACAACCTCTCTTCCGTTTATGCTCTCAGCGTCTCGTGTGGAAAACTCCCTTTATTTCTCGATTATTTCACGTCCAGACTTCTCGAAACGCGTGGAGCGTTCCCTTCCTAGATTGCTTTGGCAAGCATAAATCATCGGCGGCGCAGGGCTCAAGGCAGACAGCTTCGTCATAGAATTGGCTGACGACGTCGGTGGATCAAGCGAGTGACAGCAAACCATCAGTTCTGAAGAGCCGCCATTGGTGGCGAAGCACGTGCAATTATCAGCTGTTTTGTGAAACAAATTTCGTGTTTCAATTCATGACCGCTCAATGTTTTGGTTTTCTTTATTTATTTTAGACATTTTGCTTTCGATTCTTTAACATTGGGAAATTCGCGAGTTATGTGGATACCTTCTAGGCTATTTGTATATTCGCTGAGTATTAAAAAAGTTTTTTTTTTCTACGGGACGGCATGCAGAACTTGCGCCGGGTGTGTTCGCAGCGTGGCACGTTTCTGTTTTCGTAATACCTATTCATGAAATTGTTTTTCATGCAAAACGTTCCTGTTTGTCGGCATATGCTTTGCGTGCGGACGAACATGGCAAATTATGGAAACCACAAATTGTGCTTTTTGTTACGATGACCCACCTTCTTTTCATTCGCCGTCTACCGTATGCCTGCAACTAACCTGTTAGTACATGGATCTGTTATGCCCTTTCCATCTTGCACCAAGTACCCGAAAAGGACTAGGCGCACTGGCGACGACACGTGACGTCACGCACAAGCTGAGTCTGCCGTCGTTCGTCGTTAGTCGTGCGGGCCGCTGCGAAGGTCGACTGGCGTAGAGGCTTAGGGCTATGACGTCACGGATGACGTCGACGGCACATATTTTTGTCACCGGGGCCGCTGCATATACAAACGTAGACGTTGACGCAAGCAGAAATTGTCGAGCCCAGGCCGAACAGCTACGTTGCGTCGGAGCTGTCTCAGAGTTCTCGCAGACTTGGCCAACGTCATCCGCCGATCAAACCGACGACACCCATCCGTCTGCCCTGGAGGGCTGTCAGTGAGACAAGGTCGCTACAACTCCTGTCTCGAGTCTGTCCGCCCCTCGCCACAGTCAAGATGCTGGCGCCGTATTCTTCGCACCGTCCCCTCCCCTCTCCCCGTCCCCTATCCTTTGGCGTCCAGTGGGAAAGTCCAGACGTTGGTGACACGAGGGAGGGGCAGAAACGTTGACTGGTCCCTGGGCCGCAGCCTGGATTTCATTAAGGAGGGAGAGGGGCGGAGGTCAGTGAGCACCCACCATAAGGGAACTAAAGAAGTCATCTATGGTGCTTAAGTGAAAAGTACGGCCGAAGATAGGGGCGTGGGCAAGGCTGCTGCTCGGCTCAACCATTTTCGAAAATGGAGCGTTGTAGTAACAGTTTTGAATCTTTCAGTGCGTTAGGGCTTCAGAGATCAAAGCTGATCAAAGGTAGACAAATTTTCCAGCTATCCTCTGAATCCTCTGATCCTTTGATCAAAGCTCATTTGGCTTTGGATCAAAGCTGAGGAGCTGCCAGTTCCTGTGCTGTCCGCATGCCCTTGCCCTAACCGCTCTTGCTACCCTGGTCCGCACGCCCTTGCCCCAGCTGTCGCCTGTATACCGAGCGCGTCCAGCCCCCGCCCTCCTTGTTGGGGCCACATGGCGGCCACGAGGTCATCGAGTGTCCCCACACCGTCACGCTGAACGAGCTGACAGAAACAACAGAAGCGAGGTCCCACAGCCGCGCCTGGCTGGCGTCTGGTGATGACGGCTGGTGGACTGGTGTACGCGCAGCGCGGGGAACGAGGTCGCGAACGCAGCGCTAGGCGGATCGCGAGCGCGGGGAACGAGGCGCGAACGCAGCGCTGGGCGGATCGCGAGCGCGGGGAACGAGGTCGTGAACGCAGCGCTGGGCGGGTCGCGAGCGCGCCGGTCACAGTCCCGCACGCGTCTCATCGGGGATAATGGGAGGGAGGAGGGGATGTTGGGGGATATTGGGAGGGCGTTGGGTTACCAGTCAGCGGTGGAATGATGACTAGATTAGGTTATCATTGGCTTACAACATGTGTAGTACCAAGGACGAAATACATGCTTGCCATCCACCTTTACCTCTGAACAACTCATTGTGGCTACATGCCGATATCGTTTTGTTTGTCGTTAAACGCGCGCTCGGGTGGCGGTCCACGCCCTCGAAGATTTTTGTCCAGAATGAATTCCGACCAGTGTGACGTAGCCGCGCCAAACTTTGCATGGTGGTAGGCAACTGAGTATTTGATCTTTTGGCGTACAAATTATATGTACCTTGCAAATTTGCTGATCTATGGCAGATCATTACTAGGGAATCGTGCAATCTAATGCAGAAACGGAGTGTTAGACGAAACAACACATGTCTGAGACACATTGCTACGCAAGAAAACTCAATTTAGAATTACAACCATTTCGTTGACCTGGGTTCAGGTATGAAGGTCAGACCAAGGAAAAACTAACCTCCTTTTCTACTTCAGGGCTTGTTTGGTGGGGTAGCTTCTGGTGCTTATTTCGACTTTATAAATGACATGGACCGCGACAAACATGTGTCATAAACTTCGTAAATGTCAGAGGACACTGCCTTAAGTGGACCAGGTCAACGTGTGCTTTTTAGGAACATGCCGCCTAGCGTAATCCCTGCTCACATACAGACCAACCCAAACGTGGCTTAAGTGTCTCTAGCCCTCTTAGTTTTTCAGATCTCAGGGGATCAAACTGACCCCCACCCGAGCAAAGGCTATTCCACCGGCCACCTGGGCCCGTGCTACGCATGACCTTCGACCTTATGTAGTGTTTCCCAGCTGGTGTTGAATGTCTCTTTGATATCTGTTGTGTCACATTCGCCGGAACCCGGCCTACTTGCCGATCTTGTTATCTCAGCTGGGTCTCCTTTGCGGACGCCTGTTTGGCCCAGACGACGCCTGGCTGGCGTCCAGACGTGGCCTGGACTTGAGTGCCAGTGTTTCAGGGAAAGCGGTGTGGAACAGTCGGCCTCCCATCCGGGCCGCTGTCCCCCTCCGCTATCGTGACATCTGGGTTTTTGTTTAGTTCTTTTCAAATTAATATTCCTAATCACTTCAAGCAATAATGCATCTCAAATAGCTCACATCGAGTTTCATATTTTCCCGCGTTCTCTAAGCAACATGCAGTTAAGTTCAGTCTGCGCTGTATGATGCGGACATGTTCAGCGACTTAAAGCTGCTGTAAGATGTAGATGAAAATCAAACGATATCCGAACCATTCCGAATCTGATTCGCAGTGTTCGACACCTTGCCATCATAATTCCTCAGAACCACACTTGATACACTGTCACAGTCCCCTCATGGGCTGCACAATAGCGCGACATGTGTAGAGTCAGGGGCGAATCCAGCGTGGAATTGGGGTCACCGATGTCGGTCTGGGTGCAGGTTTCAAATCTGCGACCAGATGCGCTAAAGCCGGGCGAAAGCTGGGCAAATGTCTTGGGAGGGGTCATGGCTGCAGTGGCCACCCCAGCCGCCCTCTCGTAGCGTGCTGGAGCGTTCCGTTTCGTGCGGGCTCATTCATTTCCCGCAGGCTTATTGGAACCTGCTAATGTTTCGGGCCCAGCGAAAGCGACGCCGCTGGCGGTTTTTAACAAATTAATAACGTTACTGTGGCCTAGCTCAACATCATTCACTCCGCTGGAACTAGGGTGGCTCTCATTCGGTTTTACAAGGTTTGAAGGAATGTTTCAGAGGTGTCGATTGTAGGGCATATCGTTCGAGCCATAGTCCTGGTCAGTGATGCTGATTTGCGTGCGATGTTTTGACTAGCCCTCGGCTGACCACCGACGCCAATCGATTCTGCGCAGGGCCTGAAGATGTTTAACCCACAGCTTTTCATTTAGCGCAGATCCGAAAACTTCTGTCAGCTTCAGGTCTTGAACGTGCAGACTTGCGATGAGGTGCTGCGGCCCGACCGAAACTGTGCAGTAACTGGCCAAAATGTGTTAGTCAACACTACTGACGAGGCAGCGGTTCAAGCAGGTATTCCAGCATGTCGTCTGGTGATTCGTTATGTCCCTGGTTGCACGTTGTCGCTCCTGGAGCAGCTGCGCATCAGTGAAGGCTTGAATGCGGCAGGCGGTTGCCGTGACGGTGACGTGAAGGGTGACCTTACCTGGGTAGCTGTACCCAAACGCTACGGCGGCGCGATTCGACGGCGGTAATAAGACATGGAGGTCCGGGCTCTGGGCTGGGTTTTTACGGAGTGGGAACGGGGCCAGGCACCATGCAGTGCACACAGCCTGCACCGTGCACTGAGGGTGAACGACGGCCAGCAGCTGCCCGTGATCAGGGGTCTGTGCACGGGGTTCCTTGCGAAACGCCACGACGGAGGTGGTGATGGCGTTTTCGAAGGCTGGTGACTGGTGCACAGTCTGCCTGGCACGTCGCCATGTGACACGTGGATATGTGGCGTCGACATGTGACAAGTGGCCGAAAGCGCAGAAGAGCTGGGGCCGTCGGATTCAATGCCGCGCGTTCGAGTGATTTCCAGATAAAGATTTGTTCTACTTCCACTGTTCTGAGGTCACGTTGGCAGCATGTTTTATCCACAGCGTTATAGTGTTTAACGTGCTCGTAAGCAAAGGCTTCTAACAGGAGCGCCTGATAAAAGAATACCAGTTATATAAGCAGCATGCAATGAGATGTTCCGACGCGCTTTGGTGTTCTCCGATACAGAATGAACTAGATGTTAAGGGTTGTGATCGCGCGATATGTAGATGCCATATGGGGTAAAAAGTACAAGACATTTACTTTCCAAAACTTGTGCAACAATGTAAAAGCACTGTGTAATATTTTCTGAGGAGATGTAGGAAGCCATTTCCTGAACAACATTGTCATTACAAGGCTTTTAAAATTTATATTGGCATTTCCATCCAAGCTGTTAACAATTGGTTGCACCTCGGCCTTTGTGTAGCATGGGAAGCGCCCCGTATCATGGGACGAGGCCATGACACAGCTGTCCATCGGCGACAAATAGCCCTCTTTCTCAGCGGAACACAATCGGTAGCCAAACTCGGCGGCCGTCATCATGTCGAGAACGATCGCCCGGTCTTCATGAGAGGCTGGGAGTCCACCATCGTGTCGGGAACGACGGCCCAGTCTTCACGAGAGGCTTGGAGTCCACCATTGTGGCTCGGGCACACACGAGTGCTCTGCCAGAGGTCAACGGTTTTTAACCGTGATTAAGTCGTGGCCGGTGTGCAACAGCCGTCAAGTGGCGACGGAGGCTGGCTTGAACGGAAATCACGACCTGGGTTTTCCCCGCCACCTCCGTACTGCAACCCAACGCGAATTTAAGATGCTCTGTGGAACTTTCGCTATAATTTGCCGCTTCTAGCATGGACTGATATGCTGCATCACACACATTACCGCAAAAGGGTTAGAATATGATTGCGTCTTCCGAATGAAGAACACATTTCGCTGCTGATCGACACATCATTATTTAGCGTCTTCGTACGCGCCGAAGGACTATTGAAAACAGGATCTATGTGACCTCGCCGTCTTGCACAATATGGCCGGGCTACTTTCCATGTCGGGATGTCCACAACCGTGCAGCGCTTTGTACTGGGACCAGCCAGGGTTTTGCCAGGAACGCAGCCAAAGCTTTGGTAAGGAGAGGGGGCGCAGAGTTAACACAGACACACAGATTCGTATATTCTTGAATAACTGGAAGACAAGCCAGCAGGTGCTGGTTGGTGCAATGCTGTTTTTATTTTGAAGTGGAATAAACTGAAGGAAACCAAATAAACTGACTTTAATAGTATGCTATTTCGCACCAAATTATCGCCGGCTCACCATATTCTGCAATCGACGGCACACGCCTCTGCTTATCATGACTTAGATGACACATAAAGTCGTTTGTTACGGGCTCATGTCGGATGAGCAAGCCGCATATTCAACGGGCAATGGACGGGTTGGTGTACGCTGCCATGGGTAGTGGGCGGGCCGATTGAGAGACTTCTTACCCACGAAGGGCTTTGCCGTATGCTAGCGGCAGGGTAATTATAAAACATATGTATCTGCACATACTGGGGCGCAGTCAGAGCCTTGGTGAGGGGGAGTGGGGCAAGAGGTTGGCAAACAGAAGGTTGGCCTTTTGCTGAAAGACCCAAAATAAAATCACTGGTATATCCTGCTTGATTTAGAGGGGTACGGTTGTAAACATGTTATCTTTATGTGTACCCTCTGAAACCTGGAGTCTTTACCTGAAACGGAAGCCAGAAACTACTCAAAGTTCAATTCTGTTTTTGTTTTGTCAATAAGCCGGCGAAAGCGAACGTGAAATAACTCCATGGAATAAGCCGCCGGCACTATTAATTGCACAATGGTGGAGTGGATTTTTTTCTGAACCGATAAAGCTCAGAGGCTTTGACAGTTTTACATCGGTTTACAGCGATCTTGAGGTCCCCGTGAACGTACATTGTGTAACGCAAAGTGGTCAAAAATATGGAGAACATGGCAAACCCATGTTCGTCGGGAAAATTTAACCTTAAATTAGGATCGATCAATGAGAAACATTACATGACGTAGTTGACCATTAGCGTCCACATGTCTTTGGAACAAATAACCAGACGGCCGGCGTTACAGCTGCCATAAGGTAAGCAGCGTCGGCATTACGGCTAACACTGAGCGGCGGCCAACGGACGGTGACGGGCGAAAAATGCAGTGCATCTGTAATAAGTGCTTGTGGATGCTTTAAGCCATCATTTTTTTACGTTTAGGAGGCAGCCCAAGCGTAAGTTTTTTTTGTTCGATTTTTAGATGGATTATTGTAATTCTCGTGCGGTGTTACTGTGAACACCCGAGTCTAATCTTGGTGCGCCACAAATTTATTTCTTAAAACTACTTTCGGAAACATAATTTTGGTCGTTCTCACGCACACGGCACGTGCTGCCTGGTATTTATCTCCTGCAGTGGCCAACGCCGTTTGGTTTTACGGAAACTGGAACTCTGGCCTGTTCGTGTTCGTGTTCCTGAGACTGTACGCGCGTAGGCTCATTTTTTCTTAATTGTCTCTCAGATCGATTCTACAAAAGAAAAAAACATTTCCCGGCAAAGTTAGGTAGGCCTTTCTAGTTGTGACGTCATTTAGAGTCACACCTTTTGAATACTAATGAGACTCCTTACCTTTTTTGCGGACAAGGGCTTATATGCGAGAACACTAGGGTTCACGACCAAGGGCTGAAGGGCCGTTCCGTCCAGCGCGGGGTGCCTGCCGGCTGTCATTCCAGCGACACGGGGGCGGGGTCCCTGGTCGAACCGCAGGCCCCAGAAGTTATATCACGCATTGGTCCCCTCCATGACGCGGGAGGCCCTCTAATCCGGACAGTAAGCCCCAAATTCACGCAGTAGCCCTCACTGACGCAGCAAAATCTTTATCGCCACAGGAGTCTAACTATTAGCGCGGAGACTAATTATAACCTCTCAGAGACTAACATCAGCTATTCACGGGCTCAGGCCTTGATCCTGCTCACGAAATAGGCCCCCAAGGCTCAAATCGACAGGGAGCTGTCCGATGTTGACGGTCTCTGAAATAACCAGAGCAGAGTCCCGCATTGTCCCAGGGGCTTCTCATTTGGTTAAGAGGTCCTCTTGCTGACCTTTGTGGCCATGGCCCTGCGGGCCGGGATTCTCAATATGAGCTTCAGTCAGCCCGACAGGTCCTTCAGACCCTTCAGCCTTCCAATCGGGCCCTTGATCGCCGGTCCCGGTGCGCTATGGGACCCTCTTCTGCCCCCCCCCCCCCGCCTCGAACACTGACCCTGGCGGACTCAGGGCCCTTTGCCAACACAGGGCCCCTTGTTGGTACCGCGGGCCCCTGGCTGACACGGGAGCTCCACATTGACTTAGGGCCCTGACCAATGTAAATCGCGTGCGCGTTCTTTCCCCTGCTTGGGAAATGAGCTCTCAGGCGCAGATCGATACGATGTGGAAGGTGCCTGACTGACATAAATGCCCTCGTCGTCTCAAAGGGCCCTAATCGGCGCAGAGAGCCCTCTGACTTGCTTTGAGGGCCCGGCCCGCAGGGCCAAGCCTACTAATGCAAACCTGAACCAGCCCTTCGGGCCCTCAAATTGGACCCATAATTGCCGGTCTTGCGGGGGTCACGTGCCTCTGGGCCCCCCCTCCGTCTGTGCCACTGGTCCCACCGCACAAATCTGGATGATCACATATCACAGATGCTCAACATGCATAAACGTGCAAGAACGGGTAAGTCAAACATTACAAACGTATTGATACGGCTTCCAAACGGGTGACCCTATTATCTTGCAACTCACTGAGTAACGCTCCCCTCCCTCCCCTCCTCGCGCGGAATAATAAAACATGCTAAGTGTATAGACTGAAGACAACAGAACATGTTTCACCTTCAACACCATTCGTTGCATTAGTATGGCCATGAGGTCATCGCTAATCCTTTGCTGAGGCATCTGCACGATCCCTCTGTTGCTTCTGTCCTGCACTTACGTCGCATACAAACTAGGCAATAACTGCATGCCTTTTTGCCCGAGATGCGATATTGACGAAATGTCAATGAACCAAAATGGAATGTTTGCTGAAAGTTTGTTTGTCGACCCTATTTTTAACTGCATGTTCACTGCGGACGTCGACTTCAGTCGACTGTTAATTGCTGAAATGCTCTTGCCGAACACCTCCTGCCGAATTGTCATTTAGACGACTGCTGATTTGTCGAAACGCTCTTTAGTCGAACCACAATCAGCCAAGTAGCCCAATGTTCATGCGCTGAAATGTGTGTTATAAGTTGTAGGTAGAGTATTTTTTAATGGGCAATGGTGGCACTTTCATTTCAGCCTGCATTTCCATGCGATATATAGTATTATAGCATATACAATGCAGAAGCGTACAGTTTTTTTAAAGATTTGATCCGAACCCTTTGAAAGAATGGATTTCAGGGATTAGAGCTCATGCTAAGCAGCGCTTGTTGTGTGAGCCCTAACCCCTACCACCCGATCGCGCAATTCCAGGTCGGCGGCAGAATTTGGTGGCGAAAGCTTAACGTGCCGCAATGCTCGGCACGGTCCGTTCTGCCCTCTGACGTCAACTGACCTTCAGCGAGACCGCTGCCGCCGGCCGCAGGCCATACCTGTCTCGATTATTTGCCTGAAATAGGCTACCTTCACATGAAGTAGATGTGAGCGGTACATTGCAGATTCAAACACATGTTCACGTGCTACCAGTCATACCAAGTTAAAAAAAAAACAGAATTATGCATCTTCCCTGAACACTGCGTTTTCAGGTCAGAATCAAGAAAAATAAGTACAAAATTAAGAACGCGCTTAATCTCATCACCGTGAGCAAGGGTTTGACAGTCTAATCACCTACCTTAGACCACGCTATTAAACATAAAAAACAAAAATGTCTTAACTTGGGGTAAATTCCAACTCCATCTTCTCCATACTTACACGGATTGACGAGGTTATTCCATGTCTTTATCAATATTAGTTAGCTTCCACTAACCCCAACACCCTCATTAATGCGTAGATAAATTCATGCGGGGGTGCTCACGGGTAGCAATTCAGTGAATTTTCCATGGTCTTATGCATATTTCTTCCTAATGATTCGGCTAGTTTATTATTTGGCATATTGACATTCGTCTCACTGCCGTTCTTGAAAACCACATTGCGACCAAAAAGTCGCTTATTTGGCTATTTAACGGTTTTCCATTTTGCTCATTGTCATTCATTGCAATCCCATTATGACATAGTCACGTTCGGCCAATGAAACTTTCGACTGATCGGCTGTCGCCACTTTGATTGGCTGTCTAACAATCTGGATCGATTGAGGAGTGCCGGGGTGGCGTATGACTCAGATCCAGAACTTACAGGTCCCGAATGGACCTAGGATCTTGTGATGATTACAGGATCGGAGCCAATCAAGCCGGTCTTTGCACGTCAAGTGTGGCCCTAAAATGGTGATGGCTAAGCGATCAGGACAGCTGAATCGGCCGTATCTTTCTGTACGATCGGTGCGCCCTTGCCAGGGTAATTCGATTAATCACGTTTGGGTGACTAATTTTCAGCCCTGCTGGTGTCAAAGGCTAATGTGCTGTCTGCTCGTTTTCTTATGGCTTGATGGCAGCTGGCGGTTGTAGACGTGGCCCCGTGATAAACATATTGCAATACAAATCATCAATAAATTCAATCATATAACTTTTATTTTTACTTGTGAAAATAACACAATTAACGTTTTGTCGGTTGTCTTGGTCCCGAAATTTGGTTTAGCTGTTTCCTTGGTCCCGAAATTTGGTTTAGCTGTTTCTTGCCAGCTTTACGTTGATGTCGCTTCTGCCACCCCTGTGATACGGCGTACCCCATCTATGCGAGGGTGACGTGAAAGGAGCACTGCAATCTCAAAGTGCAGATCTGCGTGGGGGGGGGGGGGGGGAGCGTGCAGGCACTGCTGCTCGGGCCCCGTTGCTGGCGCTTTGGATTCAGATCGTATACTGCCGCTCACTACGGCTCAGGAAACCGGTGTCACTGGCTAATCCTGCGACACCGGTTTCCGTCCAGGCTGCGGCAAATCCTGACATCCCCTTTCTCCATGGCTCCACTGACGTCACGATCAAAGCTCCAATGACGTCACCGCTCACAATGACGTCACGCTGACGTCTCGGTGCCCCATTCCAGGGAGCTGGGAGATGCTGGCCTACTTCCATGGCCCGGTGCTGGTGCTGATGTCGGCTAATGTTGTCTTCTTCGTGCTGACGGCGCGTAACCTGCTGAAGACGGAGAAGGACACCCGGATGGCTGGCAACCAGAAGAAGGGCGCCGAAAGGTGAGGACGCTGTCCGTCTGCCTTAAGCGGCCTGCCTTTCGGATCGGCGGGTGGAAAGGGTGTTGCGACGGGCTCTAGGAGCTAGAGCTGACCCGTAGGCTTAATTTTAAGTGTGAATTTCGAGCCGTGTTTTTTACTTGGGATGCTTTGTTTGTCGATTTGCTTGTCGACATGCCGACACAAAGTCGCAGAAATAAATTGCACCTTGCAGTGCTTCAGCAGCCACGGTTGGTCTGCGACAGCGTTTAGGCAATCCGTAGTCACGTTCAAAGGGAGCGTGCCACATTTATATGAGGTTTTGAACTGAAATAGCTTGAAGCTCTTGAAGACATTTCGGTGCTGTTCACAATCCTGCCCGTCTTAAGACCTAAGCCCCTCTAGGTTCTGAGCTACACTCCCGCGAAAATGGGGAAGGTATATCGGGAATAGTCTTTCAAATTCACCGTGGCATTCATGACGTCAAAATAACGTCATTCAAAGCCTGCAGTTCCATAAGCCATGCGGTGATCAAGGCCAAGAAAATATAATTTTCGAGGATTTCATATCTGGCGTTCGCGTCCACGGTTTCCAGATATGACGGCCGTCAATTGGCTGTCGATCAGTGTTGTTCAAGGTACGGTGACGTAACGCATTGAAGAGCATATTTACTCGACAGAGAATTGTACCGTCTAAAGCAGTCTTTTCCGCTGAAAATTTTTACCAAAAGTGATAAGGGAGCTTGTTTCATCATACCTGGCGCCTGCTTCAATATTCTCAAACGTGAAATATTTTTGAAGGTATATGCATTACGCACATATGAGATCCCTAATCATCAGCTCGGGTCGGGGTACTATGACTACAGTGGCTTCGCACTGACCAACCCTTCAGTCTCTGATGTCGCTCCAAACGCGACCCCCCCCCCCCCCCCCCCCCCTCCAACTACTAGCCGGGTGTCCAGCCCAGTCTGCAGCGCGATGCTGCCGAGTTCGTTAGCCGTTTTTGGAAGTTACGTCTATGTCTATTCGGCGTTGCTTCTGCCTTCGCGTGCACGAATCACAACCATGATAGCGACGCAAAGCACGCCGCACGGATCGCCGACCACGCGTGGATTGCTCAAGGGGCGCAGCAGAAATTCCCGTGGTGAATACTGAACGCGAACATTAAACCCGGTTTTTTATTCACCGACGCGGCAGGCCTCTCTCTTCTCTGTCAATATTGCGGCAGGGCTGGCGCGGACGAGGGCAGCTGGGTTCACTGTGTGCAGGGAAAGGGATTGGGAGGTCCGTGGCCCAACCTTTGGCCGTAACCCTCACTGCTCTTGTGCAAGCCTCGCAGCGGGCGGCGCTGAGATTGCGGGAGATAGCGCCAGACACCTGTGCGGTGGGCACCTCACGGGTAGCGGTGTGGTGCAGCTCGAGCAACGACGTAGAATTCTTGCTAAACTCAGCGTCGTTACTGGGTCAGAAGCGCTGCTGGCATGGCGAAAACAGAACCTTAATCGCACCTGCCGTTAAGTTTCATGGAGCTCTCCTGTTTACATTTGGTAACCTTACCAGATCCTGGTCACACCCGGAACCACGTGATGCTGCCCCAACGCACCTACGCCCCCCCCCCCCCCCGCCACATCTTCCATCCCCAACTACAGTTGGCCCATGGCACGAGGTGAACTGCCAGGCCCCGCTGACAGTGACTGGTAAGTGCAGGCGAGCTTCGTGACTGGCTGCCAGGTTACGCTTGGGATTTCCGCCGCCCGTCAGTCCGCCTCACCGCTGGAGCCGTTGTCATGGTGACCAGCGTCGGCTGCGGAGAGGCAGGCAAGGCGAACCTCCAAAATAGCATCATCAGACCTGTGGCGCTGGGAAATGCCCCGTATTGGTGGCAGGCTCTCAGGCTGTCGAGGTCGGCCAGCTGCAGACCATTGACCCACGCTGCCATCGGGATCAGGCGCTGGGGTTCATCAAAGACACAGGGATGGTATCTGCATGAACGCAGGAATTTCGTGACATATGTAGCGCTCGCAGCTCGCCTCATGTCAAAACTCTCCCGAGGTCCAGCCTCATTACCGCCGCTGGCGTCCCCGTCAACATTCACGAGCTTCGGCGAACCGGACTAAGCCGGAGTTCTCCGCCGCAGGTTCAAGATTTACGTCAACCTTTTCATCGTGATGGGCATCACGTGGATTGCAGAAGCACTCTCCATCCACCTCGGACCCAAGGAGCTCTGGTGAGTTTGGCAGATGCCAGAAACTCTCACCTCGAAAGTTGACGCACAATTTTCCAGGCTTTTTCCAAACGCACCGGAAGTGGTCAATTATGTTATCCCCCCGTGAAGTAATGTGTCGCTGTCTCACTGATTTCATCCCCTGGCTGCGCCTTTGTTTGGTGATGCCAAGGCTGCGTCTGCACGTTGTGCTAGATGGCCTACTAGTGCCAGTCTTGCACTATTTGCATTACGTTATGTACTATATTTGCGACAATGGTGGACGTGAGTCATCTCAGAGAAAACGAAAACAAGAACCGATCAAAAGAATAGCCAATCCAAGCGAACGACTCGTTGGAAAATGCAGAAGGTCCCTTCGCACTGATAAGCCGTCCAACACAGACAAACCCCCGGAAATGTTCCAAGCTTTGGCGGTTCGATGGATCCTCTTTTTTGTCGCTCGTGAGTTAAATAACTCTCCATTTCTCCAGCTGGCTTATCGCATGGGCCTTGCTAATGCTATGCCGGTCTGCTGTGTAACCCGGCCTACGGACCATCAAAACACTCATCCGGAAGATCACATCACATGGGGTTCGCGAGCCGTATGATTCAGATGGTATCAAAATAGCGGAGAAAGATAATGACAGCATATGCACGAGCAATTCACTGGAAGGATTTGGCAGCGGATTGCGTGCACGCCCACCATGCATGTTCTCTAAGCTCTATCGTAAGTGCGGTCGGAAATCACCACGTTTCGCGGTCGCCTCAATTTTTCGACAACACTGCGTCACACAAAGGATGCACTCGACGTCGATAACTTCTGCGCTATGGATGTCCGAGTGAGCAATGTATGCAGGAACGCACAGTCAAAGTCGCAAGCACCTGGCGACAGCGCCACGCCTAGGAAAGTCGCACAGGTAGCTAGATAAGCTGCCAAAATGGATGGAGTGGGCACTTAATGTGCTTGAGCTCGATAAGCTGTCACCAGACACAATGTTCTGAATTTCGCTGTAGCCCTCTTCCATTCCGTCCACGCACGCACATTTCATTCGTTGGGATCTCCAGGGGATTTTCCAGCAAATTGATCGCAGCTGCCTAAGCGCTCCAATGCTCGCCCATTGATAGCAGACAAACCGCCGCTTTCTTTCGCGAGGCTCAGTCTTAAACTTACTAGGAAATAGCGGGATGGTCGAGTGGGTGGAAACCCCAGAAAAATACGGCTCGACGTCCAACAGCCGTCGGTGCTGCTTTCCGAACAAATTGTGGGTGCCCAAATGCATGCTAATTTTCGAATCCTTGTGATTTTCTAAGTCCCGTTGACGCGAAAGTTGATCTGCCGATCCAATAATTTTGTCCGTTTATGGTTTCGTGATCTTTCCGCTAGTGAAAGCTTCGCGCCCCGTGAGCGTTGTGAAGTGTTATCAGTGACAATACTAAGCGTCATCGCGTTATGTACAAGTACCTGCAGACACCAACGCAATCCACACGCTTCAGTTCCGTGGTTGCGGAGGCGCGCAGGTCAAGTGTGGAAGGTATAAGCGCACAGGTGATGCGTGGTTCACAAACCGGGGGTGCGCGCAGGCCGTGCCGCGCGTGCAAGCATCTATCATAATTGGAGAACCCGTGACGACTTGCGCCAACCTACTGCACTGAGGACATATGTCTCCGTGTCCAGCCTCCGTGTCCAGCCTCAGTGCTCAGCCTAAATGTTCAGCCTCCGCATCCAGCCTCAGTGTCCAGTCTGTGTTCAGTCTCAGTGTCCAGCCTCAGTGTTCAGTCTCAGTGTCCAGCCTCAGTGATCAGTGTCAGTGTTCAGCCTCAGCGTCCAGCCTCAGTGTCCAGCCTCAGTGCTCAGCCTTAGTGTCCAGCCTCAGTGCTCAGCCTCAGTGTCCAGCCTCAGTGTCCAGCCTCAGTGTCCAGCCTCAGTGTTCAGCCACAGTGTCCAGCCTCAGTGTCCAGCCTCAGTGTCCAGCCTCCGTGTCAAGCCTCCGTGTCCAGCCTCAGTGTCCAGCCTCAGTGTTCAGCCTCAGTGTCCAGCCTCAGTGTTCAGCCTCAGTGTTCAGCCTCAGTGTCCAACCTCAGTGTCCAACCTCAGTGTCCAACCTCCTTGTTCAGCCTCGGTATTCAGCCTCCCAGTTACTTCATACGTGGTCTCATGCGACATTGAGTGTCAAATGCTCTTCAATCCACCTGACCTCGTCGCTTGTCTAAATCGAGTGCAGACCCAGCCCGTATCATGTGATGTCGTTTGATTCAATCGAATCCAGTCGACGCAGTGGAATGGACTGAACACCGCGGTGTTGAGTAGCCGGCCATAAGTCATAGCCCACGACGTGCTCCGATCACAGAAGCGCTGCCTGATGTCAGGAAGGCTCCTGGACTGATATCACACCCATCCTGACAGCGTCCCGTGAAGCGCTGCCTGATGTCAGGAAGGCTCCTTGGTTGACATCACACCCATCCTGACAGCGTCCCGTGAAGCGCTGCCTGATGTCAGGAAGGCTCCTGGACTGACATCACACCCGTCCTGACAGCGTCCGGTGAAGCGCTGCCTGATGTCAGGAAGGCTCCTGGACTGACATCACACCCATCCTGACAGCGTCCCGTGTGCCAAGTTTGCTTCTTCCTAACGGCATGCCTGCCACAGGTTCGTCACGGACGTCATCAACAGTCTGCAGGGCTTCTTCATCTTCCTGCTGTTTACGCTACGCCAGAACACGCGTAAGACGATCCGTCGACACATGTCGGGCACGAAGCTCGGCCGAAGCTGCACCTGCTGTTGGCCGGCCGACGTGGCCGACAGCGCCCCCTCGTCGCGCAAGACCGGCTCCTCCTCTATGCCCTCGAACGGGTCCAAGACGAGCTCACGAAAGGTGGCCGACACCCCCAACTAGGAGTGGTTTGTCGGACGCGAGGCAGAGTCGCTCGCCGCGGTCGGTCATGGGAAGGGGCGGGGTCGCTCGCCGCGGCCGGTCAAGGGAAGGGGCCGGAGGAACCTCCGTGTGTGTTGCATGCTTGTGATGATATGGCGCGAAGCGCGCTTCCCCTATAGTGCGTCGCATGCGCGGCGGAAAGTCGTCGTGGAATCCGGTGTTCACTGTCACATTCCGCGAGGCGCGAAACTGGTGTTCGGTGTCATGTTCGCCTTTCGCATGGGCTCGGTGCAGTAACCCGCGCACTGCGCTCGGCACAGTAGACCACGCGCCTGCAAAACAGCAAAAGTCGCTTCTGGTGTAGTTGCCACTCCTCGATGTTCATTGTCAGTGTCCATATACACCTCCCCGAACCGTTTATGGTTAAGATGCGTACCGTGGGAACTATGCGTAGCGAACATCCCATGCAAGGTGCCTGGTGGGTGAATGTACCTAACACACGCACCTCGAGTTGACACGCCACTACAGCTGTGTGCCAGCATTATTCGTTTATGTATCCGGGCATATTGATAAGATTAGCGTTCGGATTCGCTTCTGGCGAGACTTCTGCTTCATCTGTAATTATTCAGCCAGTGTTCGTGACGTCGTTAGTCCCGGGTGGCGCCGTACTGTGGCGAAGCCCTCTGTGTAATGTATTTATCTGAGAAAGCGCGCCGGACTCTAATCACAGCACGAGCCATCAAACACGACGCCTGCGTGCCTAGAAGTTCCGTTCTATACAAGGAACCAGTGGAGTGATCTCGTGACTTGGTGATTTTTACTTGATCTTGACGCCCTGTTCGGATGAGGTAGTGCTGCGCTACCCCTGCAAACGCAGCGAGATACGGTGTGGGTGCCACTGCGTACAGGCGAGAAATGAAGAAGACACTGACACTTGACGTTTCATAACAGAACGTGCGCACTGGTTTCTACTAACATTGCTGGAACCTATTGACCTTTGGCATAGCTGTTTGTAGATGATCACATCTGCAGGCTGCATAATGTGCGAAATGTGAGTGAAAAATATTTGTGATGTCATCATATTCATCCAGTGGCGTAGTCGGGATTTCGCCGAGCACAGGCCGTAGGTCATAGGAACCTCTTCCCTCAACGGCCCCTCCTTGAGATTCGGAGGAGCATTTAGGTTCGAGGTCGTGTTTTGATGTATCGGCGCCCTTGCTATGCTTTAGAATCATTGTGTGTATGAAATTGCCAAAAGCCATTGGGCCTTCGGCCCAACGCCCCGTCACCTCCAGGAGGAGGGTCTCATGGCCCTTAAAGTTCCCCTTGACTAAGCCGCCGGCATTGCTCCCCATGTTTCCACCGGGCGGCAGCGCAGTGGACAGTCGCCGACCGGTCCGTTCATGCCGCTGCTTGCCTGCTGTGCGCCCGGCCCCACGCCGCCGCTGGCGGGCGCGCCTCGTGTCACCGCCGCGCCACCAGCGGACCCGTGCTCGGGTCGCTGGCGGGCCCGTCTTACTGTGCAATACACGTGTCTGTGGATGTAACGGAGGTCATGAGCAGCTAGAGTGTGGAGCAGTGGACGCTCGAGGGGCGCCGGTCGGACGAGCGAATCGCTTGACACCTGGAGTACGTCACACCCGGAACGTGTGACAACCGCAGCCCGTGACACCTGGGGACCATGACACCCGGAGCGTGCGACACCCGGATCACGTGACACCCGGAGCGCGTGACGCTCGGAGCTCGTGGCACTCGCGGCGCGTGACAACCGCAGCCCGTGACACCCGGGGCCCATGACACCCGGAGCGCGTAACACACAGAGGGTATCCCGAGAGCAGAGCGTTGACCAATGCAATGTTCGGAGGCACGCCATTGTAAGGTACTGCGCGTCATGAGATGTACTTGTATGATTGCGCATCAAAGGGAGCATCCCACCCTTTTGCACTTTCCACCATGGGCGTAGGAACAGGAGGGGGGGGGGGGGCATGCCCCTCCCCACTTTTCAGGGTGGGAGGCCAGCAGTGTTAACTGCCCCCCCCCCCCCCCCACTTTTCAGATTAATGTTGTTTTTAGCCTACTTTTGCCCCACATTTAAATATACATGCCGATTTAACTAGCTCACCATCCATGTTTCTCAAGATGGGTTACCTTTTTCGTATGCTTATTGGCCATCGCCAAATATCCCAGCAGGTCGACGCCACGCGGCCTATGGAGACTGCAACGCCGGGTGTTTAGGCCGTTGCCTGCGAGCGCGTATGTTTAAAACCATATTACATAGTTTTTTATCAGTGATCAATTTTGACTTAATCCTGAACATTTTAGAACGAACATGGATCAGCCATGTTAATACAAGCTTAGGACCCCATTTCATCTACAATCTATGTTCAGGCATTTCTAAAAAAAAAATAGAAAAGCACGGAACTGGAGCCTGTGTGACAATTATTGGACCACCTTTGGCGATCAGGGATGTTATTGCGTCAATGAGGGTTTCTGTGCTGGTCCGGGGCCAATTGCGCAGGTCAGAAGGCCTCCCGTGTCAGGGGGGGGGAACAATGTGACATCATATATCCTTATAATGTCTTCCGGATCGACCAGGAGATCCCGCCCCGTGTCGCCAGAATGAGAGCCAGAAGACGCTTCGCGATGGGACAAGCAAGTGGCCCCTCAGCTCTTGAACGGAACCGGTAATGTGCCCTTGGTGTTCTACTCAAGGGGCCTCTTGCCCGGAAGGAAATAAGGGGCCTCATTGTTGTTGAGTAGAGTGGCGGTCTCATTATTGTTGAATAGAATAGGTCGAAATAAATTTTTAAAAACGAGTAAGACCATCCCATGTTTGCCAAAAACGCTCATTTTTCAGCATGGATTTGTGAAAAGTGTATTAAAAGGTTTGAACATGCCCTCCCGCAGCCTCGAGAGCAAGTACAGCGATGGTCTGGGTTGCAGCGTCCGTAAACTGGACGGCGTCGGCCACTGCAAGTGACACCAGGCGGCGGGTGCCGTGTTAATCTGCCTTCTGGACGGATCGATAGTTACAGAAACACGAAAAATAGAGGATCTGCCTTTACTCTTCCAATTCCACCATCAGATTCCAGTACCACTTCGCGGTGCCCTAAGGGCCAATCTGTTCTTATCATCGGTCTAAAAATCCCACACGTAAAATATGCGTCCAGACTGCCTTGTAGATGTAAGATTTGATGTCCTAGAGCATTCAAAAGTACCTCCTTCAGAAGCGTCATCATTTTGGTCCACCCGCTGGCCAAGACTCAGTATTAGTTGTAGAACCAGCGCTGCGCGGCCTACGGAGACTGCGACGCCTGGCGTCGAGGTTTTTTAAGCTAAGATTTGCGAGTACGCACGCTCAAAATTATGTCACATTATTTTTATTACTAGCCGATTCAAGTGTTTAAAGGTAATTATTTAGGAACCGTTATCATTTTCGTCCACCGGTGTATGACAAAGCGCCTGAGTTCTATCGGTTTAGAAAGAGTCTGATAAGCCATGGCAAATTAAGGGCACCGGTGACTTATTCCATGCGGTCCTTAAACGCCTGATTTCTGCAGTTTATTGACCTTAACACGCGCTCGGGTGGGGGGTCAAATTGATTCGCTACCCGAAGGGTTTTCCAGCAAGGTTTCCGAACGGCGCGGCGCAGGCGCGCCATGTTTTGCATAGCTGTAGAAAATCGAATAGAGGATCGTTTAGCAAAACACAATTAAGATGTACTTTTTAAGGTCGCTGGCCTATGGCAGATCAAAGTCAGGCCATAGTTTTAGCAAAGTCAACTTCTAGTGAATCGTTCAATCTGATGCATCATTGGAGTATCAGACGAAGCCATACATCTATGAGATGCCGTCTTAGGCAATACAAATATTGCATGAACAAATTACGTTGACCTAAGGTGAGGTGTAGAGATCAGAACAAGGTCAAAACCAACCTGTTTTCTTACTCTAGGGCTTGCTGTATGTGATAGTTCCTGGTGCTCATTTCGAATTTATTGATAGCAGAAACCGCATTATGCGTATTCCATGGCCTGCTTAGAGGTCAGAATAGGTCATTGACCCAAAATGATCTAGGTCAACATTTTGTTTTTAGAAAAGTACTGACTAGTGTAACCTTTGTCGCTTATTCAAATGCAAAACTCAGAGCAGTCTTGTATGACTTTGGTCACTATGACCTTCAAAAAGTCAAGCAAGGTCACTGATCTTAAATGAACATGTGACCTTTTGTCTACAAACAGTTATCTAGGTTCAGGGTGCACTTTAGAGACCAACCTGGAATCTGACCTTGTTTAATTTTATTTGACTTGAAAGTCATGACCTAGGAACTTCAAACTTTGACCTAAGAAAGTTCACGTACAGGTCAACACACCCTATGAATTTGGTGTCTTCAGCTCCCCTAGTTCCCGAGATCTCAGTGGGTCAGTGGGTCCTCACCCGAGCGAAGGGTATCTAGCCGGCCACCCGGGCGCGTGTTAAAAATGTGAACAGAATTGATTTCACGGTAGCTGCTGGTTTCTGTTCTGGTTGCAGCGTAAAAATACAATGAAACGAAGAAAACCGTATCCCTTGTTAACAAGCAAACTACATCCGGGGATATCTTTTTGTGGGGGGTCACCATACACGGGGCTTTTGTCAACCCTGTGTTCCTCTTAGCAAGGTTCTGGCTACCCCCGGCCTACACAGAGAAACAGATCAAGTCATCTACGTTGAATGATGGGCGATTAAATATCCGTTTGGCCAATTCATACCTTAAGTAAACAGCTTTCCGGTGGCATAATCTGGGGTAAGGTTGCGTTAAGGAAGATAATTCGGAAAAAGATACTGTTGTAGATGTCCAACACATGTTTTACATCCTAATTAGTAGGAATGCTGACCCAGAAGTGTGCAACAAAACAGCCATACCATCACTTCGCGGTCAGCCATTCGTAGACAGCCGGGCCAGGACAGTGGCCACCGACGGGGACGGGAGCAGAGCTCAGACAAGGAATATATGACAGAAGGGCCTTCATCCTGTGGATTGAATTTCAAAGGAGAATCTCCAGTTCTATGGCTTTTGTCACATGGTTTTTGGAAGTTTCAAGCTTCCGAATTTGTTTTCGTCTAAAATGCCGTGACAAGTCTTATCTCTGGAAAACCAGCCAGCGAAATGAACGCGCACGCAAAACCTGTTGTACTGTGAGCCATCCATTCACTTTGAAAATTCTCACCAGCCTATGCTCAGGCCATATTTTGGCATCTACCCTGTGGAGGCAGACGCCTCCTCAGTGACCCAAAATGCCTACCCGCTCGTGGAATTTCGGCTTCCCAGGACAGACAACGTTGAAATGGACGAATTACCTTGAGAAGCTGGAAAGCCTTATTTCTCGAATGACATAGATGAGTTGGATAGGCAAGAGTGTGCACCAGTGAGAAACAGCTCTAGATGCATATCTAGAATAGCAGTCATTACAATAGGAGCAGTAACCTCCATTCCCCCCCCCCCCCACCCCACCCTTCCCCCTGTCGTCGGGCTTGTTTTCCAGAAAAAGTTCCTGAGGTACGCCCTGAGCTTGGCTCACCCCCACCTTTTGAAATTCCTTCGCCTGTGCTTTTTACTTATTGTTACATCAAACGCATGCGATTTGGTCACTAATATCGGTTTTCTCGGAATCTTGATTAGCTCAGAATTTCGATTTGAAGTAGCCGGGCCTGCGGGCGAAATCTTCTTTGGCTTCCTGCACGCCACTATGGAAGTAATACGTTTCATTTGCCTTGCATTTTCCAGTGCGTGTGTTCTGTAATGTTTGCTAAACACTAATGTGTCAAAATGTTTATGTGATAAATACAAAGAAAGCTTGAAACACCCCGCCCCACGCGTAGGTTTCGAGTGCTTGCAAATTTACGCGAACCATTCACGGAGCAGCGACCATTACCCTAAGGCGGAATAGGAAATAAGTACTTACTCATGTGGGCAAGAAAGCCTCGTCTCCGCCGCGATGCACCGCGCAACCCGGAATGGAAGGCACATCACCACATATGCATTTTACCTCGGTGTTGCAACAGCTACCCTGGGCGATGTCTTGTTTCAATCCACAAAGCTGCCCCATCTACAATGCGTACGCAAAGTCTGACAGAACCAGAAAAACACGCTTTATTGTCTCACGTAGCATGCGTTCTCAATC
>NW_023596448.1:30345323-30375763 GCF_011947565.3 Pollicipes pollicipes
GAACCAACGCCATGACAAGCCAGGCAGGCAGCAGCCGCGGCTCCGGCTAGCCACGCCACATCCCACACATGGTCACGCTGTCGCACCAACCGGGAAACGGCCGTCCGCAGCGGCCGCCGTCCGTTCAGTTGTCCGGGCCACAGGCGGCGCCCACCGTCGCCCGGCAAACTTGAGCTTCGCCGCCTGCCGCTAGGTGTCGGGCTTACCTCGAGAGCGGCCACGCCAGGCCCGCGACTGGAAAACCGAGGGCGGAGCTAAACGGTGCACCCGAGGCCGAAACGCCGGCAGGCCGCCCACAGGTCACACAGTGGAGGCTGCGGTTCGAACAAGCACATGTATAAACACGCGCTCCAACCGGCTCTCCGAGCTGCCACGCCCGCTCGCCCGCGGCGCAGCCTCCACCGTGGACGACGGCGCACTCTGGTCTCCCACCTGGGATCGGTCGAACAGCCTCCCAGTCTGATGTCACCGTACCGGGCGGGGCGCCCGCATCCCGGCTCGCGCCACCCACGGAGCCCCTCTCTGGCTACGTCACCAAGCCGCCACTAATCATTTGAGCTCTAGGATGCGCCCGCCGTCGGTTCGCACCCCCGTTAACGGCGGCTTCGATGCCTGACTTTAATGCGCTGATGATAGGCGGGGGGCGGTGCCGGGATGCGGGCGCGAGCCCCCGCCCGCCACACCCGTCAACGTCGCGCGAGCCGACACCCCGCGGTCACCTGGACACGGCTCCGACGCCCGCCCGACAGCTCCTGGAAACGAACGCCAGGCAGCGCCGGCCGCGCACCCCGCCGCAGACTGACCTCAGGCCAATACGCGCAGGGGCGTCCGAGGTCAAGGTGAGGCGCATCACAGCCGTCGACGGTCGGCCGCCGCGCGAGCGTGCATTTTACGGCGAGGCGGCACCCCCAGTGGCGTGCCTCGGTCAGGTGAGTAGTTGGTGAGAGTGGGCGGAAGCACGAGCAGCGCGGCTCCGGGAGTTTACGTGCACGTCCGTCTCAATTGAAACGGAAGATCACTGAGCAGTCGGGATTCAGGTCGTTGATGAGACATTAAGCTAAAATACCCCAAGAGAGCCGAGATGACTGGAAGTGGGCGAACGAACCGGCTTGAGTTTGACAGTCAAGCACTTGCCACAAGACTTAACGACAGCCACGTTAAGTCAGAATATGACTAGGAAACGTGTTAGTTTGCTTCAACCCGTGGTCTTGAAAATGACAGATTACCTCGCGACGGTTGCTACGAGGGTGACGAGATTACACCTGTTGCTTCAACCTGTGCTCTTCACAACAAACATGAAAAACAGCCTAGCCCGAGACGGCTGCTGCATGAAGTGAGAAGTGCACGCCTCAAACAGCTTGAGCAGACGGGAACCGACGCGCCTCTACATGTGAGGAAAGGTCGCTCAGCGCGGCTGCAGCCGGCTCCTTTTGAAAGCACGCCGCAATGAACTCGAGAGAGAAGACGGAGGGGGGCTGGGGACTGTGTTTCGGACCCACCTCAGAGGGAGCCACCGTCGCCGCCGGCTGTCACGCGCGACCCCTAACATCGGACGACCCGCCAACGCTACAACACTGGCGCGCCCGGTCAGTCCGCACACACGTCACAGCACGGCAGCACGCGCGGCGGAGCCGAGCTGAAAACCCAGTCCGATGGGAAACAGGTGGGAAAGCAACCACGCCGGCCTGAGCTGACGGGTTACAACCGCTCACGATCACTTCTCACATGTCACCGCCACGCGCATACGTGACCACTGCAGCACTGAAAAGGTATCTTGGGGGGTAATCGTCTGGTTTTAGCAGGGCAGGAGTTACCGTGCGGAGCCTGGGAGTTTAGATTCACTGCATCACACAAACCACTCGCGCAATTGATAGAAGTTTGATGGACAGAGAACAATCCGGTTGAAGCTCCGTCTCAAAGACCCCATTTTCAACCAGGCCTTTGTTAAACAAAACCATACAGAAAATTAAGAGGTTACTCGCATTCCGAAGGCATCTCTACAACACGGCCCGCCCTCAGTTTCCCGAAAACACGGAACAAAAAACAAAACAAAAAAGTTTCACACATCACGTTCGCACCACTGACATCAATATAAGTTGATGAAAGATGGACAAGCACATGAGTCCAAACACGTCACCGCCTCCTCACACCGCTTTCTGGTGCCAATGTCCCTGGCTTCCCAATTACACCGCCACGGCGACACACAAGACACGGCAGCTGTCGCTGGCATTGTCACGGCTCCGAATCTGCTGCAATTTGATACGTCGGCCAACTCCAAACCAACGTGCCGCTACACGGCAACACAGACAGTCAAAACACAATCACCGCCTCCTGCGACGCCGCTTAACCACCCACAAGGGTCCAGACGCACACAGGGCTCTATTCACGTCGCATCCGGCGGTGGAATCACTCCCAGGACACTCCTGGAGCCCACCCACATCCCGCGTCACACGACAGCGTCGACCTCCACAGCCCTGACAGGCCTCGCCGCGCCTCCGCCAGCCTGGAGCAGCCCACCCCTGCCCGCACACCACCTCACCTGCTCGGGCTCCACCTGCAAACGGCGGGCGGCGGCGTTAGAGGGGCGGCGCGCGCGGCCGGCGACGGTGCTTACCTGGAGGCCACCATCACTCGTCACCTGGCGTGGCGGCGGCGGGCGCGGCGGCGGCGGCGGCGGCGGGAGCGGCGGCGGCGGCGGCGGCAGACTGGGCGGACGGCGGGCTAGGCGCCGCGGGAGGGCCGCCGGTGGCGCCCGACACGGGCCCGCCAGCGTCTGGCGACCCCGAGCCGGCCCGGTCAGCTCGTCAACCGAGACACAGCTACTCTCAGTGATGTTGCATACCAGCAGATCCAGCTTTGGACCCGTGGTAGGCAGAGCGAGAGAGAGAGAAAGCGAGAGAGCGGGAGAGCGAGAGAGCGAGAGAGCGAGAGCGAGAGCGAGAGCGAGAGAGAGAGAGAGAGAGAGAGAGAGAGAGAGAGAGAGAGAGAGAGAGAGAGAGAGAGAGAGAGAGAGAGAGAGAGAGAGAGAGAGAGAGAGAGAGAGAGAGAGAGAGAGAGAGAGAGAGAGAGAGAGAGAGAGAGAGAGAGAGAGTGAGAGAGAGAGAGAGAGAGAGAGAGAGAGAGAGAGAGAGAGAGAGAGAGAGAGAGAGAGAGAGAGAGAGAGAGAGAGAGATATATATATATATATATATATATATATATATATATATATACTATATATATCCAGAAACTGTGGTCACAGTTAAATAGTAGAGACCCGCACGGTAATGACATATTTAGAAGCGATTCGGAAGCCATTCCTGCTGAGGACCCGCCACCGTCCAAAATGCGCTACCAGGAGACTCGAAGAACTCGATCAAAACTATGCTGACAGGAAAACGCCTCCTGACAATTCCAGTACACACAAAGCAAGATATACATACTTAAAATAAGACCCCAATCTCCAAGATTTATAGTAGTCCATCTGCATTTAAGATGAACACTTTTTACCCCAGGACCTTGCAATGTAAACTTAAATTGGTATTCACAGCCTGGTGTCAGTCCTTAGTGCTGAGCGCCACAACCCATGCTCATCAAGGCTGTGACATTAAGATACGAAAAGCATTTGTTCAGTGCACCAATCCACACAATCGTTAACCACTACCAAAAGGCACTACCTTTGTTTTCACCATCCGTGTCATTCGTCGCTGTACATGGTCCTTCCTTCGAGGCCGTTTGACCGCTTAAGCCGTCTTGATCCATGGGAACATCTTCATCCTTTGAGACTTCCTTTGAGTCTTGTTCCTCTCTGGAGTCGAGTCGCTCCTCTGAGTCAGCACGATCCTTGGATCCATGCCTTTTCTTGGAATCGTCTCCATCCTTGGAGTCACGCCCGTCCTTAGAGTCACGTCTGTCCCTAGAGTCAGAGTCACGTCTGTCCTTGGAGTCGCGTCTGTCCTTGGAGTCGCGTCTGTCTTTGGAGTCGCGTCTGTCCTTGGAATCGCGTCTGTCCTTGGAATCGCGTCTGTCCTTGGAGCTACGCTGATCTCTGGAGTTTCTGCGCTCCTTGGAGTCGCGCCTGTCCTTTGACGTTCGCCGTCCTTTTGAGTCGCGCCTATCTTTGGAGCGTCTAGGGCTTCGGCTGAAAACAAACGGGTATGCTTAGAATCCAACGCTGATGGCTGGAAATTAAGCAAATGCCGCGCACGTCCATATAACCGTTCGTTCTCATCACATAGAAGCCAAAAAGGATGCAGGGAAGCCAAAAACCTCGAACTCATCAAATAAACGTGAGGACGATTTGACACGGACCGCATAATCCACATTAAATCGCCGCCTGGGAACGAAACAAACAAAATGTCTGGAAAGTGCACACATGTTCATCAATCAACACAAAGTCTTGGACACGGGCCCCGCCCGCCGAGCTCCGAGATACCTCAGCCCCGATTATGCTGCGCAACAGTGATTACCGCTCAGATATCTTGTTACGCGTTCCTTGCCCGTTTCACTGTGCCGATTCCAACTATTACTTTTTAGCTCAGTTTTGCCCTAGCAGGCTCAGTTTTCCGAAAATAACACGCCATCTTTACACATAACCCCATATAGCATGACCTGCCTAATGCACCTATACACTCCAGCTCGTAGGTGCGCCAAACTCGCGCCAAATTTGCTAGCTGTGGTTATAGCTGGAAGTGTTGTTTCAGTAAGAAACGTTCGTCCCCCGGTAGCACTTCTTCCTACAATCAGGTGGTCTCCCGGTGGACGTCCGGTGCCGGGGCCCCGACTGCGCGAGCCGGGACAACAGGCGTGTGTCGGGGTGGTCAGGGCGACGCCGCGCGATCGCGCCGACGAGTGACGAACTCGGGACTGTAAGCTGACCTGATTTACCATGTACATAGTCGTTTCACTTCAAAACAGCGGAGACGTGCCATAACGGTGTTCGTGAATTTCGCTATTTCTGCGTAAAAGAAGGCGACCGACACAACTCACATACGTTGCGCCACGTGCTCCAATTCGCTCGGCAACTGGTTTGCCGGCACGAAAGTACGTCTGCCACTTGCGGTCCTAACGGCGCGGAGGGAGCCCACGGGACACACCTCAATCGCTCCTCCATCACAAGCGTGACGGGTTCACGGCCCCGAGCAGAGAAAGCGTAACGTCTTCGGATGTCTCATCTGCGACCAGATCTGTGGAATCCCCCCCCCCCCCCCCTACCCCAACCCACCGAAGTATGCCGGTGGCACAGCCGCTCTACGGCGTCCTTTCCCTACTAGCCCACATGATTCACGTGTTAAAGGCCTGCTCTTCTTGGTGCGTTGGGAAAGGAGCATGACGCCGATGAGTGGCAATTTTTAATTGATGTCAGCGAATCAGGACTGAGTGCCGTTCTGTTCCATAATGGAAATGACATGCCAAGCTTACCTTCAGTTTTTGATCATGAAATAAAAAAGCATACAAATTCGTGCATGCATTCAAAATAGCATCAAATACAAAATCAATCAAGTCAAAAATCAGTCAAAATCATGCATGCAAATGCAATCCACGCAAGATCATGAACCTGACCTAACATGAGGAATTATGATAGAAGATATGTTGAGATTTTAATGCAGTCGGCCTGTTTATAAGCTTACAAGGTGCTTTCACTAAATTATGCTGTTTCGTCTGCCTGAGAGACAGCCGAGATGTGCAGTGACCAGCAGGGAGAGCACTTTCACCAAGACACTGCAGTGATGGAAGAGATCGTGGCAAAATGGGCACAAGTCAGGTGGCACACTACTGCTGGAGTCCGGTGTCTGGTCCCGGAAGGCGCACAGGGACTCATGCTGAAGCTGCGTAAAGGTGTATTCTAAGCTTCTATGTGTGTATGGAATATACGACGGGTGTGAAATACTTGAGGTTCTGACATAAGCTGCCACGATTACAGGGTTTTATTGCGGTACATATCAGAAATTCTCGACGGACCAAGGTTCGATGTACACGTGGGTAATCACTCTTCGTATCATCAAAAATGAATTCAAATCACCAATTTCAGAAAAATTTGGATCTACTGGATCGAATTCGAGCCAGGTTAGTAATGAGCGTCATTTGTTTCCCATCGAGGACTACTCCCATTTCCGAACGACAAAAACAAGATAAATTATATTGCACAGCGTAACTAGATGATAAAAATTCCCAAGCCCTCGTCGCTGGAAGCGATTTCCCCACAGCACAAGTCTCCCAAACCCGTGGCTCGAAAGGCAGGTCGCAATGCGCCGCCACGACCAGCAGGCCGGGCCGCCTCACCTGCGCGTGCGGGAGCGGCGCGAGGAGCGGTGGCTCCGCTCGCGGCTCCGGCGCCGCTCCCTGTCGCGGCTCCTGCGCCGCTCCCGGTCGCGGCTCCGCTGCCGGTCCCGGCTCCGGCTCCTGCCGGCCGCACAGACACCCCCGTCTCGCGTACCAGCTCAATCCGCATCATCACGCTCAAGTCACGTCAAAATTCCCGCGTTTCGCGGTCGAATCGAGGGCGGGTCTCGCACGTGACCCGTTCCAAAATTGACTCACATAACATAGCGAGCGAAAATAATCGCAAAAGTTAAAAACCTTGGGCCCGATACACGACACCAGAAAACCGATCAGTGAAATAATGAACAGTGCCGGCAGTGCCCGACCATGCGCGGCAAACGTCCAATAGCCCCATTTAGCCATCCACGCACTCAATTGTTGACGGGACTTCCGGCAAACATTTTTCGCACTCGCACGTGCACAGCCCCGACAAAACATGACTTCTATGAGCCCGAACGTCTCACCTGTGCCTGAGACGATCTTTGTCGCGGTCTCTGTCACGATCCCGATCGCGCGTGCGATCCACGTCCCGGCTTCGGTCCCTGGTGCTGTCTCTCTCCCGCTCCTTGTCCCGTCCGCGGTCTCGGTCTCTGTCTTTATCCCGGCTCCTGTCCCTTTTACGGTCTCTGTCCCGATCCCTTCTCCGGTCTCTGTCCCGCTCCTTTTCCCGTTCCCTGTCCCGATCCTTATCCCTGCTCTTGCCTCGGTCCCTATCCCGATCCTTATCCCGGCTTTTACCCCTGTCCCTTTCTTTGTCTGGGCTTTTGCCTCGCTCCCTGTCTTTATCTCTACTATCCCCCCTGTTCCTATCCTTGTCCCGACTTTTTCCCCGGTCCTTATCCTTATCCCGGCTCTTCCCCCTGTCCCGGTCTCTGTCCTTGTCCCCGCTCTTGCCGCGGTCCCGGTCGCGGTGGCCGTTGCGCGAACCGTCTCGCCTCCGGCGCTCCTCCTCCTCGCGGCGCCGGCGCTCCTCGCGCTCCTGCTCGCGCCTCGCCTCGCGGTCGTGCTTCTCCTTTTCGCGAGACACCTGGCGGCGCGCCGACAAACTCAGGTGACGGCACGGGTCCAGACCAGACGGCGCGTGGGAGGACATGACGCGGAAGAGCTAGCACAGAAGAGACCACCGCAGTACAGTGAGCAAGGAAAGGGGGAAAGAAACCACAAGACAACTGAGCTATGCTTCCGTAATAATCTGGATGGACCATCGCACAACGTTCCATACAGCTGACCAGCTAACGCCCACACATAGCAAAGATGCGTTCAAGTTGGCACGCCAAAAGGCAAGCATCTCTGGCTAACCAGGCGATGATTACAAGTGCTCCCCGGTCTCACGCAGTGTTTGGCGGGGCGGGGCGGGGGTAGGGGAGGATGAGAGCGTCGTTTACTAAATGAGCAACGCACGAAACCCCAGACGACCTTCCGTCACGCCCCCCCCCCCCCCCCCCCTGCCCCCCTCCCGTGACAGCCCTCTAGGCGTACAAGCCCTACGCCGCCGCGGATTTCGCCCCGCCGACAGGAGAACGCCTCCGCAGCTGGCGGCGGGCCCCGGCCAAACCCACCCGCATCTCGTCGATGGCGTCGCGCAGCTGGGCGTAGCCCATGTGCATCTTGCCGGTGAGGTGGTCGTCGATGCGCTGCTGGGCGTCGCCGACGATGAGGAAGGAGCCGCATATCTCGCACACCTGCATCTGCTTCTCCTGCGAGGCAGCCATCTCGGCCGCCTGGAGACAACCGGGAGGACGGGGTCAGCGCGGAGCGCGTGGCTGGCGCGCCGCGGCGGCTCGTCTACGGCGGCAGCGCGGGGTTCAGCGCGAGGGCCGCGGCAAACATGACGGGGCGCGCTGCCGGCGCCTGCGGCGCTTCGCTCGACGCCTTCACGACAGCCACGTGCTGACTGGATGGCCGGCGCCTGCGGCGCTGCGCTCGATGCCTTCACGACAGCCAGTCAGTGCAACCCACTGCACATACCACGCTGGCATATGGAGGGAACAGCACTGATCGACAGATCAACTAGCCACCATCTAGCGGTACCGCGATGTCTGCCGTCTTGCCCGACGCCTTCCCTCGCTCGCAACCATAGCCGGCAGCAGCGGCCCAGCCCCAACAGTGAGCCGCACATCCGCTGGCGCCGGCGCGGCGCAGGGTCACGCCGCGGCGCAGGGTTACGCCGCGGCGCCGGCCGCCCGGCGGTCGGACGGCGGCGGGGTGGGGCGGGCTGGCGGCGCACCTGGTGCCAGACCGAGCCCTCGTTGGCTCGGCGTAGCTGGTCCCGCTCGTCCTTGAGCTTGTCGGTGAGCTTCATGATGCCCTGCGCCTCCTCCACCTGAAATGCGCCGGAGCATAGCCGTATAGAGTGCAGGGCAAGGCTCAACTCAATGGGATTCCTTTGAATGGCGCGCGCGGGCGACTCTCGGTCTGGGGCCCATGTTGTTGCATTGATCAAGAGCGCACCAGTTGAGTCACGTGGTTCGGATTCAAGACAGGGCGGCAGTGGCCAAGTGGTTACCATCTTCCACGTACACATGGGGATCATGGGTTCGAATCCCACTTCCACCATGACCACAGCACTCATATGGGCAATGCAGTCACTGGCGCTCCATAAAAGGACGTGGGACGAGGTATTTCGCGTTCCTTTTCACAATAATAAAATTCAAGTTTATGAATATTTATCAAGTGTCGTTTTTTAACGGAAATGGTGGCCGGTACCAGGCCGAGACTTCCGGGCGAGACCCCAGCTGCCCTGCTGTGACCACACAACGACGTTGCATAACAGGTCTGACATCTTTCATCTCCACCGCGGGGGCAGCTTAGCACGTGCTTCTGTCGAAAAGCTGTCCATGCAAGCAAAACAAAACTAAGTTAATATTCGTAAAATCGACAGCTACTGGCGAGATGTGGTTACAGCGTTACGAGATGAAACTCGTAACGCGTGATGTGGTCCCCTACTACAGCACCGGCAGTAGATTCAAACACGAAGCCATTGGTAGTCTTACACCACTGAGCACTGAGTGTAGGCTGGACCCCAGCAGCCTGCTGCGCCAGTCACGCACCTGTCCCTTGCAGCCGAGCTCCTCCACTTCGGAGACGAGTTTGTTGATCTTGTCGGTGAGCATGCCGATTTTGTCCTCGTGACGCGTGAACTGGGGAGGTACCAGCGATGACAACTTGTGGTCGTTGGGTTGCAGTTCCAGACGCTGTCGCTGCTTCTTGATTTTCTTCTCCACTTCATTCAGCATTGACTGTACAGAAGTCATTTAGTTAGAAACTACTGGGTCTGGAAACTAGGCAACGTTTTGTGGCTTGCCATGGTTTCGACTCATTAAATGACCTGTATTACCATGCAAGGAACTGGTCAAAGCATGAAAGTAAGGTTTCAAACATGATGATTTGGTTGATTTGGATGATTAGTTTTGGGGCGCATCGACTGCTGTGGGTCTTGCAGCGCCTCAAGCGTCATCAGCATTACTCCTCCAACTGATTGCTTTTAACTGATGCTCTATTTCAGATCTTACCAATGATCACCGTAATTTATATCTAAAGTTGTGCATGCCATTGTTTAATGTACAAAGGTTTGTTGGTTCCTAACATTTTGTCTTTTTTAAACAAGATGCAACAAGGTGAGAAACATCCAGAGCCCTTTATGGAACGACCACGAACGCGACGGTCCGGCCGCATCAGCGCCCAATGACACAACCAGGATTTGAAAGCACACCTTACTGAGCTTAACAGAAGTGGCACACCAAGGAACACCACAGCTCTGCTCTGTGGGTGAGACAAGAGGGTGAGGAGTCACACCACCAGTCTCCAAACACCCTTCCCTCCTGCACCCTTCCTAAACCTGACCTGACAGAAGCGGATGAACTCATCCTCGTAGGCCTGCCGTTTGAAGCTGGGGAGCTTGTCGAACTCCACCTTCACATCGTCATCGTGAATGCCACCGCATGAGCCCAGGTCAGCCTTTGTGTTGGTGAACAGCTCATGTGGACAGATCTTGGCCAGGAACAGATGACACATCTGTTGACAGCATGCTGGTTAGAGGGGAGTGTTCACATTTGAGGAATGTTGAACTTATGTTTTAGGGGGCATCACAACACATCATTCAGTTACATTCATATCAACGCACATAGAGGTATGTGTTCTGGCACAGCAAATACCACTGCTTTTGGGCAAAATGCATTCATCACCAGCACACAAAATATCTTCAGCAAATTAAGTTATGGGCCTATCAATGACCTTAACAATAACAAATGAACAATAAAGTAAGGCAGGCATACTAAATGCCACTCTCACACACATGACAATGTCTATGCTTTGAAGATCCCAACTGCCTTCAACATACCACACTGCTCTCAAGGCCTGTGTATCAGTCCACCACTAAGCTATAGCATCCACACACAGGTGCAATGCAGTTTGAACTGCCAGTTTGCCCATGATTATCTCGGACATACACCTGTAAGCATGGGTAAATGTATCACAATGAGTTCTCTTTCAAACTTAAAAGAATGCTTTGCAGACCTCAAACCCACTGAAGTCATGAGCAGCATTACCTCTGGAGAATCCCATATCTACAGATCTAAAACCCATTGAAGTCATGAGCAGCATTATCTCTGGAGAATCCCAGGTCTGCAAATCTCAAACTCACTGAAGTCATGAGCAGCATTATCTCTGGAGAATCCCAGGTCTGCAAATCTCAAACCCCTGAAGTAATGAGCAGCATTACCTCTGGTGAGTCCCATGTTAGCTTCTTTTCCTGTTCATTGGGCATCAGGTTCCTGCTTCGTCCATCAGCTCATTGAGCAGCTTTGCCGCATAGTCTGTCATCTTGGGGCAGAGATCTTGCAGTAATGGACCAGGTTACTAGCAATTGATGGATAATCTGCAAAATAACACAACTTTGTTAAACCTGCTCATTGGCACAACATTCAATAAGCTTGTTGAAATCCATCTGTAGCAGGTTTTAATCAGTTTGAATTTCATTGTCTGGAACATATTTATATCTTTGTCCATTTAAAAATAATGTTGAGGCAATTGCCAATGATATTATCAATTAAAACACATTAACCAAGAAATAAGCCCTGTGGGACTCCTCCAAAGATGTCATACCAGAAGGACTTGAGTTTTTCATACTATTATTTGCATCATCCTGAACTAGCCTATAACTACTGCAGAAATGCCAATGAGATGTTGGGGCTGACAGAACCCTGCCCCGAACACATACACACGTAATGCTCTAGTCAGGTGAGGTTGCAAATAAGGCTGATGCCTCAAAAATGCTGGAACAGCATAATCAGATAATAACAGGTTCTTGGCCAGCATACGTCTTACATTTTGTGGGGGGCAGGGTTGAAAACATCCAACATGCACAACATGCCTCATGGACCACCAGATTACACATCCTACACACCTGCGATGAGGAAAGTGCACCATTCACAGAGAACAAGCTAAAAATAGAATGACACACAAATAGAATGGGAGTAGGAATCTGACCAGCACCAGACCATTTATATGAACCAATGGTTGAAATGACTTAAATTGTTGGACTGTTGTTAGTAGACATGCGGAAACGTACCACCGTTTACCACCACATAGAAGCCGCGCCGCCGACCTGCTACCACATGACTGCCACACCAAGACCTACACAACAGTGGTGAACGCTGTTGTAGTGGTGTAAAAGGGACACAAAATTGAACGGCCCTCCTACCCTCCACAGACGTCCCAAAAATTTGGCTTGCCCACGACCTACCACACAAATCACGCGGCCCTGCGAGCGGGAATATATTGAAATATTGTGTTTGTTAAACATGAGGGCCTTAAAATACATCACGGTCGTGGTGCAAACAGTATAAACTACTACTGCCGTGGTTCAAACAGTATAAACTACAATCTGCCAATGAGGGCGTAGGAATGTTTCAAAAAGTGAGGTGTCAGGCTCAGGGCATACTGAATGAACTTTCTCTGGTGAGCAAGCCCGGTGGTCGGAAAGGGAGGGCGCAGAGACGGAGGACATTTTCCGCTCATTATCCACGTAACGCATTTTGCAAATGATTAAACGCCGCGCGGTTGCTGTTGTTGCAATTTAACAACTATAAGTATCCTGCTTCTTAAGATCATTCGTTCATTTCAACATTGATTTTCCTTGGGAGGCGATCTTGAATTCTACGAGAGGGTAGGCATTGTGCGCCATTTAGGAGTGGGCCCAGCCAGCATGTCCAACTGAGACCCATGTGGGTCAAAGATGGATAGCCACATGAGAGCCATCTGGGCTGCTCACTCTAGCCCCATGTGGGCACATCATGGGCAACTAACTGGGTCCCGCATGGGCAGTCCGCCTGGGGCCAAATTGGAACCAACATGGGGTTCACTTGAGCAGCCCAGTTGGTACTGACGTGGGCATGTCCAAATGGGTCCGATTCCAATTGTTGGTGTTTTCTGCATAGGCTTAGGAACGTTTCAAAAAGTAGGGTCCAAGCTCAGGGCGTACTTCAGGAACTTTTTCCTGAAAACAAGCCTAATGAACGGGGGAGGGAGGGGTAGAGATGGAGGTTATCGCTCTTTATTCAAATGTAATGACTGATTCCAGATATGCATCCGGAGCTGTTTTTCAGTGGTGCACATTGGTGCACTGGTACCCATTGGTGCACTAGTGCACTTTCTCTCTGGTGCACACTTTTGCTTGTCCTGTTCATCTTTGTCATTCGGAAAATAAGGCTATTCAGCTTGCCAAGATTGTTCGTCCATTTCAACATTGTCTTTCCTGGGGAGCCGAAATTCCACGAGCGGGAAGGCATTTTAGGTCATTGAGTGGCATCTATCTCCACAGGGTATAGGCCAAAATATGGCCCGAGCATAGGCTGGCGAGAAATTTGAACGTGAATCGATGGCTCACATTACAACAGGTTTTGCATGCACCTTCATTTTGCTGGCTGGTTTTCCAGAGATAAGATATGTCGCGACATTTTAGGTGGAAACAAATTCGGTAGCTTGAAACTGCGAAAAACCGTGTGACAAAAGCCGTAAAACTGCAGATTCTCCTTTGAAAACCAAGCCATAGAATGACGGCCCTTCTGTCAAATGTTCCTTGCCTGAGCTCTGCTCCCGTCCGCCGTCGGTGGCCACTCCCCTGGTCCTGCTGTCTCCAAATGACTGACCGCGATCTGATGGTATGGCTGCTTGGTTGCACCTTTCTTAATCAGCATTGCTACTAATTGGGATGTAAAGCATGTATTGGACACCTGCAGCAGTACCTTTTTCCGAATTATCTTCCCTTACACCACACTACCCCAGAAAAGTGCCGCCGGGAAGCTGCCTACTTTAGGTATGCATTGGCCCAACGGACATTTTATTGCCCGTCATTCAACGAATATGACTTGATCTGTTTTTGTATGAAGGCAGGGGTTAGCCAGAGCCTTGCCAAGAGGAACACAGGGTTAACAAAAAACCATTTATGGTGACCCCCCACAAAAACATCCCCAGATTTGGTTTACTTGTTAACAAGGGCTGCGGTTTTCTTCGTTTCATCGTTATTTCTACGTTGTAACCAAAACAGAAGCCAGAAGCTACCGTGCAATCAATTGCGTTTACATTTTTTTTTACACGCGCCCGGGTGGCCGGCTAGATACCCTTCGCTCGGGTGAGGGGTCAATTCGACCCCCTGAGATCTCGGGAACTAAGAGAGCTAGATACACCAAATTCACAGGGTGTGAACCCACTTAGGTCAAAGTTTGAGGTTCCTTGGTCATGACTTTCGGGTCAAATAAGGTCGAACAAGGTCAAATTATAGGTTGGTCTATACAGTGCCCCCGAACCTAGATCACTGTTTCTAAGCAAAACATCACATGCTCATTTAACGTCATTGACCTTGTTTGACCTCTTGAAGGTCATGGTGACCAAAATCATATAAGAATGTTTTGAGTTTTGCATCTGAATAAGCGAGAAAGATTACGCTAACCAGTAGGTTTCTAAAAGCAAAATGTTGACCGACATCATCTTAGGCCAAGGATCTATTCTGACCTCTAAGAAGTCTATGGAATATGTGTAATACGGTTCTTGCTATCAATAAATTCGAAAGGAGCACCGGAAACTATCCCATGCAGCAAGCCCTAGAGTAATGTAACAGGTTAGTTGTGGGCTTGGTCTGACTTTTATATCTGACCTTAGGTCAACGTAATTTGCTCATTCAATAATTGTGTTGCCCAAGGAAGCATCTCAGAGATGTATGGCGTCATCTAACACTCCATTGTTGCATCAGATTGAACGATTCCCTAGAATTTGACTTCGCCGAAAACGTGGCCGGACTTTGTCCTGCCATAGGTCAGCGACCTTACAAAGTACATCTAATTTTTTGTGGCAAACCATCAGCTATTCACTTGTCTATAGCTATGCAAAATATAGCGCGGCTCCACCGCGCCGTTCGGAAACCATTCCGGAGAAAACTTTGGGTGGTGAATCATTTTGACCCCCACCCGAAAACCTGTTAAGGCCAATAAACTGCAGAAATCAGGCGTTTAACGACCACATGGAATAAGCCACCGGTGTCCTTAATTTACAATGGCTTAATGGACTCTTTCGAAACCGATAGAATTTAGAAGCTTTTTCATAATGTTTTACCTGTGTTCTACAGACATTGAGGACATCGCTAAGGTAGATTGTAGGTCGATATGTTTGATCGAAATTTGAGGGTGACAATTTCTGTTGTAGATCGAGTGGTCAACAATGTGTATTAACATCGCCAAGCCATGTTTGTCTGGATATGTTAAACATTCAATTAAAATCGATTAGTGATACAATTTATGCCACGCGGTTTTTAATATGCGTGCTCGCAAATCTTCGCAACAAAAACTTCGCCGCCAGGCGTTGCAGTCTCCGTAGGCCGCATAGCGTCGGCTCAACAGCTAGTATTGAGCCGTGGCCAACGAGTGGACAAAAATGATGACGCTTGTGAAAGAAGTACCTTTGAACGCTTCAGAATATCTGATCTTACATGTACAAGGCTGTCTGGGCGGATATTTCACGTGTTCGATTTTTAGACTGATGATAAGAACAGATTGGCCCTTGAAGCACCGCGAAGTGGTCTTGGAATCTGGCGGTAGAACTGGAAGAATGAAGGAAGATTTTCTATTTTTCGTGTTTCTGTACCTATTAACCTGTCCAGAAGGCAGATTAACACGGCGCCCGTCGTCTGGTGGCACTTGCAGTGGCCGACGTCGTTCGGTTTTACCGAAGCTGCAACCCAGACCATCGCTGTCCTTACTCTCGAGGTTGCGGGTGGGCATATTCAAACCTTTTGATGCACTTTTTTCATAAGACATTCTGAAAAATGAGCGTTCTTAGGCAAACATGGGAGAGCCTTGTTCGTTTTTAAAAATAAAATCATTTTGACCCATTCTGTTCAATAGTAATGAGACCTCAGCTCCACTGAACAATAGTGAGGCCCCTTATTTCCTTCCGGGCAAGAGACCCCTTGAGTAGGACACCAAGGGCACTTATATGGTTTTGAACATACGCGCTCGCAAGTCATAGCAACAACGGCCTGAACGCCCGGCTTTGCAGTCTCCATAGGACGAGTGGTGCCGGCCTGAGGCTGTGACACTAAGCGATGACCAACAAGCAACGAAAAGGATGACGCATCTTGGGGAAGATGGCTGGTGAACTAGGTAAATCGGCATGTATATTTAAATGTGGTGCAAAAGCAACCTAAACAAAGCCTTAATCTGAAAAGTAGGCGGGGGGGGGGGGGGCGGTAACACTCCTGGCCCCCTCCCTCCTTGAAAAGTGGGTGGCCATGGCCCCTGCCCCCCCCCCCTCCCTGTTCTTGCGCCCATGGTTTTCTGGGGTAGATTAAGTCATTTTTAAGCTGCTCAGCCCCTTCTCCCAGCCCCTTTTGCGAATATTCCCTCATGTAATTGATATCTCCCAGTTTGAGAGCCAGCGATGATTCTACAGATCTATTTGACAGATAGGACCGTGTATGACTTCGTACCCGCGCGTGGTCCGTAATCCCACCGTAGTGTGGTAGGCGGTAGTTAGACATTGTTTGCACCACGCTCATGGTGTATTTTCAGGCGGTCATGCTTAACTCTACCAACGTTTCAATATATGCCATTAACGGAGAGTTTGCAGGCGCTTGCCTCAAAGTGGCGCACCAGCTCTTATGAGACAATTGTAGTGACGAACTGGAAAAGCAGATTTGTATAATATCAACTTCTAATTGCTTTTTTACTTTGTCACTTTATTTTGATAGAAATGAGTTCTGGTTGAAATTATCTCCTATCGTTACGCTTGATTTTTGGATTAAAGGGGTTTTGAATGTGGGAGGATCAATCAAAACTGGGTTCTCTATTCAGCATCCGGGAAGTTTTTCTCTACGCATGCGCACTGTCGCCCGACGCCATGATCCCGGTTTTCATTGGGTGGCAGTGAGGCCCTGGGGCAGTCCTGGAGTTTATTTGTCCTTGGTGGTTTCAGAAGTCTGTGGTTGGTGATATACGGTTAATGGACGGGTGTTGTCGATTGGGTGATCTTATATAACCCACTAAACTCGCAACTAGATGTTGGTTGGCTCATGCCAAGTTGGTGCCAAGCGTAGTTTGTGAAGACCTCAAGCTCCCATTCATCAGGAGTATTTAATAGCATGGGTCGGAAAAAGAAGAAGCAACAAAAGCCCTGGTGCTGGTATCCTTTAAAAGATGTGGTCTGCAGTGTGTAATTTTGAAGCCTTGAATGCTGTTGATGTTGATAGGTAACTTTATAATGAATTCCTGAGGGGTAGAAGATGGCTGAGCCTTGTTATCTTTGTTGGACCTGTAGTGAGACTCATCCGCCTTCCCCACCACCACCATTCTGTGCCAACCATCAGAAAATGGCCTGGCAGGTGCAAAGAACTGAACACAGTGTTGGTGGTCATAGGTCTGCAGTTGTTCTGGCTCGCCACACATGCCTAATGTTGATGGAATGCCTTTGCCCATTTTCAGGGAAAGAGAAGGATATATCCTGTGTACTGTGCGGACACTTCTGATTTTTACTGTAGCTACAAAAGTTAGATTAGATGACAAGAATGGGTCAGATTAGAAAGCCTCTTGTTAGCTTTAATGTCACCTCGCATTGTCAGTCAGCATAAGGCAATGTTTGTAAGACTAAAGACAAGTACTTCTTTAGTTCACAGTATGTCAGCTAGTAATGGAAACCAGCTGCATTGTGTCATCTTATTCTTTTGCCACAGAAGTATAAGGTGTTATTATGCCAGATTGAAAAGACAGCTACTTGAAGACTGGTAGGCTAGTTGGCTGAGTATTTTAATAAGTCAGCTGAGCTTGGGATGAAGCTCTCAGTTATGGTAGCAAGAAAAGGTTGTGGGTTGCTGAATGGGTTATGATGGATGATAGTTATAGCTGGAGGTTTTCTTAGCTTTCATTGGTGTCCTCTTGTCACCTCTGTATTGTGTCTGGTCAGGAACTCATCCTCTGACAGTGGCATGCCTCTGTGAAGCAGTTGACACACTGTAACCATGTCCCCCTATGGCAACCATAGCTACTTGGAGGGAAACTGGGGGAGTTTGAGCCTCTCAGGGTATGACTGGTGCCTCGCTTGAACAAGATGCATTGTTTGGCACTGAATCTGCTCCAGCCATGTGAGCATGTCCCAGATCAATATGTGGCAAATGACCCCTCATGACTGCCAGCATCTGGTTGGCTTCATGATAATCTGCTGTCACCTCATGACCACCATTGAGATAGTCTGACTATCGTTCCTGATGTGCCTGACTGCACTTTGTGATATGAAAGGGGAGCTGCCACTTCTGTGGCCACCTGGTCTGGGCATTGACATCAGCCTTCAGAGGAGGGTCAGTCAGGGCCTCAGGACATGGCAGTATATCTTAACGTTATCCACAAACATTGTGACTGCACTTCACGCTTTATCTGGTGTCATCACCAAAATTATGAGTGGCATCCGTCCCAGCACTGACACAAACATCTTGACTGCACTTTGCACTTGATCTGGAGTGTCATCACCAAAATTATGAGTGGCATCTGTTCCAGCACTGATCATTGCAGGGTGTAGCATGTACTATGTAATAGCTTGAGAAAATAAGGCATGGTTTGCTGAAGCACCAGTGTACAGGTCATGTCAAACATTATACATAATTGTCCTTGTAAATCCTCTTCACTGCGAACTGGGCATGATGAAAGGTGGTTCAGAATGTCGGCCTTTCAATTTTGCTGATCCAATTAGAATTAAATTACTGTCATTCATTTAAAGTGTATTTTTCAGGTCAGACTGCAAAAATACATGCTTGCTGAACATGTCAGTCCAAACAGCAACATTCCAGCAGCAATTTCAGTGAATAAAATAAACCTGATAGCTCAGAATTTGATGAGGCTGTCAACTCATAGAGATGCAAAAGACATATTTTGAGGAATTGTGATAGCTTTTAGTACATCAAGTATTTCATTACATTGGCTGGTGTCTGTGTATCCACATATGTGCTTTATTGTACCCCAACTGCAATTTTGAATGTCCTACCTGATCTGATCACCAACAGAAAGGAATGGAAAGAATATGCCTTACTCAGTGCCATGTTTCCATTAAGTCTTGATTTCGCTACAGAACCATGCATGCACCATGTGCATGGTGCATTCCCATTGTCATTTAGGCCGTTAGATCCTGTCTTTGTAGTGCAAATGCTTGTTAAGTGCCTTGACCAGCCATGCAGGTACTGCAATCGGGAGTTTGATGATGAGAAGATCTGATCCAGCACCAGAAGCAAGCATTTCAAGTGCCATATCTGCCACAAGAAGCTTTACACAGGTCCAGGCCTGTCTATTCACTGGTATGCAGGTAGGTGATATGCACCACGGCTTGCAGCAAAGCTCACAGGTTCTGGTGATTGTAATTATTTCCCCTGCAACATTTCATGCTTGCAGCATTTTTGGGGTCATCCTGACTTAATGCAATGGTTGTGTGCATGTGTTTAGTAGCTTGTGACCTGTTTGGAAGGTGCGCTGACTGCAGCTTATATTACCCTCGCCGACCACCCCCTAGGTGCACAAGGAGACGGTTGACAAGGTGCCCAATGCTGTACCCAACCGGAACCACATTGAGATCGAGATATTATGGCATGGAGGCATCCCTGAAGATGACCTCAAGGCCCATGAACAAACAACAAGTCTGGGCAGGCGGACTCAGATGTTATGTTCGCGATCTGGGTGCTAACATTTGGCTCTTTGGCTGCATAGCTTCGGTGACTTGGTAATTTCTGGCATATGCATGGTGTAGGAGCTGCAGTAGTGTGTATGATATGGAATGTGGTGTTTGCTTTGCTGTCACGTTGATTCAGAGTTGTTGAAGCACCATCATGGCCTCACTTGGCAGAGTTCTGTCTGTGATGAATGCTGCTGCTGGTACAATAACATGTGGTTTTGATCATCAGTGGGCACAGGCAGTGGTCTGTTCTGCTCATTTTAAATATCAAGTGTGCAGGTTTGCTACCTTGCGGCTCTCGGCTCTTCATCTGCTGCGAGCCCCACCAGCTCCAGTCGCCACCTATGTGCCCGGTCGCGTGACCCGGTCCCGGCGCCGCCCCCTCACCGGCTGCCCGCGCTGCCAGGCGAGCCGGCGGCCAGCCCGGACGCGCCGCAGCCGGGCAGCAAGCCGTCCACGCCCGTGTCGCCCAGCCCGGCCGGGTTCGCCGGCGGTCTGCCGGCGCTGCCCGGCCTGCCGGCGCTGCCCGGCTTGCCCGGCGCGGCCGGCCTCGGCCAGGTGGCGCAGATCGGCCCCATGGCGCCCTACATGCTGCCCGGGTCAGTGTACGGGACGGATCTCCTGTCGGGTGTTACAGCAGCGAGCTCATGGCGCTCTGTCGGCACTGTACGGCTATGTCGGCTGTTGTCATCTGCCACCTGCCGTGTGGGCGTGCATGGTCCGACCGGGTCTGGCGCTCGAGCAGGTGTGTTTGTGATGCTTGTCAAACCAATGACCCAGGCCCGGTGCACTGTTTCGTCGGGCGTTGTGCCGTCCTGTGTCGTGTTCGGAACAGTTGCCAGCTGTCAGCATTGGTTGCACTGCCATCTGCCTACACTTACGCTTATGGCCGCCTCGGCGTGTGGGGTGACCTTGTGCTCTCGCGCCGCCGCCGACAGCATGATGGGCCCGATGGGCGCGCTCGGCCCGATGTCGGGCATGCCGCTGGGCATGACGCACACCGCCGGCCGGCCCCTCTTCCCGTCGGCGCAGGTCAGTGGCTGGCGACGCCCGAGGCGCCTCGCCGCGGCGCAGAGTTGGGGTGGACTGTGCTCTGCTCTGGGAGGTGCGGGCGAGGCGGCGCGCCGTCAGGCGAGACGGGTCGGTGACGCTCCGGGCTGGAGCCTGCTGGCGCTGGCCGGACGGAGAGCGTTCGCTCGTGGAAGGGCGCGGTGAAGCATTAGTGACCGGGGCTGGGGAGGTCTGCACGGAGAGGTGGGTTGGATGTTTCGGGGCCTGTGGGTTGGTTGGCCCCCGTGCAAATAGCTGGTGAATGCCTGATGACCGGTGGCGCGACTGGAGCTGTCCACAAGGACGAGAAGCATTGTGGGGTTCTTGGTCCAGGATATCGTTGCATTATGGTTTTATACTGAACTTGTCCTTGGCCTCCTTTTTGATAAAATCCCGTGACATAGGTGTGTGAGGAGGCTTGTGCTATTATCTCACAAGGCGAGGAGGGTGTATTGAAATCATGACTTCATCGTGTGCTGACAGCAGCTACGTCGCAATGTTTATCCAGAGTCATTGCTGACAGGTTGAGCTGCCCCCCTCCCCCCCCCCCCTCCCGCGAGCCGTTGACGGTAGGCATGACACCGCTCCCCCCGGTTTGAAGAAATTAACATTACTGATTTATCAAGTTGATACATTTTTAGCTCGAATCGAGTACTGAAGGGAGTGTTCCACATTTGTGTGGAATTTTGAACCGAAAGGGCCATTTCAAAGATTATTCGGCGTAGTCACAGCCCTGCCTTTCTTAAGACCTCAACCCCTCCAGTTTCTGAGTTAGACGCCTGCCAAGCTGTGCAGACTTTTTCAAGGTTGCCCTGGCATCCGTGACGTCACAGCAACGTATTCAAATCCAGCCGTTACATAAGCCATGTGGCGATCAAGACCCAGCAAATACAGTTGTCGAGTCGGCCATGTCGGGCGTTCGTGAGCACGATTTCCAGGTAGACGGCCGTCAGTTGGCTCTTATCAATGTTATGTAAGTTGTGATGTCCAGTTTCAATGTCCTGACCCCACAACTCAATCTATACCACAATGCGGCTTCAACCGTATTCGCGCCACAACCAGCCACTATCTTCCGCGTGGCGAGCGGCCACCACAGGACGCAAACACTCCCCTCCCCCTGAGCACGTCCGCGTGCCGTCGACGGCTGCCGTCCGCGGCCGCGCCGCGCCGCGCCGCCGCGCGCCGTGACCGCCGCGTGACCCCCCGTCACCGTCGGCCGTGTGTCTGTCTGGCAGGCGGCTGCGGGCAGCGTAGCGTGTGTGTGTGACGTCGCGGCCGGCCCGGCTCTCCGCCCCGCCGCCTGTGGGGGTGGGGCCCGGTGCACCAGGTACCCACGCTCGATGTGACGGTCTCTTGGGCCGCGCGGCCGCCGCCGTGTCGGTGGAGCGCCGCACGCCGTTCGTTTTCGTGTTGAGCCCGCGCCCGTTTGTGACAATGCATGCGGCGGCGGCTGGTCAGCACTAGGAGGACTGGTTTCCGCTGCACCGTCCGTTTCTTGGATGATAGCACTTTTGTGTTTGAGATGCATGCGCGTGTCTGGTTCCTGCGCAGCGTTTGGTGTTTGTTTTTTGGAGCACCCAGTCTGTGCCTTTTACCACTACATTTTGGCCGCCTGAAGGAAGATTTCACGTTAACAACGCTCGAAACATATCGTTACGATATTTGTGTTACGTACCAACCCTTAGTCGCTTTCACGTATTATTCCGTAGCCGTCTTCATTAGCTCGCAGTGCGACCGTGATAAGAAACCCCGGTGCTTTGCCGCTCACAAGGGCCCGGCCACCCACACACGACGTCACATCGCTGCTCGGGTAGGAGTGAAGTGCTTGCCTTCCATGCTTCTGTCTCTGTGTGGCCCGCTCTGTGTCCTTTGCTGCCGTCGTGCTGGGCCAGGTTGCGGAGTGTCGGCCGACGCCCGAATCCGAAGGGCGCCGCGCGCTCTCCGATCGAAGCTGTGACGCGCCGGCGCCCGTCTGGCCGGCCGCGAGAGCCGCCGGCATACCGCGGCGCCTGGACGCCGCTCTTGACACCGGGTTCCGCGCGGCGGCAGCCAGCGGTAGCGGAAGCGTGTCCCGGTGGCGCCGGCGCCCGGCTATTTCGGTCGGCGTCCGCTCGCAGGCGGCCGGGCTGTCGTCAGCACGCCGACGGCTCCGTGCCATGCCGTGCCGTGCCGTGCGAGTCGACATTAGTGTCGGCGGCGCGCGGCCCGGGTGGCCGTCGCAGCTGTGGGTGCGGCAGCGACTGGTGGCGGAGTGTGGCACGGAGCAGGATGCTGGGCGGGAGAGGGTCCGTGGCCGCGCGGCCGGCGTCGGACCCACGTCTAGTCGTCGCGAGAGGAGTGAGGAGAGACGGAGCCGGCTCGGCGCCGTTGCGATGATACTGTGAGGTGCTGTGGTTCAGCTGCAGTTGCGGCGTGTCGCCACCCTCCCGCTGTGAAGTCAGCTGCCCGGGCGGCTGCCGGCTGCCCGCCGCCTGGCTCCGGCGGCGAGTGGGAGCCGACCGGCGTGCGGGGGAGCACGGCGTGACTTGTGTGATGATCTCTGAGGGGGTCTCGGGAGTCGCGGGGGCGCGGCTCGTCTTTACGCCCGACGGACGGCGTTGAGCGTGACCAGAGCCGTTGTCGACAGGGCTCGTCGCCGACGCCGCTGAGCAGCACCGCCGCGTCGCGCTCCACCTTCCCGGCGTACAGGTAGGTTTGCGGTTCGGTTCCCATCGCAGGAAACTTTCGCCAGCGCGGGAGACGTCCACGCGCGGTGGTACCGATTGAAGTTTGTGGGCTGATTCAATGTCGCGCTTGCGCTGTCGCCGGTAAGTGCAGCATCGTGGCTTTCTAACGCGGGTGGCCGATGTGTCCCACCTTCTCGCGGTGCTATGGGTGTAGATCGCCGTAGTTTGCATGCTAGCCGGCCGCAGGGGCGCGCCGTCCGGCCCGCTGTCCCAGCCAGGCCGGGCTGCGCGCTCGTCGCCGTTGGCTGACACCGCCGCCCGCTCGTCCGCAGCCAGGCGGGCGCCGCTTCGTCCAAGGCGGGTGGCGCCACCACGTCCAGCTCGTCAGGCGGCGCGCGTCCGGCGCTGATCCAGCAGGCGGCCGGCGCCACTAGCCGCATTGTGCACCCGGACGAGGATATTTCGCTGGTGAGTCGAACACACTCGGACCTCACAGTGCAGCATGGCCTGGCGTGGCCTTGTGCTAACATGCGGTGCGCGCTGTACAGCATATGGGATGACCTTGGCCGTGGTTTAACCTTGACCCGGCGTCAAACGGGACTGGAACTTGATCTTGTCATTGCCTGCTTCGGCCTGAACTGCGCTGACCTTAACTTAGCCGTGTCATGTAGCATGTGCATGCTGTGGGACGACCTCGACCTGACCACGACTGGCTCTGGCCGTGACTGTGGCCGTAACCGTGACCGTGATCGTGATCGTGACCGTGACCGTGACCGTGACCGTGATCCGCCGTCCGGCCGCAGGAGGAGAGCCGACTGCGGCTGCCGCGCTACCAGCGGTACCGACCGCGACCGGCAGCCTCGCCAGGCGTGGCAGCCGCCGCTGCCGCCGCTGCCGCCGCCGCGGCCGCAAACGCCGCCAACGCCGCCGCCGCCGCCAACGCCACCGCCCGCCCTGGCCGCCGAGGTGAGCCATACGGCGACGCGGCCGGTGCCGAGGGGAGGCGGAGATGAGGGTTGGGGTGCACCCGGTGTGGTGGTGTGGGGATGGTCACCACCAGCGTGTGTGGCGCCCCAGCTGCTCCGCCGGGAACGGCAGCTGTCTGCCGGTGTCGGCGCTGGGACTCGCTCGCCGGCGCGCGCTGGTCACGGTGCCGCCCACAGCGAGGTGTCTGTTTTGAATCGTGGGCGGAGTGTGCAGGGTGGCTGCCTGCGGGGTTACACTGTCCGCCGGTCGCTGCCTGGCAGCTCTGTGCAGACCGCGGCCGGGGACGACGCCGACCCGCAGAATCTCTCCCGGTGCGTCACAGTCTCCGATCTGGGCTGGGCAGTTCTCACGCCCTGCCATACAGCGGGGCGGGTGCTCTGGCTTTTTGAGCGCGCTGCCGATGCGCCCTTAAGCTTCGGGCGCCAATCAACCGGCGTGGGAGGAACTCACTTCGCCGATTTCGCATTCCGATGTCTCGTAGCTGGGCTAAAAATTCCGCATCGTTGTCTGGGATCAGTCGGTGGCGTTTGCACATGGGGGAGCAGATAGCCGGTTTGGTGTTGGTGACGAGCGGTGCCCGTCCCACAAAGGGGTGTCAGGATGGTGGGTGAAAAGCACAGTAATCTTCCGCTAGAGTAAGGGACGTGTGTCCGCTCCGCACTTGGGTTGGGGGTGGGGTGAGGGATCGGATGAGCGCTTCTTCAGGCGTAGTGTCCCCCATTTGGATAGGGGCGTTGAGCGGCCACAGGCCTGCTTCCAGCGCACGTGCTGCTGGTGCGGAGCGCACCCCGTCCGCGCCTGCCTCTCAGTCACGTCCGCGAGGACGGGAGCCGGCACTGCCGTGTCTGACACGGACAGCGAGCGCACGCGCCCACAGCGTTCGCGTCCGCCCGCCCGTCCGCCCGCCACGACCACATCGTCCAGCGTTAATGTCCGTCTGTTTTCAGAGCGAGCTGTGCGCGCGCGTGCGCGCGGACGCGGCGCCGGCGCCCCAGCGGCGCCCTCTCTGTGCCCCCCGCGCCGCCTGAGTAGCTTACTAACGGGCGGCGGCGCGGCCCGCACGCGCGCGCCGGCCGCGCCCGGCTTTGAGCGGCGCCGCCGTGCGTGTGGCGGCGCCGCCCCGCTGCTTCGGCCACCGGCTGCCGTGTGCCGCTCACGTGTGCGTAGTGGTCTGCCGGCGGCGGGCGCGACGCATGCCCGCGCGCCCGCCGCCGGCCGTGTGGTGTCCCGCGTCCGGATTGGCGCCAGCGTGTCTAGTGCCCGCCCGGCCCGGTCCGGCCAGCCAGCGGGCCGGCCGGCCGGCTTTCCCAGCTCTGCATGTGGCGCCGGCCGCGTCTCCCCGGCAGTAGTGAGGTCCGGCTGGCCTGTGCTCTCCGGCTTCAGGGGTGTCTGGCTGTCCCGCGCAAGGCTTTCGGGCTGGCCGGCTGTCGGTTGCAGGGCTGCCCGGTTGTGTAGCGGAGCGGCTGCCGGCTGCGCGCCGTCCCGGCCGCCCGGCTCCGTGCTGCCTGATGCTCGGCCGGGCCGACTGTCCGGACGTGTGGCGTGTGGCCAGCGGCTGGCCGGCTCTGTCACTCGCGGCTCACTGGCGGTGTGGCTGGCAGCACTCGGTGGCAGGACACTCCGACGTGGATTTTTCTCTAAATGCCCGGCCCGAGACTGCGTCCGGCTTGTCTAGCTAGCGCCCGGCCGAGTTGCCGGGTGGCGGGCGGGAGACGCTGTCTCGGCCTCGCCGGCTGCCGCGGGCGGACCGCGTCCGTCCGTGCGGCGGCCCTCCGCCGCCCGTGCGCTGCACGACCGGCGGGCGCCGGTCGATCGCTGACCGGGCGCCGCTGTTGCAGGAGGAGCGGCGCAGCCAACTGGCCAAGTACCAGCAGCAGGTGCGCGCGGCGGCGGCGGCGGCGGCGGCGCAGGCGCAGATGGCGCCGCAGCCGGTCATGTCGCTGGCGTCGTTGATGGGCGCCGCCGGGCAGCCGCGTCTCTTCGTCAGCCAGGCCTCGCCCATGCCCATGCAGGTAGGCCGCGGGCGGCGCCGGCACTAGCCAGAGGCCACGCCGGCGAATGCCGTCGACACATTGTGACACTCAGGTCATGCGCGAGATCGCAAGGGGGAGGGGGGTGGAAGGGGGGGATGGACGTGCGGTCGGCTTTGTACCATAAAAGGGCGCGCGACGACGTACGTCGCGTATGTTTTGTTTAGTGTCGGTTCACGAGTGAGCTACACGGATTGCCATGCGGTCACCCGTGGTCTCCGAGCCGCCCTGGGCCGTCCGAGAGAGACGCGGACCGTCTGACGGTCGGCCGCCGCCGTGCGCCGCCAGATGCCGCAGCTGCTGCGGCCCGGCTACTCGCTGGCCATGCCGCCCATGCAGCAGATGCCGCAGCTGATGGCGCAGCCGCAGCCGCAGCAGTTCCTGCTGGCCCGGCCGCCCTTCGGCGCCGGTGAGTGACGGCCGCCGAGCGTGGCCAGCTCGACCTCGCCGCTGGTCTGACCGCTGCCGTTCTGGTGCTGTCCCTGTGCCGGCGTGGGTGTGTGCGTGCGTGTGTCGTTCATATGTGCGTGCTTGATCCTCAGCAGGCCGCCCGTCGGTCCCCAGACCCCCCCCCCCCCTCCGGGTCTGGCAGACGCTGAGGTCCGTCTCGCCGCCCCCTCCTGTGAAGTGGTTCCGTCGCCGTTGCGTTCGAGTCCCGGTCACCGCCCGCTGATCTCGCCGTACATGGACGTGGCGTTTTTTGTGCGCTTCATCGATGAGAGCCGGGAGGTGGGATAAGGGCCTCCGTGTATGTGTGTGGGGGGGGGGGGGGGGGTGGCGCACCGGTCGCCCTGTGTTATGACTGACTGGCACTAAAATGGACGGCGACTGGCGAGAAAACGGTTGTGGGATTGGTGCAGAGGGGGAGGGGGGGGGGGGGGAAGGCGGGGGCAAAATGAGTCCAGCCTTTGGCACACCCTTACACAACGATGAATGATTAGATTGGGGGAGAGTGTAGGGGCAGCCATGCCTGTGTTCCGTGCTATTTCCGTGCGCATGCCGTTTTTCAGTTATTTGCTTTCCGGGGTAAAATTCTTCGAAACGGAACGACTGCCCGAACAGTTCACTACCAGCTGGTTTTTCCGTTCCTGCAAAGAAACTTCCTCAAGATCGTGGTTTTAAAAGTGAAGAAGGGCAAACGGCAAATTGCCAGAAGAGATATGTAGTGAGAGTGACAAAAATTTGGTCACGATCACATGTCTTCTGTGTTTTAAGTTCTTGTAGATGAAACCTGATTCACCCGTATATACTTGCCAACCACTTTTGCTCAATCACATCTGTTTTGGACCTGCAACACAATTGAAACATTCAAAGACTAATCACAGATTCATCCGAGGCCCTCGTCGAAAAGCATTTCTGAGATCTGCCTGAAGGCGAAGTGTTTCTCACGCATAGCTGAGAAATAGGCCGTCGTTTCAAACGCCCCCGTAAGCCCAAATCACTGGGATTCCCATGTATCCGCCGCCGTACTACGTCGCCAACACCACTTCTGAAACGGATCGCACGCGCGCAAGCTCCTCCACATTGCCGGGGTCCTCCGCGCAGGGAGATTCTCCAATTTCCGACCGGGCGTTTCCGCTGTTTGGGAGCCCTTTGCGTCGTGGTTTGGCTCGCGCCGTTGGGCGCGCCTCGCTTTCCCGCACCTCAGAGCAGTCGCCAACCAGCGAATATTTTGCAGACCGCTGTGAGCGCGCGGGCTAGCCCGTTTCGATGCTCAGGCGGCGCGCGCGCGCTTGGCGAGTCGCCGTGGAGACGTTCCGGGGCAGATAAGTGTGCTCGGCCACGGGGCCGGGGTCGTGCACAGCAGCTCGCACCCGACGGCGACCGCCGGTCACCCGGCCGGCCGCCGGCCGCTGGTTGTCATGGTTACCGCTTGGCTGATGCTGTAGGCGTTTGTCTCGCTCTCTGTCTCCTGTCTGTCACGCCCTCCCGCCTCTCTTTTCTCTCTCTCTCTCTGTCTCTGTCTCCGTCTCTCTCTCTCTCTTTCTCTCTGTCTCTCTCTCTCTCCGTTTGGCCTGCGGTCCGCGGAGGCGCGGACGGGCGCGGGACGGGAGCTTGGCCGGCGCCGGCGCCGCCTGACTGACCGGTGGAGGGGAACGGTAGCGCATGGCCGCTCGATAGCACCCCTGTCACTAACGGGAGCCGGCCGGCGCGCCGGCCGGCGGCGTCAGGTGAGTCTGGGGACCGGGCGCAGGTGAGTGCGCACCGCCCGCCCGGCCGCCGCTGCGCCATCGTGGCCGCCGTTGTCGTCGGCGTGGCCGTCCTGCGCGTCGCCTGACTCGACCGGCCGTGTGTCGTTGCAGCGCACCTGCTGGCGCCCGGCTCGCCCTTTTTGCCGCCGGGACTGCAGCTGCCACCCGGCTACCTCGCGGCGCCGCCGGCGGCGCCCATGCTGGCCGCGCCGGCGCCGTTCCCGCCGTCCGCCGCCGCCGCCGCCGCGTCGCTGGTGCCGCGCTTCATCTTCCGGTAGAGCCCGCGCCGTCGCCGCCGCCCGCGCCAGCGCGCGCGCTAGTGCGCCGACCCCGCCGCCGACGACGATGATGATACTCGCGCCGCTGTCCGTGCCGGCGAGCCGGCGGCGGCGGCCGCGGCGGCCGCTCGCTCGCCCCGCCGCACCGCCGCCCGGCCGTGGCCGGCGGCACGTGATATTTCTAGTCCCCTGACAGAGGAAGAAAGAGAGAGAGAGAGAGACTGAGAGAGATAGAGAGAGAGAGAATGTGAGCGTCGCTGGAGGGCGGGGGCGGGCGGCCACGGCCGTCGCCGCCGCCGCCGAGGACGTCCTCGCCAGAAGGCTGACCGGTTTCCCGTTCTCTCTGTCGATAGCTAGTGGACCGCGCTTTCGCGTGCCAAGTTGCCCAACTGTGAGTACTGTGGCTCGGATGGGGTAAGCTTGTGCGCATCAGCAACCGGACACGTTTTGTTCGTATACCTGTCTTCTTTGTACACTGCTTCGTCTGCATGCGGGCTGCCGGGCACCGGCGCCGTAGTCCCAGGCGCTGACGCCCGGAGCCCGATCTGACCCGGGTTGACCTAGTCGCTAGCGGTCTGGAGGGTCGCCTCACCGTCGTGCTGCCCCCGGCACCAGGGCCGGGTCCGTGCATGCCGCTCCGGCCCGACCCGACCCGACCTGGCCTCGGGTCGCTGTGCGTGTGCGTGTGTCTGCGTGCCGCCCGGTCCTGCCCGCCCTGGCCCTGCCCTGTCCCCGCCGCGGCCCCGTCGATCCTGCTTCGCCCACCTTCCGTCCGTCCGTCCGTGCGTCCTGTCCTGTCCTGTCCTGTCCTGTCCTGTCTCGTCTCTTCTCTCGCCGCGTCTGCTGAGGGTCCCGCTGGGAAGACGTCGGGCGCCCGCTGCGGAGCGTCCAGCTGACGGAGACCCCACCGCGAACCGGGCGTCGGAGGGAGGGCTGTTGGCGGCGCCGGCCGGGGAGTGACTTCGCCGACTGACGTCACGACCCCCTGCCCCTCCCTGCCCTGGGGGTCGCGTGTGTCCCGTCCGCCGCAGGGGAGAGCGAGCGCTCCGGCCCGGAGACTGCACTGCCGGGTCGCCGCAGGGGCCGGCGGCGATGTGGCAGGCGCCAAACGCGCTGTCGCGCCCCGCGCGCGCCGCTGGCGCCCCCCGGCCGCCGGAGCGGCCCCGAGGACGCATGGCGGCACGCGCCCTGCGGTCGCGCGTAACCGGTCTCTGGCTCGCTGTCTTGCTGCTCTGCCGGTTTGCATGCGGAGAAGGCCGCCTCTAACCGCGTCACGGTGCCAGTCCCGCTCTGTGGAGCCAGCCGCTGTCAGGCGCCGAGACGCCGGCGACGGACGGGCAGAGCCCGCGCTTCTGGCTTTGGTGGTACGTCGGTGCATCTTTCTCCCGGGTTCATGTGGCTGTAGGTGTGCAGGCGGTCTCGTCCGCGGTTGGCGTAGTGATCGGGCTTGCACGATCCCACAACCAGGAGGGCGCTCTGAGTCAGTTAGCGATGTTTAGGCCGCGGCCCGTAGGGTGGTGTGACGTTGCCGTTTCGGTTAGTGGTCATCGTTAACGTTTTGAATGAGTGGCTTTAATTTATTTCTGGTAGTTGCGCAGTTGGCCGTTGTAAATCGCGTCGATGCAGGTTTCTGCTCGATTTAAGCCATCGACTGCCGGTATCGGGTCGGTGTGTAGGAGGATCGCAGGGTACCAGCGCTGCCTGTACGCGGTGGCGGTCACGGCTTCGAAATTTTCCCGT
>NW_023596448.1:30375863-30470879 GCF_011947565.3 Pollicipes pollicipes
GAGAGAGGAGAAAGCGAGAGAGAGCGAGCGAGAGAGAGAGAGCGAGAGAGAGAGAGGAGCGAGAGAGAGAGAGAGAGAGAGAGAGAGAGAGAGAGAGAGAGGGAGAGAGAGAGGAGGAGAGAGAGAGAGAGAGAGAGAGAGAGAGAGAGAGAGGAGAGAGAGGATATATATAATATATATATCTATATATATATATATATATATATATATATATCCAGAACTGTGGTCACAGTTAATAGTAGAGACCCGCACGGTAATGACATATTTAGAAGCGATTCGGAAGCCATTCCTGCTGAGGACCCGCCACCCGTCCAAAATGCGATACCAGGAGACTCGAAGAACTCGATCAAAACTATGCTGACAGGAAACGCCTCCTGACAATTCCAGTACACACAAAGCAAGATATACATACTTAAATAAGGACCCCAATCTCCAAGATTTATAGTAGTCCATCTGCATTTTAAGATGAACACTTTTTACCCCAGGACTCTTGCAATGTAAACTCAAATTGGTATTCACAGCCTGGTGTCAGTCCTTAGTGCTGAGCGCCACAACCCATGCTCATCAAGGCTGTGACATTAAGATACGAAAAGCATTTGTTCAGTGCACCAATCCACATAATCGTTAACCACTACCAAAAGGCACTACCTTTGTTTTTCACCATCCGTGTCATTCGTCGCTGTACATGGTCCTTCCTTCGAGGCCGTTTGACCGCTTAAGCCGTCTTGATCCATGGGAACATCTTCATCCTTTGAGACTTCCTTTGAGTCTTGTTCCTCTCTGGAGTCGAGTCGCTCCTCTGAGTCAGCACGATCCTTGGATCCATGCCTTTTCTTGGAATCGTCTCCATCCTTGGAGTCCACGCCCGTCCTTAGAGTCACGTCTGTCCCTAGAGTCAGAGTCACGTCTGTCCTTGGAGTCGCGTCTGTCCTTGGAATCGCGTCTGTCTTTGGAGTCGCGTCTGTCCTTGGAATCGCGTCTGTCCTTGGAATCGCGTCTGTCCTTGGAGCTACGCTGATCTCTGGAGTTTCTGCGCTCCTTGGAGTCGCGCCTGTCCTTTGACGTTCGCCGTCCTTTTGAGTCGCGCCTATCTTTGGAGCGTCTAGGGCTTCGGCTGAAAACAAACGGGTATGCTTAGAATCCAACGCTGATGGCTGGAAATTAAGCAAATGCCGCGCACGTCCATATAACCGTTCGTTCTCATCACATAAAAGCCAAAAAGGATGCAGGGAAGCCAAAAACCTCGAACTCATCAAATAAACGTGAGGACGATTTGACACGGACCGCATAATCCACATTAAATCGCCGCCTGGGAACGAAACAAACAAAATGTCTGGAAAGTGCACACATGTTCATCAATCAACACAAAGTCCTGGACACGGGCCCCGCCCGCCGAGCTCCGAGATACCTCAGTCCCGATTATGCTGCGCAACAGCGATTACCGCTCAGATATCTTGTTAGGCGTTCCCTGCCCGTTTCACTGTGCCGATTCCAACTATTACTTTTTAGCTCAGTTTTGCCCTAGCAGGCTCAGTTTTCCGAAAATAACACGCCATCTTTACACATAACCCCATATAGCATGACCTGCCTAATGCACCTATACACTCCAGCTCGTAGGTGCGCCAAACTCGCGCCAAATTTGCTAGCTGTGGTTATAACTGGAAGTGTTGTTTCAGTAAGAAACGTTCGTCCTCCGGTAGCACTTCTTCCTACAGACAATCAGGTGGTCTCCCGGTGGACGTCCGGTGCCGGGGCCCCGACTACGCGAGCCGGGACAACAGGCGTGTGTCGGGGTGGTCAGGGCGAAGCCGCGTGATCGCGCCGACGAGTGACGAACTCGGGACTGTAAGCTGACCTGATTTACCATGTACATAGTCGTTTCACTTCAAAACAGCGGAGACGTGCCAAAACGGTGTTCGTGAATTTCGCTATTTCTGCGTAAAAGAAGGCGACCGACACAACTCACATACGTTGCGCCACGTGCTCCAATTCGCTCGGCAACTGGTTTGCCCGCACGAAAGTACGTCTGCCACTTGCGGTCCTAACGGCGCGGAGGGAGCCCACGGGACACACCTCAATCGCTCCTCCATCACAAGCGTGACGGGTTCACGGCCCCGAGCAGAGAAAGCGTAGCGTCTTCGGATGTCTCATCTGCGACCAGATCTGTGGAATCCCCCCCCCCCCCCCCCCCCCCCCCCCTACCCCAACCCACCGAAGTATGCTGGTGGCACAGCCGCTCTACGGCGTCCTTTCCCTACTAGCCCACATGATTCACGTTTTAAAGGCCTGCTCTTCTTGGTGCGTTGGGAAAGGAGCATGACGCCGATGAGTGGCAATTTTTAATTGATGTCAGCGAATCAGGACTGAGTGCCGTTCTGTTCCATAATGGAAATGACATGCTAAGCTTACCTTCAGTTTTTGATCATGAAATAAAAAAGCATGCAAATTCGTGCATGCATTCAAAATAACATCAAATACAAAATCAATCAAGTCAAAAATCAGTCAAAATCATGCATGCAAATGGAATCCACGCAAGATCATGAACCTGACCTAACATGAGGAATTATGATAGAAGATATGTTGAGATTTTAATGCAGTCGGCCTGTTTATAAGCTTACAAGGTGCTTTCACTAAATTATGCTGTTTCTTCTGCCTGAGAGACAGCCGAGATGTGCAGTGACCAGCAGGGAGAGCACTTTCACCAAGACAATGCAGTGATGGAAGAGATCGTGGCAAAATGGGCACAAGTCAGGTGGCACACTACTGCTGGAGTCCGGTGTCTGGTACCGGAAGGCGCACAGGGACTCACGCTGAAGCTGCGTAAAGGTGTATTCTAAGCTTCTATGTGTGTATGGAATATACGACGGGTGTGAAATACTTGAGGTTCTGATATAAGCTGCCACGATTACAGGGTTTTATTGCGGTACATATCGGAAATTCTAGACGGACCAAGGTTCGATGTACACGTGGGTAAGCACTCTTCGTATCATCAAAAATGAATTCAAATCACCAATTTCAGAAAATTTGGATCTACTGGATCGAATTCGAGCCAGGTTAGTAATGAGCGTCATTTGTTTCCCATCGAGGACTACTCCCATTTCCGAACGACAAAAACAAGATAAATTATATTGCACAGCGTAACTAGATGATAAAAATTCCCAAGCCCTCGTCGCTGGAAGCGATTTCCCCACAGCACAAGTCTCCCAACCCGTGGCTCGAAAGGCAGGTCGCAATGCGCCGCCACGACCAGCAGGCCGGGCCGCCTCACCTGCGCGTGCGGGAGCGGCGCGAGGAGCGGTGGCTCCGCTCGCGGCTCCGGCGCCGCTCCCTGTCGCGGCTCCTGCGCCGCTCCCGGTCGCGGCTCCGCTGCCGGTCCCGGCTCCGGCTCCTGCCGGCCCGCACAGACACCCCCGTCTCGCGTACCAGCTCAATCCGCATCATCACGCTCAAGTCACGTCAAAATTCCCGCGTTTCGCGGTCGAATCGAGGGCGGGTCTCGCACGTGACCCGTTCCAAAATTGACTCACATAACATAGCGAAGCGAAAATAATCGCAAAAGTTAAAAACCTTGGGCCCGATACACGACACCAGAAAACCGATCAGTGAATAATGAACAGTGCCGGCAGTGCCCGACCATGCGCGGCAAACGTCCAATAGCCCCATTTAGCCATCCACGCACTCAATTGTTGACGGGACTTCCGGCAAACATTTTTCGCACCCGCACGTGCACAGCCCCGACAAAACATGACTTCTATGAGCCCGAACGTCTCACCTGTGCCTGAGACGATCTTTGTCGCGGTCTCTGTCACGATCCCGATCGCGCGTGCGATCCACGTCCCGGCTTCGGTCCCTGGTGCTGTCTCTCTCCCGCTCCTTGTCCCGTCCGCGGTCTCGGTCTCTGTCTTTATCCCGGCTCCTGTCCCTTTTACGGTCTCTGTCCCGATCCCTTCTCCGGTCTCTGTCCCGCTCCTTTTCCCGTTCCCTGTCCCGATCCTTATCCCTGCTCTTGCCTCGGTCCCTATCCCGATCCTTATCCCGGCTTTTACCCCTGTCCCTTTCTTTGTCTGGGCTTTTGCCTCGCTCCCTATCTTTATCTCTACTATCCCCTCTGTTCCTATCCTTGTCCCGACTTTTTCCCCGGTCCTTATCCTTATCCCGGCTCTTCCCCCTGTCCCGGTCTCTGTCCTTGTCCCCGCTCTTGCCGCGGTCCCGGTCGCGGTGGCCGTTGCGCGAACCGTCTCGCCTCCGGCGCTCCTCCTCCTCGCGGCGCCGGCGCTCCTCGCGCTCCTGCTCGCGCCTCGCCTCGCGGTCGTGCTTCTCCTTTTCGCGAGACACCTGGCAGCGCGCCGACAAACTCAGGTGACGGCACGGGTCCAAACCAGACGGCGCGTGGGAGGACATGACGCGGAAGAGCTAGCACAGAAGAGACCACCGCAGTACAGTGAGCAAGGAAAGGGGGAAAGAAACGACAAGACAACTGAGCTATGCTTCCGTAATAACCTGGATGGACCATCGCACAACGTTCCATACAGCTGACCAGCTAACGCCCACACATAGCAAAGATGCGTTCAAGTTGGCACGCCAACAGGCAAGCATCTCTGGCTAACCAGGCGATGATTACAAGTGCTCCCCGGTCTCACGCAGTGTTTGGCGGGGCGGGGCGGGGGTAGGGGAGGATGAGAGCGTCGTTTACTAAATGAGCAACGCACGAAACCCCAGACGACCTTCCGTCACGCCCCCCCCCCCCCCCCCCCCCCTGCCCCCTCCCGTGACAGCCCTCTAGGCGTACAAGCCTACGCCGCCGCGGATTTCGCCCCGCCGACAGGAGAACGCCTCCGCAGCTGGCGGCGGGCCCCGGCCAAACCCACCCGCATCTCGTCGATGGCGTCGCGCAGCTGGGCGTAGCCCATGTGCATCTTGCCGGTGAGGTGGTCGTCGATGCGCTGCTGGGCGTCGCCGACGATGAGGAAGGAGCCGCATATCTCGCACACCTGCATCTGCTTCTCCTGCGAGGCAGCCATCTCGGCCGCCTGGAGACAACCGGGAGGACGGGGTCAGCGCGGAGCGCGTGGCTGGCGCGCCGCGGCGGCTCGTCTACGGCGGCAGCGCGGGGTTCAGCGCGAGGGCCGCGGCAAACATGACGGGGCGCGCTGCCGGCGCCTGCGGCGCTTCGCTCGACGCCTTCACGACAGCCACGTGCTGACTGGATGGCCGGCGCCTGCGGCGCTGCGCTCGATGCCTTCACGACAGCCAGTCAGTACAACCCACTGCACATACCACGCTGGCACATGGAGGGAACAGCACTGATCGACAGACCAACTAGCCACCATCTAGCGGTACCGCGGTGTCTGTCGTCTTGCCCGACGCCTTCCCTCGCTCGCAACCATAGCCGGCAGCAGCGGCCCAGCCCCAACAGTGAGCCGCACATCCGCTGGCGCCGGCGCGGCGCAGGGTCACGCCGCGGCGCAGGGTTACGCCGCGGCGCCGGCCGCCCGGCGGTCGGACGGCGGCGGGGTGGGGCGGGCTGGCGGCGCACCTGGTGCCAGACCGAGCCCTCGTTGGCTCGGCGCAGCTGGTCCCGCTCGTCCTTGAGCTTGTCGGTGAGCTTCATGATGCCCTGCGCCTCCTCCACCTGAAATGCGCCGGAGCATGGCCGTATAGAGTGCAGGGCAAGGCTCAACTCAATGGGATTCCTTTGAATGGCGCGCGCGGGGACTCTCGGTCTGGGGCCCATGTTGTTGCATTGATCAAGAGCGCACCAGTTGAGTCACGTGGTTCGGATTCAAGACAGGGTGGCAGTGGCCAAGTGGCTACCATCTTCCACGTACACGTGGGGATCACGGGTTCGAATCCCACTTACACCATAACCACAGCACTCATATGGGCAATGCAGTCACTGGCGATCCATAAAAGGACGTGGGACGAGGTATTTCGCGTTCCTTTTCACAATCATAAAATTCAAGTTTATGAATATTTATCAACTGTCGTTTTTTAACAGAAATGGTGGCCGGCACCAGGCCGAGACTTCCGGGCGAGACCCCAGCTGCCCTGCTGTGACCACACAACGACGTTGCATAACAGGTCTGACATCTTTCATCTCCACCGCGGGGGCAGCTTAGCACGTGCTTCTGTCGAAAACCTGTCCATGCAAGCAACAAAACTAAGTTAATATTCGTAAAATCGACAGCTGCTGGCGAGATGTGGTTACAGCGGTACGAGATGAAACTCGTAACGCGTGATGTGGTCCCCTACTACAGCACCGGCAGTAGATTCAAACACGAAGCGATTGGTAGTCTTACACCACGGAGTACTGAGTGTAGGCTGGACCCCAGCAGCCTGCTGCGCCAGTCACGCACCTGTCCCTTGCAGCCGAGCTCCTCCACTTCGGAGACGAGTTTGTTGATCTTGTCGGTGAGCATGCCGATTTTGTCCTCATGACGCGTGAACTGCGGAGGTACCAGCGATGACAACTTGTGGTCGTTGGGTTGCAGTTCCAGACGCTGTCGCTGCTTCTTGATTTTCTTCTCCACTTCATTCAGCATCGACTGTACAGAAGTCGTTTAGTTAGAAACTACTGGGTCTGGAAACTAGGCAATGTTTTGTGGCTTGCCATGGTTTCGACTCATTAAATGACCTGTATTACCATGCAAGGAACTGGTCAAAGCATGAAAGTAAGGTTTCAAACATGATGATTTGGTTGATTTGGATGATTAGTTTTGGGGCGCATCGACTGCTGTGGGTCTTGCAGCGCCTCAAGCGTCATCAGCATTACTCCTCCAACTGATTGCTTTTAACTGATGCTCTATTTCAGATCTTACCAATGACCACCGTAATTTATATCTAAAGTTATGCATGCCATTGTTTAATGTACAAAGGTTTGTTGGTTCCTAACATTTTGTCTTTTTTAAACAAGATGCAACAAGGTGAGAAACATCCAGAGCCCTTTATGGAACGACCACGAACGCGACGGCCCGGCCGCATCAGCGCCCAATGACACAACCAGGATTCGAAAGCACACCTTACTGAGCTTAACAGAAGTGGCAAACCAAGGAACACCACAGCTCTGCTCTGTGGGTGAGACAAGAGGGTGAGGAGTCACACCACCAGTCCCCAAACACCCTTCCCTCCTGCACCATTCCTAAACCTGACCTGACAGAAGCGGATGAATTCATCCTCGTAGGCCTGCCGTTTGAAGCTGGGGAGCTTGTCAAACTCCACCTTCACATCGTCATCGTGAATGCCACCGCATGAACCCAGGTCAGCCTTTGTGTTGGTGAACAGCTCATGTGGACAGATCTTGGCCAGGAACAGATGACACATCTGTTGACAGCATGCTGGTTAGAGGGGAGTGTTCACATTTGAGGAATGTTGAACTTATGTTTTAGGAGGCATCACAACACATCATTCAGTTACATTCATATCAATGCACATAGAGGTATGTGTTCTGGCACAGCAAATACCACTGCTTTTGGGCAAAATGCATTCATCACCAGCACACAAAATATCTTCAGCAAATTAAGTTATGGGCCTATCAATGACCTTAACAATAACAAATGAACAATAAAGTAAGGCAGGCATACTAAATGCCACTCTCACACACATGACAATTTCTATGCTTTGAAGATCCCAATTGCCTTCAACACACCACACTGCTCTCAAGGCCTGTGTATCAGTCCACCACTAAGCTATAGCATCCACACACAGGTGCAATGCAGTTTGAACTGCCAGTTTGCCCATGATTATCTCGGACATACACCCGTAAGCATGGGTAAATGTATCACAATGAGTTCTCTTTCAAACTTAAAAGAATGCTTTGCAGACCTCAAACCCACTGAAGTCATGAGCAGCATTACCTCTGGAGAATCCCATATCTACAGATCTAAAACCCATTGAAGTCATGAGCAGCATTATCTCTGGAGAATCCCAGGTCTGCAAATCTCAAACTCACTGAAGTCATGAGCAGCATTATCTCTGGAGAATCCCAGGTCTGCAAATCTCAAACCCACTGAAGTAATGAGCAGCATTACCTCTGGTGAGTCCCATGTTAGCTTCTTTTCCTGTTCATTGGGCATCAGGTTCCTGCTTCGTCCCATCAGCTCATTGAGCAGCTTTGCCGCATAGTCTGTCATCTTGGGGCAGAGATCTTGCAGTAATAGACCAGGTTACTAGCAATTGATGGATAATCTGCAAAATAACACAACTTTGTTAAACCTGCTCATTGGCGCAACATTCAATAAGCTTGTTGAAATCCATCTGTAGCAGGTTTTAATCAGTTTGAATTTCATTGTCTGGAACATATTTATAATATCTTTGTCCATTTAAAAATAATGTTGAGGCAATTGCCAATGATATTATCAATTAAAACACATTAACCAAGAAATAAGCCCTGTGGGACTCCTCCAAAGATGTCATACCAGAAGGACTTGAGTTTTTCATACTATTATTTGCATCATCCTGAACTAGCCTATAACAACTGCAGAAATGCCAATGAGATGTTGGGGCTGACAGAACCCTGCCCCGAACACATACACACATAATGCTCTAGTCAGGTGAGGTTGCAAATAAGGCTGATGCCTCAAAAATGCTGGAACAGCATGATCAGATAATAACAGGTTCTTGGCCAGCATATGTCTTACATTTTGTGGGGGGCAGGGTTGAAAACATCCAACATGCACAACATGCCTCATGGACCACCAGATTACACATCCTGCACACCTGCGATGAGGAAAGTGCACCATTCACAGAGAACAAGCTAAAAATAGAATGACACACAAATAGAATGGGAGTAGGAATCTGACCAGCACCAGACCATTTATATGAACCAATGGTTGAAATGACTTAAATTGTTGGACTGTTGTTAGTAGACATGCGGAAACGTACCACCGTTTACCACCACATAGAAGCCGCGCCGCCGACCTGCTACCACATGACTGCCACACCAAGACCTGCACAACAGTGGTGAACGCTGTTGTAGTGGTGTAAAAGGGACACAAAATTGAACGGCCCTCCTACCCTCCACAGACGTCCCAAAAATTTGGCTTGCCCACGACCTACCACACAAATCACGCGGCCCTGCGAGCGGGAATATGTTGAAATATTGTGTTTGTTAAACATGAGGACCTTAAAATACATTACGGTCGTGGTGCAAACAGTATAAACTACTACTGCCGTGGTTCAAACAGTATAAACTACAATCTGCCAATGAGGGCGTAGGAATGTTTCAAAAAGTGAGGTGTCAGGCTCAGGGCATACTGAATGAACTTTCTCTGGTGAGCAAGCCCGGTGGTCGGAAAGGGAGGGCGCAGAGACGGAGGACATTTTCCGCTCATTATCCACGTAACGCATTTTGCAAATGATTAAACGCCGCGCGGTTGCTGTTGTTGCAATTTAACAACTATAAGTATCCTGCTTCTTAAGATCATTCGTTCATTTCAACATTGATTTTCCTTGGGAGGCGATCTTGAATTCTACGAGAGGGTAGGCATTGTGCGCCATTGAGGAGTGGGCCCAGCCAGCATGTCCAACTGAGACCCATGTGGGTCAAAGATGGATAGCCACATGAGAGCCATCTGGGCTGCTCACTCTAGCCCATGTGGGCACATCATGGGCGACTAACTGGGTCCCACATGGGCAGTCCGCCTGGGGCCAAATTGGAACCAACATGGGGTTCACTTGAGCAGCCCAGTTGGTACTGACGTGGGCATGTCCAAATGGGTCCGATTCCAATTGTTGGTGTTTTCTGCATAGGCTTAGGAACGTTTCAAAAAGTAGGGGCCAAGCTCAGGGCGTACTTCAGGAATGTTTTCCTGAAAACAAGCCTAATGAACGGGGGAGGGAGGGGTAGAGATGGAGGTTATCGCTCTTTATTCAAATGTAATGACTGATTCCAGATATGCATCCGGAGCTGTTTTTCAGTGGTGCACATTGGTGCATTGGTACCCATTGGTGCGCTAGTGCACTTTCCCTCTGGTGCACACTTTTGCTTGTCCTGTTCATCTTTGTCATTCGGAAAATAAGGCTATTCAGCTTGCCAAGATTGTTCGTCCATTTCAACATTGTCTTTCCTGGGGAGCCGAAATTCCACGAGCGGGAAGGCATTTTAGGTCATTGAGTGGGCATCTATCTCCACAGGGTATAGGCCAAAATATGGCCCGAGCATAGGCTGGCGAGAAATTTGAACGTGAATCGATGGCTCACATTACAACAGGTTTTGCATGCACCTTCATTTTGCTGGCTGGTTTTCCAGAGATAAGATATGTCGCGACATTTTAGGCGGAAACAAATTCGGTAGCTTGAAACTGCGAAAAACCGTGTGACGAAAGCCGTAAAACTGCAGATTCTCCTTTGAAAACCAAGCCATAGAATGACGGCCCTTCTGTCAAATGTTCCTTGCCTGAGCTCTGCTCCCGTCCGCCGTCGGTGGCCACTCCCCTGGCCCTGCTGTCTCCAAACGACTGACCGCGATCTGATGGTATGGCTGCTTGGTTGCACCTTTCTTAATCAGCATTGCTATTAATTGGGATGTAAAGCATGTATTGGACACCTGCAGCAGTACCTTTTTCCGAATTATCTTCCCTTACACCACACTACCCCAGAAAAGTGCCGCCGGGAAGCTGCCCACTTTAGGTATGCATTGGCCCAACGGACATTTTATTGCCCGTCATTCAACGAATATGACTTGATCTGTTTTTGTATGAAGGCAGGGGTTAGCCAGAGCCTTGCCAAGAGGAACACAGGGTTAACAAAAAAACATTTATGGTGACCCCCCACAAAAACATCCCCAGATTTGGTTTACTTGTTAACAAGGGCTGCAGTTTTCTTCGTTTCATCGTTATTTCTACGTTGTAACCAAAACAGAAACCAGAAGCTACCGTGCAATCGATTGCGTCTACATTTTTTTACACGCGCCCGGGTGGCCGGCTAGATACCCTTCGCTCGGGTGAGGGGTCAATTCGACCCCCTGAGATCTCGGGAACTAAGAGAGCTAGATACACCAAATTCACAGGGTGTGAACCCACTTAGGTCAAAGTTTGAGGTTCCTTGGTCATGACTTTCGGGTCAAATAAGGTCGAACAAGGTCAAATTATAGGTTGGTCTATACAGTGCCCCCGAACCTAGATCACTGTTTCTAAGCAAAACATCACATGCTCATTTAACGTCATTGACCTTGCTTGACCTCTTGAAGGTCATGGTGACCAAAATCATATAAGAATGCTTTGAGTTTTGCATCTGAATAAGCGAGAAAGATTACGCTAACCAGTAGGTTTCTAAAAGCAAAATGTTGACCGACATCATCTTAGGCCAAGGATCTATTCTGACCTCTAAGAAGTCTATGGAATATGTGTAATACGGTTCTTGCTATCAATAAATTCGAAAGGAGCACCGGAAACTATCCCATGCAGCAAGCCCTAGAGTAATGTAACAGGTTAGTTGTGGGCTTGGTCTGACTTTTATATCTGACCTTAGGTCAACGTAATTTGCTCATTCAATAATTGTGTTGCCCAAGGAAGCATCTCAGAGATGTATGGCGTCATCTAACACTCCATTGTTGCATCAGATTGAACGATTCCCTAGAATTTGACTTCGCCGAAAACGTGGCCGGACTTTGTCCTGCCATAGGTCAGCGACCTTACAAAGTACATCTAATTTTTTTGTGGCAAACCATCAGCTATTCACTTGTCTGCAGCTATGCAAAATATAGCGCGGCTCCACCGCGCCGTTCGGAAACCATTGCGGAGAAAACTTTGGGTGGTGAATCATTTTGACCCCCACCCGAAAACCTGTTAAGGCCAATAAACTGCAGAAATCAGGCGTTTAACGACCACATGGAATAAGCCACCGGTGTCCTTAATTTACAATGGCTTAATGGACTCTTTCGAAACCGATAGAATTCAGAAGCTTTTTCATAATGTTTTACCTGCGTTCTACAGACATTGAGGACATCGCTAAGGTAGATTGTAGGTCGATATGTTTGATCGAAATTTGAGGGTGAAAATTTCTGTTGTAGATCGAGTGGTCAACAATGTGTATTAACATCGCCAAGCCATGTTTGTCTGGATATGTTAAACATTCAATTAAAATCGATTAGTGATACAATTTATGCCACGCGGTTTTTAATATGCGTGCTCGCAAATCTTCGCAACAAAAACTTCGCCGCCAGGCGTTGCAGTCTCCGTAGGCCGCATAGCGTCGGCTCAACAGCTAGTATTGAGCCGTGGCCAACGAGTGGACAAAAATGATGACGCTTGTGAAAGAAGTACCTTTGAACGCTTCAGAATATCTGATCTTACATGTACAAGGCTGTCTGGGCGGATATTTCACGTGTTCGATTTTTAGACTGATGATAAGAACAGATTGGCCCTTGAAGCACCGCGAAGTGGTCTTGGAATCTGGCGGTAGAACTGGAAGAATGAAGGAAGATTTTCTATTTTTCGTGTTTCTGTACCTATTAACCTGTCCAGAAGGCAGATTAACACGGCGCCCGTCGTCTGGTGGCACTTGCAGTGGCCGACGTCGTTCGGTTTTACGGAAGCTGCAACCCAGACCATCGCTGTCCTTTCTCTCGAGGTTGCGGGTGGGCATATTCAAACCTTTTGATGCACTTTTTTCATAAGACATTCTGAAAAATGAGCGTTCTAAGGCAAACATGGGAGAGCCTTGTTCGTTTTTAAAAATAAAAATCATTTTGACCTATTCTGTTCAATAGTAATGAGACCTCAGCTCCACTGAACAATAGTGAGGCCCCTTATTTCCTTCCGGGCAAGAGGCCCCTTGAGTAGAACACCAAGGGCACTTATATGGTTTTGAACATACGCGCTCGCAAGTCATAGCAACAACGGCCTGAACGCCCGGCGTTGCAGTCTTCATAGGACGAGTGGTGCCGGCCTGCGGCTGTGACACTAAGCGATGACCAACAAGCAACGAAAAAGATGACGCATCTTGGGGAAGATGGCTGGTGAACTAGGTAAATCGGCATGTATATTTAAATGTGGTGCAAAAGCAACCTAAACAAAGCCTTAATCTGAAAAGTAGGCGGGGGGGGGGGCGGTTAACACTGCTGGCCCCCCTCCCTCCTTGAAAAGTGGGTGGCCATGGCCCCTGCCCCCCCCCCCCTCCCTGTTCTTGCGCCCATGGTTTTCTGGGGTAGATTAAGCCATTTTTAAGCTGCTCAGCCCCTTCTCCCAGCCCCTTTTGCGAATATTCCCTCATGTAATTGACATCTCCCAGTTTGAGAGCCAGCGATGATTCTACAGATCTATTTGACAGATAGGACCGTGTATGACTTCGTACCCGCGCGTGGTCCGTAATCCCACCGTAGTGTGGTAGGTGGTAGTTAGACATTGTTTGCACCACGCTCATGGTGTATTTTCAGGCGGTCATGCTTAACTCTACCAACGTTTCAATATATGCCATTAACGGAGAGTTTGCAGGCGCTTGCCTCAAAGTGGCGCACCAGCTCTTATGAGACAATTGTAGTGACGAACTGGAAAAGCAGATTTGTATAATATCAACTTCTAATTGCTTTTTTACTTTGTCACTTTATTTTGATAAAAATGAGTTCTGGTTGAAATTATCTCCTATCGTTACGCTTGATTTTTGGATTAAAGGGGTTTTGAATGTGGGAGGATCAATCAAAACTGGGTTCTCTATTCAGCATCCGGGAAGTTTTTCTCTACGCATGCGCACTGTCGCCCGACGCCATGATCCCGTTTTTCATTGGGTGGCAGTGAGGCCCTGGGGCAATCCTTGAGTTTATTTGTCCTTGGTGGTTTCAGAAGTCTGTGGTTGGTGATATACGGTTAATGGACGGGTGTTGTCGATTGGGTGATCTTATATAACCCACTAAACTCGCAACTAGATGTTGGTTGGCTCATGCCAAGTTGGTGCCAAGCGTAGTTTGTGAAGACCTCAAGCTCCCAGTCATCAGGAGTATTTAATAGCATGGGTCGGAAAAAGAAGAAGCAACAAAAGCCCTGGTGCTGGTATCCTTTAAAAGATGTGGTCTGCGGTGTGTAATTTTGAAGCCTTGAATGCTGTTGATGTTGATAGGTAACTTTATAATGAATTCCTGAGGGGTAGAAGATGGCTGAGCCTTGTTATCTTTGTTGGACCTGTAGTGAGACTCATCCCCCTTCCCCACCAGCACCATTCTGTGCCAACCATCAGAAAATGGCCTGGCAGGTGCAAAGTACTGAACACAGTGTTGGTGGTCATAGGTCTGCAGTTGTTCTGGCTCGCCACACATGCCTAATGTTGATGGAATGCCTTTGCCCATTTTCAGGGAAAGAGAAGGATATATCCTGTGTACTGTGCGGACACTTCTGATTTTTACTGTAGCTACAAAAGTTAGATTAGATGACAAGAATGGGTCAGATTAGAAAGCCTCTTGTCAGCTTTAATGTCTCCTCGCATTGTCAGTCAGCATAAGGCAATGTTTGTAAGACTAAAGACAGGTACTTCTTTAGTTCACAGTATGTCAGCTAGTAATGGAAACCAGCTGCATTGTGTCATCTTATTCTTTTGCCACAGAAGTATGAGGTGTTATTATGCCAGATTGAAAAGACAGCTACTTGAAGACTGGTAGGCTAGTTGGCTGAGTATTTTAATAAGTCAGCTGAGCTTGGGATGAAGCTCTCAGTTATGGTAGCAAGAAAAGGTTGTGGGTTGCTGAATGGGTTATGATGGATGATAGTCATAGCTGGAGGTTTTCTTAGCTTTCATTGGTGTCCTCTTGTCACCTCTGTATTGTGTCTGGTCAGGAACTCATCCTCTGACAGTGGCATGCCTCTGTGAAGCAGTTGATGCACTGTAACCATGTCCCCCTATGGCAACCATAGCTACTTGGAGGGAAACTGGAGGAGTTTGAGCCTCTCAGGGTATGACTGGTGCCTCACTTGAACAAGATGCATTGTTTGGCACTGAATCTGCTCCAGCCATGTGAGCATGTCAGCATCAATATTGGCAAATGACCCCTCATGACTGCCAGCATCTGGTTGGCCTTCATGATAATCTGCTGTCACCTCATGACCACCATTGAGATAGTCTGACTATAGTTCCTGATGTGCCTGACTGCACTTTGTGATATGAAAGGGGAGCTGCCACTTCTGTGGCCACCTGGTCTGGGCATTGACATCAGCCTTCAGAGGAGGGTCAGTCAGGGGCCTCAGGACATGGCAGTATATCTTAACGTTATCCACAAACATTGTGACTGCACTTCACGCTTTATCTGGTGTCATCACCAAAATTATGAGTGGCATCTGTCCCAGCACTGACACAAACATCTTGACTGCACTTTGCACTTGATCTGGAGTGTCATCACCAAAATTATGAGTGGCATCTGTTCCAGCACTGATCATTGCAGGGTGTAGCATGTACTATGTAATAGCTTGAGAAAATAAGGCATGGTTTGCTGAAGCACAAGTGTACAGGTCATGTCAAACATTATACATAATTGTCCTTGTAAATCCTCTTCACTTGCAGAACTGGGCATGATGAAAGGTGGTTCAGAATGTCGTGCCTTTTCATATTTTGCTGATCCAATTAGAATTAAATTACTTTCATTCATTTAAAGTGTATTTTTTCAGGTCAGACTGCAAAAATACATGCTTGCTGAACATGTCAGTCCAAACAGCAACATTCCAGCAGCAATTTCAGTGGATAAAATAAACCTGATAGCTCAGAATTTGATGAGGCTGTCAACTCATAGAGATGCAAAAGACATATTTTGAGGAATTGTGATAGCTTTTAGTACATCAAGTATTTCATTACATTGGCTGGTGTCTGTGTATCCACATATGTGCTTTATTGTACCCCAACTGCAATTTTGAATGTCCTACCTGATCTGATCACCAACAGAAAGGAATGGAAAGAATATGCCTTACTCAGTGCCATGTTTCCATTAAGTCTTGATTTCGCTACAGAACCATGCATGCACCATGTGCATGGTGCATTCCCATTGTCATTTAGGCCGTTAGATCCTGTCTTTGTAGTGCAAATGCTTGTTAAGTCCTTGACCAGCCATTGCAGGTACTGCAATCGGGAGTTTGATGATGAGAAGATTCTGATCCAGCACCAGAAGGCAAAGCATTTCAAGTGCCATATCTGCCACAAGAAGCTTTACACAGGTCCAGGCCTGTCTATTCACTGTATGCAGGTAGGTGATATGCACCACGGCTTGCAGCAAAGCTCACAGATTTCTGGTGATTGTAATTATTTCCCCTGCAACATTTCATGCTTGCATTTTGTCATCCTGACTTAATGCAATGGTTGTGTGCATGTGTTTAGTAGCTTGTTGACTGTTTGGCAAGGTGCGCTGACTGCAGCTTATATTACCCTCGCCGACCACCCCCTAGGTGCACAAGGAGACGGTTGACAAGGTGCCCAATGCTGTACCCAACCGGAACAACATTGAGATCGAGATATATGGCATGGAGGGCATCCCTGAAGATGACCTCAAGGCCCATGAACAAAACAACAAGTCTGGGCAGGCGGACTCAGATGGTATGTTCGCGATCTGGGTGCTAACATTTGGCTCTTTGGCTGCATAGCTTCGGTGACTTGGTAATTTCTGGCATATGCATGGTGTAGGAGCTGCAGTAGTGTGTATGATATGGAATGCGGTGTTTGCTTTGCTGTCACGTTGATTCAGAGTTGTTGAAGCACCATCATGGCCTCACTTGGCAGAGTTCTGTCTGTGATGAATGCTGCTGCTGGTACAATAACATGTGGTTTTGATCATCAGTGGGCACAGGCGGTGGTCTGTTCTGCTCATTTTAAATATCAAGTGCGCAGGGTTGTTACCTTGCGGCTCTCGGCTCTTCATCTGCTGCGAGCCTCACCAGCTCCAGTCGCCACCTATGTGCCCGGTCGCGTGACCAGGTCCCGGCGCCGCCCCCTCACCGGCTGCCCGCGCCGCCAGGCGAGCCGGCGGCCAGCCCGGACGCGCCGCAGCCGGGCAGCAAGCCGTCCACGCCCGTGTCGCCCAGCCCGGCCGGGTTCGCCGGCGGTCTGCCGGCGCTGCCCGGCCTGCCGGCGCTGCCCGGCTTGCCCGGCGCGGCCGGCCTCGGCCAGGTGGCGCAGATCGGCCCCATGGCGCCCTACATGCTGCCCGGGTCAGTGTACGGGACGGATCTCCTGTCGGGTGTTACAGCAGCGAGCTCATGGTGCTCTGTCGGCACTGTACGGCTATGTCGGCTGTTGTCATCTGCCACCTGCCGTGTGGGCGTGCATGGTCCGACCGGGTCTGGCGCTCGAGCAGGTGTGTTTGTGATGCTTGTCAAACCAATGACCCAGGCCCGGTGCACTGTTTCGTCGGGCGTTGTGCCGTCCTGTGTCGTGTTCGGAACAGCTGCCAGCTGTCAGCATTGGCTGCACTGCCATCTGCCTACACTTACGCTTATGGCCGCCTCGGTGTGTGGGGTGACCTTGTGCTCTCGCGCCGCCGCCGACAGCATGATGGGCCCGATGGGCGCGCTCGGCCCGATGTCGGGCATGCCGCTGGGCATGACGCACACCGCCGGCCGGCCCCTCTTCCCGTCGGCGCAGGTCAGTGGCTGGCGACGCCCGAGGCGCCTCGCCGCGGCGCAGAGTTGGGGTGGGCTGTGCTCTGCTCTGGGAGGTGCGGGCGAGGCGGCGCGCCGTCAGGCGGGACGGGTCGGTGACGCCCCGGGCTGGAGCCTGCTGGCGCTGGCCGGGCGGAGAGCGTTCGCTCGTGGAAGGGCGCGGTGAAGCATTAGTGACCGGGGCTGGGGAGGTCTGCACGGAGGGGTGGGTTGGATGTTTCGGGGCCTGTGGGTTGGTTGGCCCCCGTGCAAATAGCTGGTGAATGCCTGATGACCGGTGGCGCGACTGGAGCTGTCCACGAGGACGAGAAGCATTGTGGAGTTCTTGGTCCAGGATATCGTTGCATTATGGTTTTATACTGAACTTGTCCTTGGCCTCCTTTTTGATAAAATCCCGTGACATAGGTGTGTGAGGAGGCTTGTGCTATTATCTCACAAGGCGAGGAGAGTGTATTGAAATCATGACTTTATTGTGTGCTGACAGCAGCTACGTCGCAATGTTTATCTAGAGTCATTGCTGACAGGTTGAGCTGCCCCCCTCCCCCCCCCCCTCCCGTGAGCCGTTGACGGTAGGCAATGACACCGCTCCCCCCGGTTTGAAGAAATTAACATTACTGATTTATCAAGGTTGATACATTTTTAGCTCGAATCGAGCTACTGAAGGGAGTGTTCCACATTTGTGTGGAATTTTGAACCGAAAGGGCCATTTCAAAGATTATTCGGCGTAGTTCACAGCCCTGCCTTTCTTAAGACCTCAACCCCTCCAGTTTCTGAGTTAGACGCCTGCCAAGCTGTGCAGACTTTTTCAAGGTTGCCCTGGCATCCGTGACGTCACAGCAACGTATTCAAATCCAGCCGTTACATAAGCCATGTGGCGATCAAGACCCAGCAAATACAGTTGTCGAGTCGGCCATGTCGGGCGTTCGTGAGCACGATTTCCAGGTAGACGGCCGTCAGTTGGCTCTTATCAATGTTATGTAAGTTGTGATGTCCAGTTTCAATGTCCTGACCCCACAACTCAATCTATACCACAATGCGGCTTCAACCGTATTCGCGCCACAACCAGCCACTATCTTCCGCGTGGCGAGCGGCCACCACAGGACGCAAACACTCCCCTCCCCCTGAGCACGTCCGCGTGCCGTCGACGGCTGCCGTCCGCGGCCGCGCCGCGCCGCGCCGCGCCGCGTGACCCCGCCGCGTGACCCCGCCGTCACCGTCGGCCGTGTGTCTGTCTGGCAGGCGGCTGCGGGCAGCGTAGCGTGTGTGTGTGACGTCGCGGCCGGCCCGGCTCTCCGCCCCGCCGCCTGTGGGGGTGGGGCCCGGTGCACCAGGTACCCACGCTCGATGTGACGGTCTCTTGGGCCGCGCGGCCGCCGCCGTGTCGGTGGAGGCGCCGCACGCCGTTCGTTTTCGTGTTGAGCCCGCGCCCGTTTGTGACAATGCATGCGGCGGCGGCTGGTCAGCACTAGGAGGACTGGTTTCCGCTGCACCGTCCGTTTCTTGGATGATAGCACTTTTGTGTTTGAGATGCATGCGCGTGTCTGGTTCCTGCGCAGCGTTTGGTGTTTGTTTTTTTGGAGCACCCAGTCTGTGCCTTTTACCACTACATTTTGGCCGCCTGAAGGAAGATTTCACGTTAACAACGCTCGAAACATATCGTTACGATATTTGTGTTACGTACCAACCCTTAGTCGCTTTCACGTATTATTCCGTAGCCGTCTTCATTAGCTCGCAGTGCGACCGTGATAAGAAACCCCGGTGCTTTGCCGCTCACAAGGGCCCGGCCACCCACACCGACGTCACATCGCTGCTCGGGTAGGAGTGAAGTGCTTGCCTTCCATGCTTCTGTCCTCTGTGTGGCCCGCTCTGTGTCCTTTGCTGCCGTCGTGCTGGGCCAGGTTGCGGAGTGTCGGCCGACGCCCGAATCCGAAGAGGCGCCGCGCGCTCTCCGATCGAAGTTGTGACGCGCCGGCGCCCGTCTGGCCGGCCGCGAGAGCCGCCGGCGTACCGCGGCGCCCCTGGACGCCGCTCTTGACACCGGGTCCCGCGCAGCGGCAGCCAGCGGCAGCGGAAGCGTGTCTCGGTGGCGCCGGCGCCCGTCTGGCCGGCCGCGAGAGCCGCCGGCGATACCGCGGCGCCTCTGGACGCCGCTCTTGACACCGGGTTCCGCGCGGCGGCAGCCAGCGGTAGCGGAAGCGTGTCCCGGTGGCGCCGGCGCCCGGCTATTTCGGTCGGCGTCCGCTCGCAGGCGGCCGGGCTGTCGTCAGCACGCCGACGGCTCCGTGCCATGCCGTGCCGTGCCGTGCGAGTCGACATTAGCGTCGGCGGCGTGCGGCCCGGGTGGCCGTCGCAGCTGTGGGTGCGGCAGCGACTGGTGGCGGAGTGTGGCACGGAGCAGGATGCTGGGCGGGAGAGGGTCCGTGGCCGCGCGGCCGGCGTCGGACCCACGTCTAGTCGTCGCGAGAGGAGTGAGGAGAGACGGAGCCGGCTCGGCGCCGTTGCGATGACACTGTGAGGTGCTGTGGTTCAGCTGCAGTTGCGGCGTGTCGCCACCCTCCCGCTGTGAAGTCAGCTGCCTGGGCTGCTGCCGGCTGCCCGCCGCCTGGCTCCGGCGGCGAGTGGGAGCCGACCGGCGTGCGGGGGAGCACGGCGTGACTTGTGTGATGATCTCTGAGGGGGTCTCGGGAGTCGCGGGGGCGCGGCTCGGCTTTACGCCCGACGGACGGCGTTGAGCGTGACCAGAGCCGTTGTCGACAGGGCTCGTCGCCGACGCCGCTGAGCAGCACCGCCGCGTCGCGCTCCACCTTCCCGGCGTACAGGTAGGTTTGCGGTTCGGTTCCCATCGCAGGAAACTTTCGCCAGCGCGGGAGACGTCCACGCGCGGTGGTACCGATTGAAGTTTGTGGGCTGATTCAATGTCGCGCTTGCGCTGTCGCCGGTAAGTGCAGCATCGTGGCTTTCTAACGCGGGTGGCCGATGTGTCCCACCTTCTCGCGGTGCTATGGGTGTAGATCGCCGTAGTTTGCATGCTAGCCGGCCGCAGGGGCGCGCCGTCCGGCCCGCTGTCCCAGCCAGGCCGGGCTGCGCGCTCGTCGCCGTTGGCTGACACCGCCGCCCGCTCGTCCGCAGCCAGGCGGGCGCCGCTTCGTCCAAGGCGGGTGGCGCCACCACGTCCAGCTCGTCAGGCGGCGCGCGTCCGGCGCTGATCCAGCAGGCGGCCGGCGCCACTAGCCGCATTGTGCACCCGGACGAGGATATTTCGCTGGTGAGTCGAACACACTCGGACCTCACAGTGCAGCATGGCCTGGCGTGGCCTTGTGCTAACATGCGGTGCGCGCTGTACAGCATATGGGATGACCTTGGCCGTGGTTTAACCTTGACCCGGCGTCAAACGGGACTGGAACTTGATCTTGTCATTGCCTGCTTCGGCCTGAACTGCGCTGACCTTAACTTAGCCGTGTCATGTAGCATGTGCATGCTGTGGGACGACCTCGACCTGACCACGACTGGCTCTGGCCGTGACTGTGGCCGTAACCGTGACCGTGATCGTGATCGTGACCGTGACCGTGACCGTGACCGTGATCCGCCGTCCGGCCGCAGGAGGAGAGCCGACTGCGGCTGCCGCGCTACCAGCGGTACCGACCGCGACCGGCAGCCTCGCCAGGCGTGGCAGCCGCCGCTGCCGCCGCTGCCGCCGCCGCGGCCGCAAACGCCGCCAACGCCGCCGCCGCCGCCAACGCCACCGCCGCCCTGGCCGCCGAGGTGAGCCATACGGCGACGCGGCCGGTGCCGAGGGGAGGCGGAGATGAGGGTTGGGGTGCACCCGGTGTGGTGGTGTGGGGATGGTCACCACCAGCGTGTGTGGCGCCCCAGCTGCTCCGCCGGGAACGGCAGCTGTCTGCCGGTGTCGGCGCTGGGACTCGCTCGCCGGCGCGCGCTGGTCACGGTGCCGCCCACAGCGAGGTGTCTGTTTTGAATCGTGGGCGGAGTGTGCAGGGTGGCTGCCTGCGGGGTTACACTGTCCGCCGGTCGCTGCCTGGCAGCTCCTGTGCAGACCGCGGCCGGGGACGACGCCGACCCGCAGAATCTCTCCCGGTGCGTCACAGTCTCCGATCTGGGCTGGGCAGTTCTCACGCCCTGCCATACAGCGGGGCGGGTGCTCTGGCTTTTTGAGCGCGCTGCCGATGCGCCCTTAAGCTTCGGGCGCCAATCAACCGGCGTGGGAGGAACTCACTTCGCCGATTTCGCATTCCGATGTCTCGTAGCTGGGCTAAAAATTCCGCATCGTTGTCTGGGATCAGTCGGTGGCGTTTGCACATGGGGGAGCAGATAGCCGGTTTGGTGTTGGTGACGAGCGGTGCCCGTCCCACAAAGGGGTGTCAGGATGGTGGGTGAAAAGCACAGTAATCTTCCGCTAGAGTAAGGGACGTGTGTCCGCTCCGCACTTGGGTTGGGGGTGGGGTGAGGGATCGGATGAGCGCTTCTTCAGGCGTAGTGTCCCCCATTTGGATAGGGGCGTTGAGCGGCCACAGGCCTGCTTCCAGCGCACGTGCTGCTGGTGCGGAGCGCACCCCGTCCGCGCCTGCCTCTCAGTCACGTCCGCGAGGACGGGAGCCGGCACTGCCGTGTCTGACACGGACAGCGAGCGCACGCGCCCACAGCGTTCGCGTCCGCCCGCCCGTCCGCCCGCCACGACCACATCGTCCAGCGTTAATGTCCGTCTGTTTTCAGAGCGAGCTGTGCGCGCGCGTGCGCGCGGACGCGGCGCCGGCGCCCCAGCGGCGCCCTCTCTGTGCCCCCCGCGCCGCCTGAGTAGCTTACTAACGGGCGGCGGCGCGGCCCGCACGCGCGCGCCGGCCGCGCCCGGCTTTGAGCGGCGCCGCCGTGCGTGTGGCGGCGCCGCCCCGCTGCTTCGGCCACCGGCTGCCGTGTGCCGCTCACGTGTGCGTAGTGGTCTGCCGGCGGCGGGCGCGACGCATGCCCGCGCGCCCGCCGCCGGCCGTGTGGTGTCCCGCGTCCGGATTGGCGCCAGCGTGTCTAGTGCCCGCCCGGCCCGGTCCGGCCAGCCAGCGGGCCGGCCGGCCGGCTTTCCCAGCTCTGCATGTGGCGCCGGCCGCGTCTCCCCGGCAGTAGTGAGGTCCGGCTGGCCTGTGCTCTCCGGCTTCAGGGGTGTCTGGCTGTCCCGCGCAAGGCTTTCGGGCTGGCCGGCTGTCGGTTGCAGGGCTGCCCGGTTGTGTAGCGGAGCGGCTGCCGGCTGCGCGCCGTCCCGGCCGCCCGGCTCCGTGCTGCCTGATGCTCGGCCGGGCCGACTGTCCGGACGTGTGGCGTGTGGCCAGCGGCTGGCCGGCTCTGTCACTCGCGGCTCACTGGCGGTGTGGCTGGCAGCACTCGGTGGCAGGACACTCCGACGTGGATTTTTCTCTAAATGCCCGGCCCGAGACTGCGTCCGGCTTGTCTAGCTAGCGCCCGGCCGAGTTGCCGGGTGGCGGGCGGGAGACGCTGTCTCGGCCTCGCCGGCTGCCGCGGGCGGACCGCGTCCGTCCGTGCGGCGGCCCTCCGCCGCCCGTGCGCTGCACGACCGGCGGGCGCCGGTCGATCGCTGACCGGGCGCCGCTGTTGCAGGAGGAGCGGCGCAGCCAACTGGCCAAGTACCAGCAGCAGGTGCGCGCGGCGGCGGCGGCGGCGGCGGCGCAGGCGCAGATGGCGCCGCAGCCGGTCATGTCGCTGGCGTCGTTGATGGGCGCCGCCGGGCAGCCGCGTCTCTTCGTCAGCCAGGCCTCGCCCATGCCCATGCAGGTAGGCCGCGGGCGGCGCCGGCACTAGCCAGAGGCCACGCCGGCGAATGCCGTCGACACATTGTGACACTCAGATCATGCGCGAGGTCGCAAGGGGGAGGGGGGTGGAAGGGGGGGGGATGGACGTGCGGTCGGCTTTGTACCATAAAAGGGCGCGCGACGACGTACGTCGCGTATGTTTTGTTTAGTGTCGGTTCACGAGTGAGCTACACGGATTGCCATGCGGTCACCCGTGGTCTCCGAGCCGCCCTGGGCCGTCCGAGAGAGACGCGGACCGTCTGACGGTCGGCCGCCGCCGTGCGCCGCCAGATGCCGCAGCTGCTGCGGCCCGGCTACTCGCTGGCCATGCCGCCCATGCAGCAGATGCCGCAGCTGATGGCGCAGCCGCAGCCGCAGCAGTTCCTGCTGGCCCGGCCGCCCTTCGGCGCCGGTGAGTGACGGCCGCCGAGCGTGGCCAGCTCGACCTCGCCGCTGGTCTGACCGCTGCCGTTCTGGTGCTGTCCCTGTGCCGGCGTGGGTGTGTGCGTGCGTGTGTCGTTCATATGTGCGTGCTTGATCCTCAGCAGGCCGCCCGTCGGTCCCCAGACCCCCCCCCCCCCCCCCTCCGGGTCTGGCAGACGCTGAGGTCCGTCTCGCCGCCCCCTCCTGTGAAGTGGTTCCGTCGCCGTTGCGTTCGAGTCCCGGTCACCGCCCGCTGATCTCGCCGTACATGGACGTGGCGTTTTTTGTGCGCTTCATCGATGAGAGCCGGGAGGTGGGATAAGGGCCTCCGTGTATGTGTGTGTGGGGGGGGGGGGGGGGGCGGTGGCGCACCGGTCGCCCTGTGTTATGACTGACTGGCACTAAAATGGACGGCGACTGGCGAGAAAACGGTTGTGGGATTGGTGCAGAGGGGGAGGGGGGGGGGGGGGGAAGGCGGGGGGCAAAATGAGTCCAGCCTTTGGCACACCCTTACACAACGATGAATGATTAGATTGGGGGGAGAGTGTAGGGGCAGCCATGCCTGTGTTCCGTGCTATTTCCGTGCGCATGCCGTTTTTCAGTTATTTGCTTTCCGGGGTAAAATTCTTCGAAACGGAACGACTGCCCGAACAGTTCACTACCAGCTGGTTTTTCCGTTCCTGCAAAGAAACTTCCTCAAGATCGTGGTTTTAAAAGTGAAGAAGGGCAAACGGCAAATTGCCAGAAGAGATATGTAGTGAGAGTGACAAAAATTTGGTCACGATCACATGTCTTCTGTGTTTTAAGTTCTTGTAGATGAAACCTGATTCACCCGTATATACTTGCCAACCACTTTTGCTCAATCACATCTGTTTTGGACCTGCAACACAATTGAAACATTCAAAGACTAATCACAGATTCATCCGAGGCCCTCGTCGAAAAGCATTTCTGAGATCTGCCTGAAGGCGAAGTGTTTCTCACGCATAGCTGAGAAATAGGCCGTCGTTTCAAACGCCCCCGTAAGCCCAAATCACTGGGATTCCCATGTATCCGCCGCCGTACTACGTCGCCAACACCACTTCTGAAACGGATCGCACGCGCGCAAGCTCCTCCACATTGCCGGGGTCCTCCGCGCAGGGAGATTCTCCAATTTCCGACCGGGCGTTTCCGCTGTTTGGGAGCCCTTTGCGTCGTGGTTTGGCTCGCGCCGTTGGGCGCGCCTCGCTTTCCCGCACCTCAGAGCAGTCGCCAACCAGCGAATATTTTGCAGACCGCTGTGAGCGCGCGGGCTAGCCCGTTTCGATGCTCAGGCGGCGCGCGCGCGCTTGGCGAGTCGCCGTGGAGACGTTCCGGGGCAGATAAGTGTGCTCGGCCACGGGGCCGGGGTCGTGCACAGCAGCTCGCACCCGACGGCGACCGCCGGTCACCCGGCCGGCCGCCGGCCGCTGGTTGTCATGGTTACCGCTTGGCTGATGCTGTAGGCGTTTGTCTCGCTCTCTGTCTCCTGTCTGTCACGCCCTCCCGCCTCTCTCTTTCTCTCTGTCTCTCTGTCTCTGTCTCCGTCTCTCTCTCTCTTTCTCTCTGTCTCTCTCTCTCTCCGTTTGGCCTGCGGTCCGCGGAGGCGCGGACGGGCGCGGGACGGGAGCTTGGCCGGCGCCGGCGCCGCCTGACTGACCGGTGGAGGGGAACGGTAGCGCATGGCCGCTCGATAGCACCCCTGTCACTAACGGGAGCCGGCCGGCGCGCCGGCCGGCGGCGTCAGGTGAGTCTGGGGACCGGGCGCAGGTGAGTGCGCACCGCCCGCCCGGCCGCCGCTGCGCCATCGTGGCCGCCGTTGTCGTCGGCGTGGCCGTCCTGCGCGTCGCCTGACTCGACCGGCCGTGTGTCGTTGCAGCGCACCTGCTGGCGCCCGGCTCGCCCTTTTTGCCGCCGGGACTGCAGCTGCCACCCGGCTACCTCGCGGCGCCGCCGGCGGCGCCCATGCTGGCCGCGCCGGCGCCGTTCCCGCCGTCCGCCGCCGCCGCCGCCGCGTCGCTGGTGCCGCGCTTCATCTTCCGGTAGAGCCCGCGCCGTCGCCGCCGCCCGCGCCAGCGCGCGCGCTAGTGCGCCGACCCCGCCGCCGACGACGATGATGATACTCGCGCCGCTGTCCGTGCCGGCGAGCCGGCGGCGGCGGCCGCGGCGGCCGCTCGCTCGCCCCGCCGCACCGCCGCCCGGCCGTGGCCGGCGGCACGTGATATTTCTAGTCCCCTGACAGAGGAAGAAAGAGAGAGAGAGAGAGAGACTGAGAGAGATAGAGAGAGAGAGAATGTGAGCGTCGCTGGAGGGCGGGCGGGCGGCCACGGCCGTCGCCGCCGCCGCCGAGGACGTCCTCGCCAGAAGGCTGACCGGTTTCCCGTTCTCTCTGTCGATAGCTAGTGGACCGCGCTTTCGCGTGCCAAGTTGCCCAACTGTGAGTACTGTGGCTCGGATGGGGTAAGCTTGTGCGCATCAGCAACCGGACACGTTTTGTTCGTATACCTGTCTTCTTTGTACACTGCTTCGTCTGCATGCGGGCTGCCGGGCACCGGCGCCGTAGTCCCAGGCGCTGACGCCCGGAGCCCGATCTGACCCGGGTTGACCTAGTCGCTAGCGGTCTGGAGGGTCGCCTCACCGTCGTGCTGCCCCCGGCACCAGGGCCGGGTCCGTGCATGCCGCTCCGGCCCGACCCGACCCGACCTGGCCTCGGGTCGCTGTGCGTGTGCGTGTGTCTGCGTGCCGCCCGGTCCTGCCCGCCCTGGCCCTGCCCTGTCCCCGCCGCGGCCCCGTCGATCCTGCTTCGCCCACCTTCCGTCCGTCCGTCCGTGCGTCCTGTCCTGTCCTGTCCTGTCCTGTCCTGTCCTGTCTCGTCTCTTCTCTCGCCGTGTCTGCTGAGGGTCCCGCTGGGAAGACGTCGGGCGCCCGCTGCGGAGCGTCCAGCTGACGGAGACCCCACCGCGAACCGGGCGTCGGAGGGAGGGCTGTTGGCGGCGCCGGCCGGGGAGTGACTTCGCCGACTGACGTCACGACCCCCTGCCCCTCCCTGCCCTGGGGGTCGCGTGTGTCCCGTCCGCCGCAGGGGAAAGCGAGCGCTCCGGCCCGGAGACTGCACTGCCGGGTCGCCGCAGGGGCCGGCGGCGATGTGGCAGGCGCCAAACGCGCTGTCGCGCCCCGCGCGCGCCGCTGGCGCCCCCCGGCCGCCGGAGCGGCCCCGAGGACGCATGGCGGCACGCGCCCTGCGGTCGCGCGTAACCGGTCTCTGGCTCGCTGTCTTGCTGCTCTGCCGGTTTGCATGCGGAGAAGGCCGCCTCTAACCGCGTCACGGTGCCAGTCCCGCTCTGTGGAGCCAGCCGCTGTCAGGCGCCGAGACGCCGGCGACGGACGGGCAGAGCCCGCGCTTCTGGCTTTGGTGGTACGTCGGTGCATCTTTCTCCCGGGTTCATGTGGCTGTAGGTGTGCAGGCGGTCTCGTCCGCGGTTGGCGTAGTGATCGGGCTTGCACGATCCCACAACCAGGAGGGCGCTCTGAGTCAGTTAGCGATGTTTAGGCCGCGGCCCGTAGGGTGGTGTGACGTTGCCGTTTCGGTTAGTGGTCATCGTTAACGTTTTGAATGAGTGGCTTTAATTTATTTCTGGTAGTTGCGCAGTTGGCCGTTGTAAATCGCGTCGATGCAGGTTTCTGCTCGATTTAAGCCATCGACTGCCGGTATCGGGTCGGTGTAGTAGGAGGATCGCAGGGTACCAGCGCTGCCTGTACGCGGTGGCGGTCACGGCTTCGAAATTTTCCCGTGCAGCAACAAGCGGGTCAGGCGCACTTGGCGCACAACGGCAGACGCCAGCAGCCCGGCGAACAGACCCGCCGGCACGCCGGAGCGGCGGCCAGGCCGGCGCCTCCCAGGCCTCCCGGACACACCCCGCCCTCGGCCGTCCCGCCGGCGGCCGCCGTCTCGCAGTGTGGCGCGCACTGTTGGAGGGGCCGGTCCGCCCCTCCCCGGCTGGGCCGGCGAGCCGGCGGCCGCCGCCCGTCCCGCTCCCGCCTCCGCCCCGCCCCACCCCGCCCCCGCCCCCGCCCGTCTCCACATGCATAGCGCGCTGGTTGTCTCCTCTGGTATGCGTATCACTATTAGTTATCTCGGGCATATACATATATATACATTACCTTCTAATAAACGCGGCGCCGCTCGCACGGGCGTATCCATAATGTACCGTTGGTTTTCCTGGCGCGGCGGCGGGCGGCGGTGCCGGGCCGGCGGGCCGGCCGCCGCCCGCCGCGGCGTCCACTGACTGTTGGTGTCGGGTGCTTGCCTGGCTTGCGGGCTGAGGTGCGCGCCGGCCGGCCGTTCTCGCAGCGGCCGCGCTGCTGGACGGGCGCCGCGCCGGGAGCCGCGGCGTCCGTCCCTCGCCCCAGCCCCGGGCGCGGCGAGTGAGACGACCGGCCGATCATGGAGTGACGACGACGAGGCGGCCAGCGGCGAACAGCGGGAGACGCCCGACGGACAGTGACTCGTGCAGTATCAACACTTCACTGCCGGTTCGCGGCGATGTTGCGTCGCCACGGCTGGGAGCGGACGCGGCGCGCTGCGGCGGCCGGCGCAAGACGTCCATGCTGGCCCGATCGGTCCGACAAATCTGGATGTGCAGCCGGTCTCGGCTCGGCCGCCACGTGAGAGCGAGGACGCCGCCGTCGTCGGCTCAGCCGAGAGAGACTGCACGGTAACACAAGCCTGGCCTGTCGCCGGGCGCGCTCAGCGGTCGGGACTGGCGGCCGCGCGGCGAGCGTGGCGTGGCGGGAGCCGGCGCGGCTGGCAGGTAGGTGGGGGGAGCTGGACGGCGACGTGTGCGACGGAGGCCACCCGGAGCGGGTGGCGGCATGGCGGGCATGAGGGTCGACGTGGCGGCGGGAGCCGGGAGCTGCCCGACGGCGGCGGCGGAGCGGGCAGCCCTCTCGCAGCTGAGCGCTGCTGGACCATTGGTCCCCTGTCCAACCCGACCGGACCAGGGACCGCTGGTCCCCGGTCCGGCCGGCTCGGACCAGGCGAGGGGGACGTCCCGATGCCGAGACCAAGGCGACCAAACGACGACGCGTCTGTCGACGCCGGCCCATCGGCAGCGAATGACGGAGAGGCGGGGAAACGCCGTCGCGCCATGAAACATGTGGACGCCGCCAATAAAATGTTTCGGAGATCGAAGTCCAACCGGCGGCCGGGTGAAGATGTGAAGGCGACATGGTTGCGACGTCACGCAAGTGGAGACTGCGCGCCTGTCAACACTGCTTGGTGTGTCCCGTCCGGTCGGAGCGAACTGTCTGCCGCGTCTTGCAGTGCGCGCGGGGTGGGAGTGGTAAAGATCTCGCGGACGAGTCAGTCCTGACCGTCTGTGGTGCACGCTGTCAGAAGTGGTGTTGCCGGGCGCGGCGGTCCGGTTCGGACGCTGCACGCCTGTCTCCCCGTGTTCTGGCAGTTCACGGCGGCGGTGTCTCGTCTGGGCGGCGGTCTGCCGAGTAGTCTGGCGGCACGTGGCGCGGTGCGTCGAGGTGCCGCCACCATCGCCTGTCGTCGGGGTGTCGGCGCGTCGTGACAGGACGCGAACCTTCTGCGCGATGCATTCTTCGGTCGCAACGATTCGGCACCGGCCGAATAGTCGGTATCGCACCCCGCGGCTGTGGTGAGGGCCCGGGGGTCGGCGCTGTGTCATAAGCCGTTGGCACCTGTCGTGTCGGCGCCGGGGTGGAACGCTGCTGCGACGTTGGGGGCCGCGTATCGCAGATGGCGCCACCTGGTGGGGCTGACACCTCGGTCTCGCGGTGGCATGTCGGCGCCAGGGGTGGAGAATGCTGAGGGGAGAACTGGTGTGGCGAACGCTGATGTCTAACGATCGAGCATTGGAGCGTGTTGCGTTAGTATCCAGTCAAAAGCCATTGCCGCCCTACCTGACTGACCTGTGACTCGCGGCATTCTCCGCCCGTGGTTGGCGCGCGACCTAGGTCGCCAGGCTGACAGCCGGCGGATGCGACTGCTCAATAAATCTAGTCTGTCCACTGCCGTGGGTTTTAACGCTCGGCTTTCGTCCGCGGGCTGGAGTCGCGCCTGAGCACCGTCGTGGACTGACGTCGTGGCACGCCTACGCCGTTCGATCCGCGTCCAAAGGAACTGCAGGTAGCACTACGGCGGGTCCTCGTTGAAGCAGGCGATACGCGTTAGTGTCTAGGCGTCTGCTGCCCAGCGACTTGCCGTTATTTATTGAGTTTTAAGGCACGTCAGCTGCAATGGTGATTGTGCTCGCCGGCTCGTCGGCAGACTGTAAGCCTCTGTTGAGTGGATTGAGCTTAGGAATCGCCTGCGGCGTATAACTATAGCGCGTTAATGGCGCGGTTGAGACCAGTCCCACTGAACTACGTTGGTGGCGAACGTAATCACGTTGGCCCCGAACGTTGGCCCCGAACGTAGTCACGTGTCGAAGGCCTGCTCTTCACAGAGCTGTGAACCGAATTTCATTAGGTCAACTTGATGAAACTGGTACCAGAGGGAGGATTGCTTAATTGTTTTATGCTGATCCTTTTTTGCCTCGAGGAGCTGAGCTCGCGTGGCGTACAGGGTCAGTTGTGTACGTCACGCCGTGAGGCTACCAACCTCCGCGACAGTGAGTGGCCTCGGGAGTTCGGTGGCGGGTCGGATCCGTAGTCTAGGGGTGTTCAGAGCAGGGGCTTTCTGTGACCTCTAACGCCCCCCCCCCCCCCCCGAGTGATGTTCTTAACTGCTGGATATCAGCCAGCACACACTGCTGTTGTGGTGTAGCGTGCAAGTCCAGAGTGCCCTGCGGGTGCAACGCTGATCTGAGTTTCAGACATTTACCGCTGTGCCACCGTGCCACTTTCGCCTGCGACCGAATATTCAACAGATACTCGAAATGTAGCCTACTTTGGGCCTTAAATGTGCTGTAAGCTTTATGTCGCAGCATTTTTGTTCTGAATTTCGTTGTTCCCCACATCTATTCGAGGCCCAAGCGGCCCATATTTCACTACTCCACACAGCGCAATATTAAAGACGTTATTTTTGGGGCCCGCGGATGTTGGAATCTTGGACGTCCAGTCAGCCGTCCCAACGCACCAACCAGCCTATGGTGGAGGATGCGTAGCTTCATGCCTGACGTTTTGAGCCTGCCACGGCGGTGACCGTCCCCAGTGCGGCCAGAGGTGGGACCAGGCACTGTGCGTGGTGTGTAAGTTGTGATGCTGGCGGTCGCTGCTGCGCTGGGTCAGCAGTGCCCCTCATGACCAGCATAGCAGCGATGACACGGTGACATTGCCGCAGCCTACCGTCCACTGCCCCTCCGGCTGTCCCGTTGGCGCTGTCTCACGCCATGGGACAATGCGCACTCAGAAGTTGGGTTCTCTGGTGGAGGCGCCCCGCATGGCGTTCTAACTGAAAAGGACCGGCGTAAACGGATCGCCGCCGCGACGCAGGCACGATCCATTTTTTTTTCCAATGTTCGGGCCGTGCTGGTCGTCAACAAATGTGCCGGTCGAAATCTGGGACAATGGATGCGTCTTCCTGTCTTGGCGCTGCCGGATCGTATCAGGCATCAACCCGGCTCTTACGTCGCACCTGTCTGCATAATAATATGGCGGTACGAATGCCAGGCGCTGTGTCCGCCATGGTGACTGAATCACGCGTGCGCTGTCTATCGTTGGCCGGCCCCGGGCAGATCGCATGTCGCAACCACGAACGATAACCTTGAACTCTAAAGAATCTCTGCCATGTGCCCCATGGGTGGTCTGCCGCCATAGACGCCTGTTTCTTGGGGGATGGGGTCGTAGTTCTGCGAAATAAATTCGAGGGACGGGGGGTGTCTCCTCTCGAGTTCGGACGCGTACCACCACTGGTAATAGAAAACTGCATCTCTGGGGAGCAGGTGAGCTCGGAGGCAGGGTGGTTAACAATGGTAAGTGATGCGACGGCGAGCTGGTACTGCACAGGTGTCCTATTGTAAAGATTTGAAGGACTTCGGAAAATGATCTCCGCTTTCCTTTTTCGAAGATCCTCAGAATTACTAAGAAAATGCATCGGACCCCATGCGCCTCCTCCCCCACGCCAAACCTTCGGGCTTCGCACGACGGGTGAACTATTGCTGTCGACAGCAACCAATTCACGCCTTTACACCAAAACAGCCACAGCCGCACCAAACATGCCGCTGGGTCGGTACCGCGAGCTGTTGATAGGATGCCAGAAGTCCGGTATTAACCCCAGTTCTGGTACGCGTATAGCGTGTTGTGATGCCTGCTAGGCAGAGCTTAGGAGTACCCAAGGCTGCTAGGTAGTACCACTGTATTATTGCCCCGTATATCACTCTGAGTATTTTGTTCAGGGCCTTGAATGACTGCGGCGTTGGTGGTTGGGCTTGGCCTGGGAGTGGGTATGTAGTGAGTAGGGCGCTTGGTATGTGCGCACGGATTGGGGCACAGTTTAATGGATTTTGCGGGATTCAACATGTGGCATACAGGTGATGCACTTAAAAGCGCTGCTCGCATGTGAAAAGACATGTTCCTGTGCATAGTGAGTTGTCGGTAAGCTGTATGCTCAGTACCTTGTCAAACAGCTAAAATGCTGATGTTAGAGTGCATTGCTTAACTGAACTGTGCTCATCATGCCAGGCATCATCTGTCCAAGCAGGTCAAGACAGAGCTGGAACCAGAAAACAAGTAAATTCAGTAATTTGGCATAAAAGCAATGAAATCAGTCAACAATGCAATGAGCCTGAAAAGGGTAAGGCCAATTTAACTTCAATACTTCTGCATTGCCTTTTCATGTTGGGTCCATTTGTGGTAGGATGCATATCTGGTACTCCCTAAGAAGGCATCACTCATGTTTTAGGTTATAAAATGGGTTCCAACCATGAAGTTACCTTGAAAACTTGATGCAGTAGTTCCAGGATTTTGTTTTGATGATCATGCAGTGTATTGTTTTAATCCATTGATATATTTTTGCAATGCATGATTTACTTAAACAACTTAATTTTATTATTTATAATACTATAATCACCAGTTGGGATCTGCTTCAAGGGAATGTAAAACATTCAAGGATATTATAGTGAGCTTGAGATATGATGAAACAAAGTTGCTTATAGCTGTCCATATGCTTCAAGTGGAAAGGGCAGCTGTAGACAACACAATTGCTCTGTTTATAAATTTGCATTTCAATATGGTATTGTTTGCTTGTGTCTGGGAATGTTTGTGTGGCAGCACTCAGTTGTAGTCCTTCAACCTCCAGAGAGATGGCTGAACACTCCTTCTGGGGGGCACGCTCCACATGTGTGTGCAGCATTATGAATTGAAATAGCCATCTTGAAGGTTCTGTGGTGCAGTTCACAACACTGCCCTTCTTAAGGGGAGTATCCCACCTTTTTGTACTTTTCAGTTCTTGTTAGGTCCGACGTGCAATAGCGCAGACAGAGGGCAGGGGGCACGTACCCCTCCCCCTTAGGTTTCGGGGGCCCCTCAGGACTTATGATTAGGGACCCAAAGAACCTGAAAGGCCGGGCAGAGGTCGCATTCAGAGGCCCCGGCCCGCAGGGCCGGTCGCTCCAATGCCAGCCAGAAGGCCCTACGCGCTGATCAGAGGCCCCTTGAATCGATAAGGGCCTTATGTGTCGTTCAGACACCACCATTAACGCACGTCGGCTCTGTGGCGGCATGGGCTTGATGGTTCATTTCCCAGGCAGGGACAGGCAAAACCATCGCTTTATATTGGTCGGGCAGTAGCGTCTGTCAGCGCCCGACAGTGCCTAACGGCAACCCTGCGCTAGCAAGGCGCCCCGAGTAGACCAGGGGAAGTGCTCGAGGAGGCCCGAAGAGCCTATAGGGCCCACCGGGTCCGACGACTAAGGGCCCGGTTGGAGGATCTGAGGGCGCAAAAGACTGGTCGGAGTCTTATTCAGGGGCGCCTGCCTTGCTGGGACGAGCCTTCAGATAAAAGCCAGAAGACCATTTGCGCCGATCGGGGAGCCCCTGAGTTGATATGGGCGTATCTGTCGGTCTGGCACCACCGTACCACACAGTCGGTTCCATTTCGGTATGGGCCTGAGGGCCCACTTTCCAACTAGCTATAAAGCCGAAGCCAGTAGTTTGTTCTGGTCGGGAACTTGCACATCTGTCAGTGCCTCACAGCGCCTAACAGAGGGTCCTGTGCTTGCAAGGGCCCCGAGCCGACTAAGGAAAGTATTCGATGAGGCCTGAAGAGGCCCGGGCGGCCCACCGAAGCCGGCGATCAAAGGCCGGGTTGGAGGGCATAAGGCCCAGAAGGACTGGCTGCAGGTCACAAGGAATCGCGGCCTGTAGGATCGTGACCTGGAATATTAGTCAGAGGTCCCTTTTGCATCGTTTGAGGAGCCCCCTGAGTCAATGCGGATGTCTAAGTCGGCCAGAGACCACGAACACCGAACAGTCGGCTCCATGCCCGTCCGAGTCCTTGAGACTCATTTCCGAAGCAGGAACAAGACCGGGATCCGCGACTTGCAATGATCGGGGTCCCTGACACAATGAGGGGCTCGGGTGTCAGTCAGGGGTCGCAGTGCCTGAGAGGGGTCCTGTGACGGCAGGTGGCCCCGAATCGGAGCGGTGTATGAGGGGGTCAGATATGTACAACGCCATTCCATGGTTGCTTGGGAACGCCGCTCTGTTGCAGAATCGACTAGTGGAACAGATATCAAAAGTTTTGAGCCCTCGCTCCGGGGGCTGACAGTGTAGTCTATGTTTACCACTGCGCGTATGGGAAACCAGAGGTACGTGGTTCGGTTCCCGCGGTGCCCGCCCTTCCTGCCAGGGTGAGAGGCAAGCGACGCCATATGGCCTCAGCAGCGGAGTGCGTCCTAAACCCCCAAAGACACACCTGCAATCTCGAGGAGCAAAGACAACGATGGCCTGAGTTGCAGTTTCCGTCAAACCGAACTCGTTTGCCACGGCAGGTAACGCCAATCGTTGGACGCCGTGGGCATAAAAACGATTATCGTGAAATATTGCTTTTGAATGTCTCTAAATTTATTCGTACAGTTGAAGGATTAGACCAGGGGAATCTTTTTTCTTTTCTTTTTTTTCTTTTTCATTTTTTTACAACTTCGCGGTTGTCCTCTGCACAGATTAGCAGTTATAACAACACGAGAAATAGAGGTCTGCCTTTACTCTTCCAGTTCCACCTCCATATTCCAGCACCATTCCGCGGTGCTGTAAAGGCCAGTCTGTTATCAGCTGGTCTATTATCACCAATCTAGGAATTTCATTGATGAAATATACGTCCGGAATATCTCTACATGTGCAATGTTATTTCTTAAAGCGTTCAAGGCTAATTCTTTCAAATGCGTTATCATTTTCGTCCGCCTGTTTCGTCCACCTTCCACGGTCTAGTGTCAGCCGCGGGGCCGACCTATGGAGGCTGCAACGCCTGACGTTCAAGTCTTTGTTTGTTGCAAGGGATGCGAGCGCACATGCCCAAAACTGTGCCAACTACGTATCACTAATCGATTTTGCCTGAATGTTAAACATTGCCAGGCAAGCATGGCTTGGCCATGTTAATACAGTGTTGACGTATAGGTAAGACGGTAATAATAGTCTCATTCTTCGAAAAAAAAAACAGGAGAATGGAGATATATAGATGCGTACGGATAGTAAGGATGATGGTGATGATGGTGCGTATAGTAACGCATCTATATCTTCATACTCCTGTTTTTTTCGGAGGAATGAGGCTAGTTTTACTGTCTTATCTTTGTGAATAATATTCCTCGCAAGTGCACTGAACTGGCATTTTCACTTTACACAAGATCCACTGCAACCTGCAGTGAATCCCGTACAACTTGGACGAAAATTGATCGGTGTTCGCTTGCTCCCTCCTTTTCCTCAGCGTTTGCGCGTGCGCGCTGGGCAAGTGCTACCACACATCGAGCACCAAGCGATTCCCCGTTCGATTCTCCACCGATATTGCCCTAATTTCTCATTGATAACATGACATCATTTCTGCATGAACATTTCTACATGACATATTCCGCCCCCCCCCCCCCCCGTGCAAAACGGATGGGCCAAAACTGCTCCTTACTGCACGTGCCACGCTCTGCCCACCGGTCTCGCGAAACGATAAAAGCCACCGGTCCGCCGATGTGTAGACGTTAGGCAAGCGCTCGCGCGCTTTCTGCGCTACGCGGAGGAGCTGAAGGCGCCACGTGTATGAAGAATAAGATAAGATATGAACTAGTATGATAATTATAAATAAATAATATAAATGATATAATAATAATACAAATAAATAATATAAATAATATAATAATAATACAAATAAATAAATAATATAAATAATATAATAATGATACAAATAAATAGACTAAAATATAATAAATACAAAACCTCCTGCATTGTGTAGATGCTTTCCGCCTGCACAATCTGCAGATTCTTTAGCACTCTTTACAGACTTCCAGGCCAATCTGACCCTTGGCCGCCGAAACACCCGTTCGGAGCGGGAACGCAACGTTGTGGTGATGTGCCAAGGACAGGAGCGCATGAGTGACGATGGGAATCTTTGCGCAGGTCAGCTTTCACGTGACCGTATGAGGTGGATCACTAGTAACTTGAGCGACGTTGGGGTGGTGACGAACGACTGGTTAGAGGGCAGGAAGTTAATTAAAATACCAAAAGTCAAAAGGGCGAAAGTTGAGTGCATCAAACAAAAAGAAACTTGGATGTGTCAGGGAAAAATCAAAACTGACCTGTCCCGACGAATAGCCCTGTCTTTCGCAGGGCTTGTGAGTGCAGTAAGAGCCCTTGGTCGGTCCCTTGTCCAGAAGGATGGGATGTGGGGAGGTAAGGGCCCGTCTCCGCTTAGCCAGTGGGGCTTAGCCAATAAGCGGATTCGCGGCGGCGTGGAAGGCGCAGAGTTGTCCCTGATTGGGATCGGGAGGTCGCTCCGCGCGATGAGATGCCTTTAGCGCGCGATGGTTTTTCGCTTTTTGATGGCTTGTAACTTAGATGATCTGTCTTTGTCCCCTTGATCCCAAAATACCATTGTCATCAAAATACTCTGTTTACGGGCGTCGCCGCGGATTTGGGTTGAAAAAATCAGGTTGTCTGGCTTAGACCGTCACAACAGTTCATTCGTACTCCCCAGAGCTGTCTAGAATACTTCCCTAGTTGGAAGTGGGGTCTGGGGTAGGGCAAAAAGCCTGTTGTGGGTGTCACGGAGGATGATGGGAACAATGTCCAGTTTCAACAAATGGTGTTTACTCGTGATTTAAGGTGTTACTGGTTAGGAAGGCATTTGTTCTTAGACAAGAGGAGAAACTGAAAAGTGTCCGGATTTCTGTTTAGCGTGTTTTGTTTGTTATTTGGTGCTGAAAAGTCAGGCTGTTGGAGACCTTTTGAGCGAAGATTTATTTGAAAGCAGTTACGTGGCTTATAAGGAACTCTGTGGGTAGATATCCTAGAGGCCACATTTTTCTAAGTAGGGACCCGCATGGTTATGCTGTTTGCTCTGCACCGGTCTGGTCTCTTGAAGAGGGATGGGCTCACTAACATTCCGGGGCTAATCCGTCAGCTGTGCGTTTAGTAAGACTGAAGGAAACGGAAAACGCGGCATAGCTGCTCGTCGCCGCCACGAGGAGTGCAAATTGCTTACATGCTATTCTTTCAGGCAATAGACGGAATTTGCCAGCCCGACAGTCACTACTGCGGGATATAAGCCAAACTAATTGCGGTTTTAGCACGGTTGGTGCAGGCATTGCGTCGGGTTAGGCAACTTTGGGAGTGGAGAAAACCCTGTGCATCGAAGTGCAGTCTGAACATGATGTCCTTGTTACATGCATTACCCAAGGAACGTTCTCCTCCAGTATGGATTAGGCTCTGGTAGCAATAAGAGGCCCCCAATCCGGTGAATGGGATCGTTTTCCCAACACAGGACCTACTGATATGAAACAGCGTCATTCTGAATCAAGAGGTTCCTCGATACACGGAGGGACCTCCTGATCTAGAACAAGGGCCTCCCGATTTATTAAGGGTACCTCCAAATGCGGAACAGCGTCCTTCTGATTTACAAAGGGACCTCCTTAGCCACGAACTCCCTAGCACAAGACAGGCCTCTGATCCAAAGAGGGACCCAACTATGTACCCAGTTAAGAACTTACTTCAGCTCGGTGGCGTACGCCCACAGTCGTCCCGGGACCATGTTCCCTCTTTTACCAAATTTTCAGAATATATTAACATGTACGTGACTAAAAATGTTGACTGTCCAAAACTCCCGGCAGACGCGTGAAGATGTGAGGATCGGGAACACGCGATGTTCCCTAACGATACTACGGTCTCCTCCATCTGAATTTTGACAACGTATGTGTAACTGGAAAACTTCAGGGAAAAAGGGCGTCTCAGAATGGAGAAGCAAATATAGATTTTTGGCCCCCGGCCAACACACGAAGGACAACTACCTCCCCCCCCCCCCCCCTGCTGCACCGCCCCCGACTCGGCCTGCAACAAAATGGCCCTTTTGTTCGCAATAGCCTGCAAGGTGGACAAGGACCAACAGGCCTCCTGGCCTAGTGGTGGGCGCGGAGTGCCCCGGATCTTTTCGGAAAGGGCTCCGTGCAGTCGGCTGCCTCGGGATCCGGGGACTTTAAATAATATTCATCTTAGAGCCTCTTGATGTTTCTTTCATTGGCTGTTTAGGTTTGTTGTATCCTGTAGACGTGTATTCCTTTGATTCCTTTTCATCTTGATTCTCGCCTTTTCACGTTGTATTTATCAGACCTTTGTCCTTTTTTACTTGTTGCGTATTCGAAATGTCCTGATCGAAAATCGCGTCATGTCACCGGAGGCTTACAGACATGGATATCATACATCGGTCAGGGTGTACTTTCCTACCTAACGTTAGAAAAAATCATTGTACACCATTCGTCGTGTTTAAGGCAGAACATATCGTAAATAATCTCAAAACAGGTAGAATCATGCTCCTACCTTCGAATTTCAATAACTTCGATGGCGGGCCCCGAGCGCCGCGCGCAGCGCACCGCCTGGACTCCCTAGCGCCGCTTCTGCGTTGCAGTTGCGTAAATACAATATTTCTGCTTACCAAGAACTCTACAAAATGTACGGGACCAAAGTAAACCATTCGTCGTGTTTAAGGCAGGACATATCGTAAATAATCACAAAACAGGTAGATTCATAATCTTACCTTCAATTTTTTATAATTACGATGGCGAGCTCCCGAGCGCCGCACACACAGCACCCGCGACACCGGCGCCATTACTGCGCGGGTCACGACATTACTGTGCATTAAGCAGCATCAATGACCATAAAAATGTACCGGGCCAAGGTAACAAGAATCCATGAAATTTGATCCTCGACGCCAACGGGACCATGGGTTGCAGGGGGGAATGTAAAGCAAAATGAGAACATGACAGCTAAATAAAAGCCCACTATATGACACCCATGTATGGCATGGAACATGGACGCCAATGGGATGCTGGGTTGAAGGGGATATAGGGTGGGGAGGTTAGGTTAGGTTAGGTTAGGTTAGGTTAGGTTAGGTTAGGTTAGGTTAGGTTAGGTTAGGTTAGGTTAGGTTAGGTTAGGTTAGGATAGGTTAGCTGGGTTAGGGTAGGTTAGCTTAGCTTAGCTTAGGTCCTGGTCTATTAGCTTATATCTAAGCTCATAAGGTCTATGAGCTTATATCTAAGCTCAGGTTAGGTTAGGTTAGGTTAGGTTAGGTTAGGTTAGGTTAGGTTAGGTTAGGTTAGGTTAGGTTAGGTTAGGTTAGGTTAGGCTAGGCTAGTTTAGGTCAGGTCAGGTCAGGCTAGCTTAGCTTAGCTTAGCTTAGCTTAGCTATGGGATGCTGGGTTGAAGGGGTTTTAGGGTGGGGAGGTTAGGTTAGTTTAGGTTAGGTTAGGTTAGGTTAGGTTAGGTTAGGTTAGGTTAGGTTAGGTTAGGTTAGGCTAGGTTAGGTTAGGTTAGGTTAGTTAGGTTAGGTCAGGTTAGGGTAGGTTAGCTTAGCTAAGCTTAGGTTCTGGTCTATTCTCAGGTTAGGTTAGGTTAGGTTAGCTTAGGTCAGGTCAGGCTAGCTTAGCTTAGCTTAGCTTAGGTTCTGGTCTATTCTCAGTTAGGTCAGGTCAGGTCAGGTCAGGTCAGGTCAGGTTAGGTTAGGTTAGGCTAGTTTAGGATATGTTCTGGACTATTCTGGCCTGTGTGTTTCATAAATGTACCTAAACTCGATAAGAAACGATTTTGGTTGCTTTATTAATGTTACCTTGGTCCCGTACATGTTTTATGTTTCTTGATAAGCAGAAATATTGTGCTTTCGCAACAACGCAGGAACGGCGCTTGGGAGTCGAGGCGGTGCGGTGCGGCGCGCGCGGCGCTCGGGAACTCTCTATCGTATTTATTAAAATTCGAGGGTAGGATCATGATTCTATCTGTTTTGAAATTATTTACGATATGTTCCGCCTTAAACACGACGAATGGTTTACCTTGGTCCCGTACATTTTGTAGAGTTCTTGGTAAGCAGAAATATTGTATATACGCAACGGCAACGCAGAAACGGCGCTGGGGAGTCCAGGCGGTGCGGTGCGCGCGGCGCTCGGGAGCCCGCCATCGAAGTTATTGAAATTCGAAGGTAGGAGCATGATTCTACCTGTTTTGAGATTATTTACGATTTGTGCCGCCTTAAACACGACGAATAGTGTGCAATGATTTTTTCTAGCGTTAGGTAGGAAAGTACACCTACACCCATACATCTGTTCTCGTAGTTGAATTTTAAACTTGCAAACGCTGCTCTCTAATTACCCAGGACGGTTTGGGTTTGGTTGCGCTTTGCACACGTTCCAAGAAAACCGCTCTTCGCGCCATGTTCAGGATAAGACTTGCTGTATGCCGGCAGTGGACGCTGCCGCGATGTTTGTGACGTACACCGCAGCGATTCCAAAAACGCATCCCGTGAAATTTTTTCTGCAGCAGTGTGCAAACATTTTCATGAATCCTTTGCAACCTATTCTTCATTCTATCTGTATAGCTTCATCACGTTCTCGGCGTCCCGCGCGGGAGGGGTATGACGCACCGGTCCTTATTGTTCTCCGCTGCCACCGGTCCCTATTGTTCTCCCCGCAATGAATGAATGCACAAAAGCTGCATAAGCCGCCGCGAACCACCGGCGGGCCAACGCGCTCGCTTTCCATCGTTGTACTCACGGCTGCTCGGGTAGATAGGTAAATGGGTTGTGTGAAACTGGCAACCGGCGACGTACTCGGGAGGGGACTAGATTTCTTATCAGATGAGGAGTTTCATCGGCTAGATTGCCGGGCCAACGGAGCCTCTTAATTGCTTGGGTTTTCGATATGAGCGCTGTATGCCAACCATTTCAGAATGGCTGAGTTTATTTTACTTGAAATACTCGGCGGCTGTGGCTGGGCATCGGTTGCATTTCGAAGTCGCGAGAAATTGAAATTGCACACAGTGAATGTTCTCGCCGAAATAGTCTGCACATTTGGCGGGCGTCTAGCTAAAAAACTAGGAAGTCTTCAAAGGTTTTGAAGGCTTATTAAGAAGGGAAAGGCTGTGAACTCCACTGACTGATCAAGATTGCTAATTCAGTTCAAAACCTTATACAAATGTGGAACACTCCCCTTAAACGGAATGAGAAGACGGGGACTCCGGGGCTCTGATAAAATCACCTGGCACTCTGAGGAACTCTGAGAAGAGTGTGTGAAATCCGGGGAACCCGCTTTTTGACGCATTTTATGAGGAGGTTCAGTAATTTTTCACCGTCGGCCAACGCTCCCCCCCCCCCCCTCCCATTTCTTGTCGCGAAACTTCTCCCTTGCCACAATTCCATGCTCCCAGAGCTATGGGACCGATCGATTCCCAACCTTCACCATCCGTAGTAACTGGGTCGATGACGTATCTTTTCCAGACAATCGTGCCCTTGGGTCGGGTCAGAGGTCACCAAAAATGCAACAAACGGAAAAGCAGTGGACAGGTAACCCCATATTTCGGACCTTTGAGACAGATTACTACAAAATCTGCATTTTTGTATGTGCCATAGTCAGTATTCTGTCCTGTCCCGAACATAGTGGCCCTGGGTCAGGTCAGTGATTACCTGAAACACCGAAAACCACCAAGCATAGTTGCGGACAACCCCACATTCCAAGCCGATGGGAGTGATCAAAAAGAAAACTTCAAGTGATACGTAATGTTGGAGAACCTATCCCCTGCAGAACGTGGTAATCTTAGCTGGTTTCCAGTTGTCTACACCCAATTTTGGTGGTTTGGGGCGTTTTTGACGAACTCCGACGTTATCCAAGGTCACCAAGTTTCGTAAATAGTATACTGACTCGTGCATCGACTGGTGAATATTTTGTGTTGATTTGTCATTAAGGCTTAGTATCGCCCTCCTCCCCCTTCCAATTGCGGGCTCTGGCCCCCACCTTTTGGAAGAAAGTGCAAAGAGAAAGCCGTTTCTTGGAGCATTTTGGGATAGCTTCAGTCATTTTCCATATCTCACGCAAACGAACCCCGTTCCCCCGGAAGTATCGTGCGAAACATCGACCCTGTCGTCAGGAATCGATACGCATCCGCAAGGTTGACTGATGCCATGTATTTTGCACAAGTAGATATTGCAGGAAATATGCAGGGCAATCGGCTGAGCAGAAGGCTGAGATACGAGTTCAACATTACGAAATGAACAATAAACAAGTCCAACGCTGCACGAAAATTGGTTTATGTTAAAACAGGACAGAAGCCTTACCTTTATGACATGCTAAGTGCCCATTTCTTAAGTGAAACACATTACGCAAGTTAATACAGTGATAAATAACGTGTTTTACGACCTTTTTGCAAAGAGGCTTTCCCTTAAAACAACTCTCCCCTGCACCATAAGAACGGCACACAAACTACGACAGCTGACATGTGATATGTACACACTTAACAAACGGAACACAGGGCGAAGACAGAACAAAAGGTGGACACTGGTCGGATGGGGCGGTACAAGCCACCATGATAAAGCACATGTGTTGACTTCAGATTTGGGTTGAATGGCCAAAGCCTCGCCAATTTTAGCGCAGCCACATCCTTGCAAGCACGCAAAATTTTGGCGCGTTCAAGCGCAGGTGATAAGAACATAAATGACGCCGCAAACGTTGAGTCGTTACGTTCGCCACATGTTGCCAAGCATGGTGCGACCCGGACGTAATCCCGCTGAAGTCGCGCCTGCAGTCCCGGGCAACGTGTCGCGCGGTCGTCACGCGGTGCGGGGTCCACCTCGAAGCCCTCACGTGGTGCGAAGCGGGCCAAAGCGTCTCTCAGTCCTGGCAGAGGTCAAGGCTCAACTTGCGGCGTGCGTCAAAAGCAAATAGGGATCAACTCTCCGCTTACGCCCGCGCTTCTCTGGCGGTTCATCGCGTCCTGTTAGTCCACCACTGCTGGCCACTTGCCAGTAGTGGTATTTGACCAGCACGCGCGTGAAAGTCACGCGCCTAGGCGTGGCGCCCTTTCTGCATCTGGACCAGGCGAGTGGCAGCCCGGTGATTTGGCCTTCAGCCCACGGAGCCCGCTGCCGTCAGCAGAGGATGGGAGCGCCTGCTGCCAGCGACGAGCGCGCATTCACGCGTGAAGCGTGCTAGACGACGATCCTGTCCACCCGGCAGATGGAAGCATGATTGTCATTGCAACTTGCGCTTATCAAATATTTATAGGCTAGCACCAAACCACAGTTTTCTGTGGCGTCTGCTGACGGATGACCCGGCAACCAGGGGTAACTCCACGCGGACCCGTCCAGCGTCTCCCACGTTCCATCACGCGGCTCGTCGTGGATCCCAAACCAGAACAGGGTGTGCCTGCCGTTCTTCTGGAGGAAAGCCATCAGGATTTGGGCCATGGCGTCGTCGTGCGTATGGCCCAGTCGCGCCCCTTCGGCCAGCTGGCCGCAGTGCTCGTCGGCAGCATGGAAGGTCATCGGCTGCTTCACCAAGCCGTAGCAGTGGACGTCCGTTTGCAGCCAACCGTCCGGACAGCCGCGCAGCAGACCGGCCGGCATCGGCGCCTCACAAACGACTCCCAGCGTGGCGTCCTCATCTGGCCGCTGGATGAGTTCGTCCGTGTTGTGGTTTTCGGACAGGCTCATGGCGATGCCACCCGTCGAGCGGATGGTAATTTCGGGGATGAAAAGGCTCTTGTCGGCATTGCGCCAGCCGAGGGCCCGAAGCTTCGGCGAAACCCACTCGGCGATGTGTGGGCGGCTGGAGTGATGCAGCAAGAACGCCAGCTCCACGTCATCGTTGATGGACACGGGCAGCGCGCACGGGTCGCTTGACTTGCAGGCTGCTATAGCGTCGTTTTTGTTCATGGCGTCAGCGATCCTCAAGTAGCAGCTACCGTTGAACGGGATCCAGCCGGGCAGACAGTCGGTCGAGCGTCGGGAGATGGCCCGCCGCTCGTAGCTGACTTCGGCGGCGTCCGTCGACGGCGCCGTCTTCAGGCAGTGCTGCGTCATCACCAGCAGGTCGCACCGGCCGTCCGGCCCGAACCGGAAGCCGTCGCAGTAGGCGGGCTCCAGCTCGCCGCAGTATCGCGCGCACCGGCCTTGGCTGGCGGCCCATAGCGTCGCGGTCGCGTTGCCGATAAAGCGCTGCGTGTTGCGGGTGAACCAGTCGGCCGTCAGGCCGGCCGCCAGGCCGGGCAGCAGGAGCGTCAGCAGCTTCATGACGACGATGTTCGCTCCGATCTCGAGTTGTGCTGGACGGTGCTGGACACCCGTGCTCGCCGGCTCGGCCTAGACCACTCTGCACGTTGGGCTGCTGGGGGGAGGGCTTGTTTTGCTGTTGTCCTCCACGGCAACGGACTGCCGAGCGTGACATGGAGCCACAAACTTCTGCCGGCGCTATGGTGGTGCATTCCTCAGACGGAAGCGCAGTTCCAGTGGGTCGACTTGTCACGCGTGATGCGGCTGCGCGAACCATTCGACGTTCAACGATGACGCTCGAACGGACATCTCACGTCACAAGAATGTGAAGGGTATCAAAGACGGCATGCAAAGCCAACATCTCGATCGACCTCCACAATCGGACCGCCCGCACAGCCGTGGCGAGGAGCATTTACAAGATTTTGCAGCGGGGAGGGAGGGAGAGGGCGGGGAGGGGCGGACGTGAACAAATTAGTGACAAAAATGACTGCGCCACAGGCGTGCGAAAATTTTTGGTGACACGTGACACCGCATGATTCCTCATCCAATTCGCTACAAAATGGCACCACGGTCGCGCGTGTCCTGTCGCCCCGATCCCGTGTTAGGGCGGTTCGCCGGTTTTGGCGCAGAACATATGTTCAGACCGCCCATGCAAAACCAATGGCGACAATGCTTCACCTTGTGGCACGCGGCACGCACCGCTCGTCGATCGCGGCGGCATGAAGCATGCCACCGCGCGTCGGCCCACGCGCGGGTACGCCGTGTCAAAAATGTACTCTTAGCACGCGCTCGGGTAGCCGGCTGGACACACTTCGGTCGGGTAGCGGGGTCAACATGACCCCCCTGAGATCTCGGGAACTAAGAGAGCACCAAATTTACAGGGTGCGTTGACCTGTACGTAAACTCACTGAAGCCAAAGTTTCAGGTTCCTAGGTCATGACCTTCGGGTCAAATGAGGTCAAACAAGGTCAAATTCCAGGTTGGTCTTCAAAGAGCCCCAGAACCTAGATAACTGTTTTTAAGCAAAAGGTCACATGCTCAGTTAAGGTCAGCGACCTTACTTAGCGTTTTAAAGGTCATGGTGACAAAATCACAATCACGGGAGCCGCCGAGTTTTACATTTAAATAAGCGACAAAGATTCCGCTAGGCAGCATGTTCCGAAAAACTAAATGTTGACCTGGGTCGTTTTAGGTCAGTGACCTATCTTGACCTCTAAACAGTCCATGGAAGAGGTAGAACGCGGTTCCTGCTATCAGTAAATTCGAAATGATCACCGGAAACCATCCCATACAGCAAGTCCTAGAGTAATAAAACAGGTTGGTTTGACCTTGGTCTGACCTTCATACCTGACCTTACGTCAATGTAATTTGCTCATTCAACTGTTGTGCCTAAGAAAACACCTCAGGGACGCATGACTTCGTCTAACACTCCGTTATTGCATCAGATTGAATGATTCCCTAGAAATTGACTGCTGAAACCATGGCCTGACTTGGACCTGCCATAGGTCAGCGACCTGACAAGGTGGATTTGAATTTCTGATACCAAACGACCGACTATTCAATTGTGTACAGCTATGCAAAATTTGGCGCGGGTACACCGCCCTTCAGAAACCGTTCCGGAAAAACCCTGGGCTGGGGCAATTTGACCCCCACTCGAGCGCGAGTTACGTGACGCACCGTCTGAACCGCACGCACGAAAGGCAAGAGGCGAAACGCAGACAGACGCGCGCTCTTCGAATATTAATATAAGTGAGATAAGCCCGTCATAATGCAGTCGATGACCCCCAGAAGTTTGAGCAGTTCCTTGAGGTATGGCCAGCACTTACGATTTAGGAAGCTTTTAATGGTGAGGATGCCACTCATCCATCTTTTAGTGGTGAGGATGCCACTCATCCGTCTTTTTCCGATATGCAATATCTGATTTGGAAATGTAGCACAAATGTCTTCCTGAACATATTGTTTGATTTACTTCCAGTTCATGCTGAGGCAGGAGGTTCTCCACATGTACAGAGATATCCTGAGAGCATTGAGAGGAGTTCCAGAGAAGGATAGGAGTGCATTGAAGACGTGGGTCAGGGAGGAGTTTGAACTTCATCGGTCTGTTGAGGATGAGGTTTGTAAGGTGCCGCATTGTTCTCATTCATGCCCCATTACTACAGCACTGTTGATCCTACTCGTCACGAATGTGTTATGTTGAACCACATAGAGATGAAGTCACCTGATGCAACTACTGACCAGCTGTTGGATTTGTGTTGTTGGTCTGCGCTGGTTGGGATATGACGTGTGCATGCCACGTGGTCGGATATTTTAAAGCAGAGGTAATTCATCACACCAGCGTCAAAGTCAAGCATTTGTGCAGTGATTCCGTCTACAGCTTAATTCCCATATCATCTGTCTCGTTCTGCTTGGCATGTACCCCCTCTCTCCCACTGAGATGGTGCTGGCTAATTCACCGTGACGACTGGAGTGCCTCACTTGGGCAGGCTTTAATCAAGCAACACCTCACCCGCGGAAGGAAGACGTTCCGTGATCTGCAGAAGACAATGAACCTCGCATCATCGTGACAAAACTGGCACGTAGATATAGGAGCTGCTCACCCCCAGGAGTAGCTCATTAAGTGTCATGTACTACGCTAAAGTGAGTACTTCGTAGCAAATCACGCATGCGTTTTGTTGTCAGACAACGCCGTTTTTCAGTCGAACGTGTATCTCCACATGTGCAAATGCTGATGGGACATTTCGATACGAACAAGCTATGGGAGGCATCATGTATGCTTGTCTTCTCCAACAATCGTGACTCAGCCGCATGAATGAATCTATACGCCGGTGATGGCTTTTGCAGATAGCCGCGCTTCTTCACAGTGGCACATCTCCTGCCCGAACCACCGCATGGTCTGGGCCAGGGCCTCTGGTATGAGGGTTGCGGCGGGAGTACACCAGCACACTGCACTGGAGGGAGCTCAGAGGACTGGCACGTTGAGGACTGGAAAAAACACGCCGGAAACGGACCATCATAAGCAGGATCGGCCCCAAACCACTGCTTCGTGTCACCCACTGGAATGTCAGCGCAGCGGAGGTTTCCAATAACAACCGAACCCGTGGACACCACACGGCGCCGAGAAATGGTCAGTCCACTGGGACTGTCAACGCCCACGAGTGCGGTGGAGATGGGGCGTGCGTGGCCGGCCTTTCCTGAAATTGATGCGCAATCCACAAGTCGCTGCCGACGTTGCTATAGTAATCGAAAACCTATCACCCCTGCGAAGGGTCAGGTCAGGTCAGGTCATGTCCGCACGGCGGCGCGCCTCACCCGCGCACCAAATGACTAGCGGCGAACATTCACTCCCGCTGGTGCACCCGCACTGTCTGTGGCGCGTCACGCGGGATCTCGGAATCACGGCGTCGACGGCACGCGCGCGGCGTGCGTGACACGGCGCGGGGCGCGTGACACGGGAGCCTTGGAGGGGCGGAGGATGGGCGCTCGGCCGCCGGGCAGCGCCACGCAGAGAGGACCCCCGGTGGCAGCCGCCGCCGGCTGGTGGCGTCTCACAGATGCGACCTTGGGACCGGGCCGGAACGCTGCGCCAGGTGAGCTTGATGTCAAGCCCGGCAGATGGTGACGGCGGCAGTGTTCCTTCAGCGGCCGGCGACACGCCCGGCCTCAGCCGCCGTCCGGCAGGTCGCGGCCTTTCCTCGGCGGCGAGCGACACTGCGCACCCGCTCTCAGCCGCCCCCCCCCCCCCCCCCCTGCCCCGGCTGCCGGGGCTGATCCGGCCCCCGGCTGCCGGGGGCCGGATCACAGCTCAGAGCGCCGTCACCAGAGCTCTGAGTCCGAGTGCCACGTTGAGCGCCAGCAGTGCCGAGCCGGCGAGCGTGCCGGCGGAGGCCAACCGCGCGCGCCACCGCCGGCCGACGCGGCCGGCCAGCGCCGCCTCCAGCAGCGCCTCCCAGATCCACTGGCCGTCGAGCGCGCGGCACGGCACGGCGTTCAGCACGGCCAGCGCCGCCGAGAACGAGAGCACGTAGCGCGCCAGCGTCTCGAGTCGCAGCGGCAGCGAAGCCGAGAAGAGTGCCGAGCGCGGCCGGTACCCGGAGACGCGGGTGTCGCGGAACGCCGCCGCCGGCACGCCCAAGAAAAGCACGGCGCGCGCGCCGCGGCGCCGCAACGCGAGCAGGCGCGTGCCGTTCTCGAGCGCCGGCTGCAAGCAGAAGTGCTCCTCGGCGCAGGCGGCGGTTGTGGCGCACCGCATGGGCGCCGCGTCTACCACTGCGCGCGCCGGCAGGCAGGAGAAGGGTGGCGCGCCCCGATCCGGGCGAGATTCGTCGGCGATGAACTGGAAGCAGAGGTGTGAGCTGCCATTGGATGCGGCGCAGCACTCCATCGTGCCTGTTTCCTCGCGCTGGAACGCTGTCGACGGCACAGACGGGGGAAAGCGTTAGTGAGGGCGGCGACGGGTGGCGGGCAGGTCTGCACAGACTGGGCAGCTGACGCTCTTTTTGAAGTGAATTTCATGGACTGCTGCTAGTGGCGCATACGAAATGTGTCAAAATTTCGGTACATGCATGCGTAGGGACGGTCCCAGGGCCCATTGCTGGAGGACCTTCAGTGCAATATGGTGATCATTGCAAGACAGGAGACCTTCCAGTGATTATACGCAGTGCCATGAAGTTACGCAGCTGCCAAATCGATGGCTGTGCACAAGGTGGCATGGCAGTGTGCTTGCTGTTGTTGCCTAGGCTTGTGTTTGATGGCGACATTGATTCATTAACAGCGGCTGACCCAACACGTCAGCACGGCGTAGCAGGGCAATTGCACCAGCACCGTGCACCTGGGCACGCCATGTAACCGCACTCAAAAGGCAGTTTGCTTGTTCCACGGCGCGATCTCAGAATGCTCAGTCGTCCAGCCATTACTTTCCCGTCAGGCCTCACGACCGGAAAATATATTGACTTGCCGTCTCGCCCGTGGTCCCCAACAGCGGAAACGCTTCAACGATCGTCATCACTCACGGTGGTCGATGGTTTCGTCGTAGGTTGCCGTGATGTCGGAGGGCACGCAGTAGCCGGCTGGGGGCGCCGCCGCCTGCCGCGCCAGACACGACAGCCAGTCACGACGGGTCGTCACCGCGCAGTCGTCCACGCCCGTCACCAGGTCTCCCGCCGACAGACCGGTGGCGCCGTGCAGCGGCGACCCCTGCCAACACCGAAGTGGTGGAAGGCTGGCGCTTTGTCGTTCCTGCACTGCGCAGGGGCGGATTCCGCCCACTCGTTGTTTTCTGCCTGCTCTTGAACGGTTTTGGGCAGGTCTCTGAATTTTCGGATTTCACGTCAGCATCTTTTACTTAAAGGGAATGTCCGCGTCTGAAGATGTAAAAGAAAGCATGAGGTATGATGAAATGAGCTCACGTTTAACTATCGATATACGTTTTAAGCGGAGAAGACTGTTCTGCACAGCACAGTTTTCTGTTAAGTAAATATGCTCCTCAATGCGTCACGGTTTGATTACGTCGTCGTACCCTGCACAACACTGACTTGGAGCCAATGGACGGCCGTTATATCTGGACATTGCGCTCACGAACTCCAGACATAAACGCCTCGACAATTATATTTGTATTGGCATTAATCGCCGCATGGCTTATAAAATGACTTAAGTTGAATGATGTTCTTACGACGTCATGAATACCAAGGTGGCTTTAACGTACTCTCCCCGATAAACCTTGCCTATTTTCGCAGGCGTGTAGCTCAGAAACTAAAGGAGCTTGCATCGTAAGAAGGGCATGGTTGTGAACAGCACCAAAATGCCTTCAAGATGGCTATTTAAGTTCCAACCCCCGCACACATTTAGACCATTCCCTTTAACCTGTTCAGATCATTTAACAAAAATATGATACATATAAGAAAGACAATACTAATAGCCTTATTCTTCGTAAAATAACCAGGAGAAAGGAGAGATAGATGCATTGATACTTTGGCTACATACTTTAAACAGAACGAATACGGGTGACAAGTTAGACGCTGGAAACAGCCTGCCGAGCCCACTCAGTTTTTGGAAGATTCTTTAAGCGAGCCGCGGTTTTCGCAGGTCACTAACATTCAGGGGATTAAGCAAGGAGTAATTGCCGGCGGTAAATACGATGCCGTGTGTATCCAACTGATGTTTTCAATGCGTGAAAAATACATGCACCTGCAAACGAATTCATGTCAACACGCATCACACATCATGCATGCAAGTGATTTCAAGTAAACGGGCATCGTGCATAACTTAGATATGCCAGCAACAACAAGCATCGCGCGAGACGTATCAGGTACCAATAATGCGTTAAAACGATTTCAAGCTAGCACGCATCACGCATTAAGGCATTAATGGCATTCGCAAAATCGGCCATGATGAGCCCTCTACGCTGAGGTCTGGTCAGTGAACGCCTGTAAGGCGCTGACAGTAAATTGGATAATCCCTTTCGGCGACCCCTTCTGGCAAACACACTGAGGCTGAAATCCAGGGAGGTACGGATCCTGTGCCCGTTTAGAGCTCAAGGTTACTCAGCACTGGACCACCCGCTCGGACCTTACACTCAGGGTCACAAGAAAACAGTTGCCTTTTTCGCTGCTGCACGGCGGCGGAGGTGTGCGCCTACCAAATACTGTGCCGTTCTACACCTCGGGGTGGAACATCGTAAAAACGATCGGGGTGCCGGAACCCATAGCCAAAGGGGGCCGTCCAGAATTGTCCCCAGGCCTCCTCTCCAATGCCTTTATCATTGTCGTTGACGTGTTAATAAGGGCCGAACTCAACATGGCGCCTGCCCCTTAAAGAAACAGGAAGCTCCGTCCAGGATGCACCGTAACACCGGCAAATGCAGTCTCCCCAGCTGAAGTGGTAGTACTCCCATTCCACGTAGTTCGCCCGGCGAACCCAAATTCCTGTGTTCCGTCACCCTCCTCTACACCGCACGGTTTTTCCATACCTTAAACGTTCTGAAACCTCCAGTATTCATAATGCTCAGACTATGATGTGCGTCGTTTTCGTCGAAATCGGTTATTAATTGGATTACAAATACCTGAACGGTTCTGAGCTTTTAGTACACCCTGATGCAACGCTTCCCCCGTTCAGGAAGCACAAATAAAGATCTACCCGACCTATGTGCAACAACGCGAACTCTTCATAATCGGCCCACCAACCCCAGGGACCTAAGTGTGTGGGGGCGGGGGCAGAATGCGGCCTCTCCCCCGGAATACAGGTAATGGGAACCCCGCCCAGGATATGGTTGAGCAAAGCTAGCTATGACGCAGGTTTAGGCGATGGATGCTTTCGTGAACGCCTTGTGTAGATCAGGTAATGGGCGTGTGTCGTGACAGTTTGCAAAGCATCGCCCGCGGCGGCGGATGCCGTGCTACTGCTGCACGTTGTGTTAATTTTTCACGGAATGTTGGGGTGTGTTTTTGTGCTGCTGCCGGGCAATGCCTTCACCGCCTAGGCGTGCCATGTTCTGTGGCCGCGTTACCGGCGTCCGGTGCAAAGTCCTGACTTCGAGAGAATGAAGTTTCAATGGAATGTGTGGTGGTAGCCTGGAAGAGTTGCGGTAAGGTCCGGGCGATGTCAATCTTCTGAAACATCTCATCCATGAGGCTGAGCCGACATCGCGGCACTATGTTGGCTTTTTGCTAGGGTAAAGTGGGGATTACAACACAGAACTGAACGTTTTCTTCTTTCATTGGGCAACAACCTACGAAAAACGCGCTTCTAAATCTCGTGATGCCCCCGTGCCCCCGACCCAAGTACGTCCTGGTCTTGGTACACCGAGAGAAACCATTTCCTCGTTTGATACTGAATCTTCGCCACGCCTGGCTAATCAAGGGCAATCTGCATTCAGCGGCCATGAATAAGCTTAAGTGCCCTCCCCCCGTTCCCGCATGAGCATAAGCGTGGGTTTTAAGGAGGGGGGACGGGGGCTTTGGGACCGTCCGCAGGAGGTGGCGGACTCCCTGGGACACGGCTCCCAGTATTTTTGGGCTGTTATTAACGCTGGCCGTGCTTCTTAATATCAAAAATGGATCCTCACACGCATCAAAATGAGATTTTGACCCTAAAAGCTCCCAAAGGCCCAAAAAACGGCGTCCCCTGGCTCAAAGTTGCCTCTTTGTTCCCATTTACCCCCTCCTGGGTAGAGTCCTGGCTACGCCACTGGGTGGGAGCCGCCCGAACGCCCGCATCGACCCCCGCAGAGATGGAGGGGGGGGGGGGGGGAAGCTGTGTGGGTCAAGTCTCAGTGATAGACGAATCACAGACGCAATGAAGCCTCCACCACTTTCCACGCTCCGTTATTCCATAGTAACGGAATGGTAATCCCTGACCGAAAGGATTATGATCCACACCAAACTGCGCCGACAACAACGCCAGGAGTAGCCAGGAGTAATAGCACTTCCCTCACCGGTTCCACATGGTAGACGATGATGCCGTCGTTGACGAAGTAAAGCGGCGCGAGCGCCAGCGGCGCGGCAGCCAGCACGAGCGCAGCGACCGCGCAGAGCACGACGTTGTGCCAGACGCCGGCGCAGAGGACCCGCAATCGGCGGCCGGGTGGCAGCGCAGCCAGCGACTCCGAACAGACGTCCACGAAGGCCGCCGGCACGATCAGCACCAACAGCAGACCCGAGCCGAACACACGCACGTGCTCCCTGTTGGGACGAGGCAAACGGTGGGTGCCGCGAGTGGGCGCTGCGCGGCAGGAGGCGGGGGGGGGGGGGAGGGGGGGGGGGGCGAGTGCGCACGTGCCCACGCCGACGAACAGGTGGAGCGACCGCGATTCGGTGATCTACGTGCTGCGAGATTGGAGCCAAAACGCGTGAGGGTTCTTTGTAGACGAACAGAGGTGAGAGGTGCTCAAAGGAAGGCATACGCCACACGAGATCCCTGATGGCAAACCTTTTGCGTGAGACCAGCACGCTAACCATCCATCCACTGGAAATGCGGGCTCGGCGGCCGAAAATTCGTGATAAGAATAGAAATCGTTCAGAGTGAGTTGATGGATTTCGTGATTGTTGCACATACGCTCAGTGCAGAACGATGGGAGTTCATTGGCTGGGCAGGCTTTCAGGCGCAATGCGATACACGTGGCTTGGCGCGTCGCAATCCACTCGTGAGTTGGCTTTATTTCCGAACGGCGCATCGGAACATGTTGAAACACTGCCGTAATTCGCTGCGCCACAATACCACAACTCCTCCCTTCTTGGCAAAAACTAGCATAACGGTACATATTATAAGTCCAGGCGCTCTGGCGGGCGCTAGTTGCGTACCGGACGAGCAGGCGGCGGAACCAGATCGGCTGTTTCCGTCGTTCGCGAGCCACTGGGCTGCGGGAGGCTGGTTTCAGCTTCCGCGGATGAAGCGGACGTCGCTGGCTGGTTGACAGCTTCCGCGGACGGAGCGAACGTCGCTGGCTTGCTGTCAGTCGGCTGTGGTGTCGTCACGTTCCTGGGCGCAGCCACGAACGGCTGTGAAGTTAGGCTACCAGGTGCGAAGTGCTTCTCTGTTTCGAGCAGTCCATTCTCTCCAGATTTATTACGGGGACGGATGTGATCGAAGTGACAACGGAACTGACGGCCATCTTGCAACAGAACCTGGCAAGACGGTCCGCAGACATCTAGCCCGGTTCCTGGGAGCCACTTATAGGCCGAACCAGTCACTTCTGTGATGAAGACTGTGTCTCCCGTACGGAATAATCTGTTGACAGAACCACTCGCTGTGCTGCTGCGGTACTGCCTCTCCTCCGACGGATGGAGCTGCGTCAGGTGCGTTCTTGGAGCGCGTTTGAACAGCATCTCTGCTGGGGCTTTCCCTGCTGCTGTAGGTGGCGTATTCCTGTACTGGAACAACCACCTCTGGAGCTTCGCGAGCAGAGGAGCGGGGCGTTGCTTCTTGATTCCGGTTTTCACAAGCTTCACTATGTTTTCCGCTTGACCATTAGACGCAGGGTGAAGCGGAGGGGTGAAGACATGGCGAATGCCGTTGGCGCTTGTAAAGTCGCTAAACTCCTTACTGGTGAAGCAGCCAGCGTTGTCGCTCACGATCACTGCGGGGATCCCACGCATGGCAAAGGTAATCCGTAGGTGGTATACGGTCGTTCTTGTGCTGACGTCGTTGGTTATCCAGACGTCTGGCCATTTGCTATACGCATCCACCACAATCAGAAGCATCTTGCCTTCTACAGGGCCAGCGTAGTCAACATGTACTCTGTCCCACGGAGCGTCTGGGTACCTCCATGGTTGAGAAGGCACTGTAGGCGCTGCTTTCTGGTGTAGCTGACATGCGTCACAGACTTGGGTGAGCTCGGCAATGTCTGAGTCCATCCCAGGCCACCAGATCTGCTTCAGGATTCCGGCTTCGATTTGACGATCCAGCCCCTCTTCCACCAGTGGGTGCAGAGCCAGGGGCAACGATCGCCGTTTGCAGAACACCGGTTTGACGTTCGGATTTATCTCCAGGTGGGCTTCAGTGTTGGCCTTCCCCAACTCGGGCTTCTTCAGATTTGGGAACTTTTTCAGCATCTCTTGTGCTGTTTCCTCCAGTGAGGCCTTCACCTAGAAGATTGCATGCCAGCTGAGTTTCACCTTGGAGAGACGATTTCTTCCCAGTAGGGGCTGGCTGGATCCACGCACTACGATCGGGTGGTAGCTGGACTCATGTATCCTTTTCTTGCACAATCCCCTTGACTTCCCTAATACAGAGGTGGGCTCACCTGTGTAGGTTTTCAGTCGCTGTCTGCATTCCTCCAATTTCCTGTTTGGCCACAGCTTGCAGAAGAGCTGTTACGGCATCACTGACACTGCTGCACCAGTATCGACTTCCCCTGCACTGGCTTTCCACCCACTGCACTGTTGTCTCGATTGGACGGTTTTCGCCTGCTGTTGTCTCCTGTGTAGACTTGTTGATCCTCAGGAGGCACTCCTCAGGTGGGCTTTCATGCTGAGCTTGCAGATTGTGTGCTTGGTCCATCTGTTTTACTCTGGTAACACCATGCTGACCTTTGTTTGCGGCATGCCGTTTGGGTGTGACCCCGTTTTCCACAGTGAAAGCAGTCCTGCTTTTTAAAGGGGCACTGCCACTGGCCATGTTTCGGGCTGTTACATCATGTGCATCTTTCTGTGTTCGAGACGCTGTGACTGGGCTGGTTGCTTTGGTGCATTTTCTTTTGCACCACGTTTGGGGCGGACTTTTGTTTTTGCACTACGTTTTGTGCCTGGACATTTGCCTGTGGCGCAGCAAATCTGTTTGAATGGCGTGCTTCAATGGCACGGGCTTGGACTCTGGCTTGCTCCAAGCCTCTTGCCAATGAGCGCAATTCCTCGAGTGTCATTTTCTGTTGCAGGGCCTTTTCCCTCACCCTGGGATCTCTGACTCTCAGGATCATCTGCTGGCAGATTTCCCGGGCAGAATCGGTGAAATTACAAGTACTGGCGAGGTGCATGAGGCGAGCCACAAATGAGTCAGTGGACTCACCTTCGATTTGCATCGTTTGGCGGAGCACATCACACTCGTCTATGTTTTCTGCGGAACAAAATATGACCCGGGCTGCGTGCACATCTTTCTGTAGACATCTGCGGCCTCTCCCGCGACAGGCGGGGGCTGTGGCGGCGTTTCTTGCACATCAAACACTGCAGGACCAGCAACATGCAGCAAGTAGGCTTTTTTCCGGGCAGGATCTTCTACTCCCATCGCCAGACACGTTTTACAGTCGACGGAGCCATTTACGCCATTGATCTGGGTGCGTCATATCAAACTGCGGCCATTCCGGCGTCGGCAATGCCATCCCTTTTCAGACGGATTTAAAACTTATGGCGGGCAATTCAGCGTGAAAATAACAAATCAAAGTTAATATCCTCGTCGCCAATCTTGTTTCATACACGCTCAGTGCAGAACGATGAGAGTTTATTGGCTGGGCAGGCTTTGAGGCACAATGCGACGCAGGCGACTTGCCGCGTCGCAATCCACTCGTGATTTGCTTATACTTCCAAACAGCGCAGCGGAATATGTTGAAACACTGCCGTATTTCGCTGCGCCACAAAACCACAGTGATCGTTTGATGTCTATCACGCATAGAACCGACTTTTCGCACGGAATTATTCATTTTTGTGCTTTCTTGCCTCCAAGGCTGCCAATCTGCGTATGCTTGACACGTACAACCATCTATTTGTAATCATTGACTTCAGGAACGCAACTTTAAGCGTCTGAAATCCGGAAAGAAATTTGGTTTTGCAGGTAGGCTTAGTCAAGGTTAATGACTGAGGCCCGCTGCCCCAACCGATTTCAAAAAGTGACATCCCTGCGGTGGTATCCTCTGGTACACTCTAAGTAACAGCCCACAAAGGCCTGTAATTCATCAGCTGCTTCGCGCAGAGGAACAATGCCGCAGAACTGGTTAAGTCTCAGCCCCGAGTCGATTTACCTGGGGTGCCTCAAATGCGCATCATTCTTTGTCTGTCGTTTTGGACTACCTTAGTTTCCCATTTGGGGAAACCGACAGCATTACCTGGCTTCCAGATTTTTTTGCGGGGTGGGGGATCTTATTTCAAGATTGTGTAGGAGAATGGCAGCAGAATTCCACAGCAGCCCTCATGCATTCGAATTATTTTTACCCTGTTTACTGTCTATATTTCTTCAAATTTTGGATGACTGTATTTGCTTAAGATGACAGGGCTCAAGGAATGGAGTTTTATACTCAGTTAAAAGGGCTGTTCCACGTTTGAAGATATTGAAGCAAGCATTGGACATGGTGAACCAAGCTCACGTTAAACTATTGGTATGCTTTCAGGTGAAAAAGGCTGCTCTAAACAACACAGGCTCTCTGTTGAGTTCATATGCTGCTCAATACGTCATTGTTTGATAGCGTCATCGCACCTTACACAAAATTAATGGAGAGCCCATTGACGGCCATTGCATTTGGAAATCGTGCTCACGAGAATCAGATATGAACAACTCGACAATTATATTTTTGTTGACTGATCGTCGCATTCGCCGAAATTGTCTGCACATCTTCGCGGACGTCTAGCTAAAAAACCTGGAGCGTTTAAAGGTCTCTTAAGAAGGGAAGGGCTGTGAACTGCACTGACTGATCAAGATTGCTTTTTTCAGTTCAAACCCTCATACAAATGTGGAACACTCCCCTTAAAGGGAATGAGAAGACTGATACTCCGGGACTCTGATAAAGTCACCTGGCGCTCTGAGGAACTCTGAGAATAAAGTGTGCGACATCCGGGGAAACCCGCTTTTGACACATTTTATGGGTACGTTCAGTAATTTTTCACCGTCGGCCAACACTTCCCCCCCCCCCCCCCCCATTTCATTTCGTGAAACTACTCCCTTGCGACAGTCCCATGCTCCGAGAGCCTATGGGACCGATCGATTCCCAACCTTCACCATCCGGAGTAACTGGGTCGATAACGTATCTTTTCCAGACAACCTTGCCCTTGAGTCGGGTCAAAGGTCACCAAAAATGCAACAAACGGAACAGCAGTGGACAGAAAACCCCATATTTCGGACCTTTGAGGCAGCTTACTACTATATATTCATTATTGTGTGCGCCATAGTCGGTATTCTATCCTGTCCCGAACATGGTGGCCCTGGGTCAGGTCAATGATTACCTGAAACACCGAAAACCACCAAGCATAGTTGCGGACAACCCCACATTCCAAGCCGATGGGAGTGATCAAAAATAAAACTTCAACCGGTACGTCATGTTGGGGAACCTGTTCCCTGCAGACCGTGGTAATCTTAGCTGGTGTCGAGGAGTTGTCTACACCCAATTTTGGTGGTTTGGGATGTTTTTGGCGAACTCCGACCTTATCCAAGGTCACCAAGTGTCGCAAATAGTATACTGACTATCGCGCATCGACTGGTAAATATTTTGTGTTGATTTGTCATTGAGGCTTAGTATCGCCCTCCTCCCCCTTCCAATTGCGGGCTTTATCCCCACCCTTTGGAAGAAAGTGCAAAGAGAAAGCCGTTTCTTGGAGCATTTTTGGGAAAGCTCCAGTCATTTTCAATAGCTCACGCAAACGAACCCCGTTCCCATCGACGTATTATGCGAAACATCGACCCTGTCGTCAGGAATCGATACGCATCCACAAGGTTGACTGATGCTATGTATTTTGCACAAGTAGATATTGCAGGAAATATGCAGGGCAATCGGCTGAGCAGAAAGCTGAGATACGAGTTTAACATTACGAGAGGAACAATAAACAAGTCCAACGCCGCACGACAATTGGTTTATGTTAAAACAGGACAGAAGCCTTACCTTTATGACATGCTAAGTGCCCATTTCTCAAGGCAAAGACATTACGCAAGTTAATACAGTTATAAATAACGTGTTTTACGACCTTTTCCAAAGAGGCTTTCACTTAAAACAACTCTCCCCTGCACCATAGGAACGGCACACAAACTACGACAGCTGACATGTGATATGCACACACTTAACAAACGGAACACAGGGCGAAGACAGAACAAAAGGTGGACACTGGTCGGATGGGGCGGTACAAGCCACCATGATAAAGCACATGTGTTGACTTCAGATTTGGGTTGAATGGCCAAAGCCTCGCCAATTTTAGCGCAGCCACATCCTTGCAAGCACGCAAAATTTTGGCGCGTTCAAGCGCAGGCGATAAGAACATAAATGACGCCGCAAACGTTGAGTCGTTACGTTCGCCACATGTTGCCAAGCATGGTGCGATCCGGACGTAATCCCGCTGAAGTCGCGCCTGCAGTCCCGGGCAACGTGTCGCGCGGTCGTCACGCGGTGCGGGGTCCACCTCGAAGCCCTCACGTGGTGCGAAGCGGGCCAAAGCGTCTCTCAGTCCTGGCAGAGCTCAAGGCTCAACTTGCGGCGTGCGTCAAAAGCAAATAGGGATCAACTCTCCGCTTACGCCCGCGCTTCTCTGGCGGTTCATCGCGTCCTGTTAGTTCACCACTGCTGGCCACTTGCCAGTAGTGGTATTTGACCAGCACGCGCGTGAAAGTCACGCGCCTAGGCGTGGCGCCCTTTCTGCATCTGGACCAGGCGAGTGGCAGCCCGGTGATTTGGCCTTCAGCCCACGGAGCCCGCTGCCGTCAGCAGAGGATGGGAGCGCCTGCTGCCAGCGACGAGCGCGCATTCACGCGTGAAGCGTGCTAGACGACGATCCTGTCCACCCGGCAGATGGAAGCATGATTGTCATTGCAACTTGCGCTCATCAAATATTTATAGGCTACCACCAAACCACAGTTTTCTGTGGCGTCTGCTGACGGTTGACCCAGGGGCAACCAGGGGTAACTCCACGCGGACCCGTCCAGCGTCTCCCACGTTCCATCACGCGGCTCGTCGTGGATCCCAAACCAGAACAGGGTGTGCCTGCCGTTCTTCTGGAGGAAAGCCATCAGGATTTGGGCCATGGCGTCGTCGTGCGTATGGCCCAGTCGCGCCCCTTCGGCCAGCTGGCCGCAGTGCTCGTCGGCAGCATGGAAGGTCATCGGCTGCTTCACCAAGCCGTAGCAGTGGACGTCCGTTTGCAGCCAACCGTCCGGACAGCCGCGCAGCAGACCGGCCGGCATCGGCGCCTCACAAACGACTCCCAGCGTGGCGTCCTCATCTGGCCGCTGGATGAGTTCGTCCGTGTTGTGGTTTTCGGACAGGCTCATGGCGATGCCACCCGTCGAGCGGATGGTAATTTCGGGGATGAAAAGGCTCTTGTCGGCATTGCGCCAGCCGAGGGCCCGAAGCTTCGGCGAAACCCACTCGGCGATGTGTGGGCGGCTGGAGTGATGCAGCAAGAACGCCAGCTCCACGTCGTCGTTGATGGACACGGGCAGCGCGCACGGGTCGCTTGACTTGCAGGCTGCTATAGCGTCGTTTTTGTTCATGGCGTCAGCGATCCTCAAGTAGCAGCTACCGTTGAACGGGATCCAGCCGGGCAGACAGTCGGTCGAGCGTCGGGAGATGGCCCGCCGCTCGTAGCTGACTTCGGCGGCGTCCGTCGACGGCGCCGTCTTCAGGCAGTGCTGCGTCATCACTAGCAGGTCGCACCGGCCGTCCGGTCCGAACCGGAAGCCGTCGCAGTAGGCGGGCTCCAGCTCGCCGCAGTATCGCGCGCACCGGCCTTGGCTGGCGGCCCATAGCGTCGCGGTCGCGTTGCCGATAAAGCGCTGCGTGTTGCGGGTGAACCAGTCGGCCGTCAGGCCGGCCGCCAGGCCGGGCAGCAGGAGCGTCAGCAGCTTCATGACGACGATGTTCGCTCCGATCTCGAGTTGTGCTGGACGGTGCTGGACACCCGTGCTCGCCGGCTCGGCCTAGACCACTCTGCACGTTGGGCTGCTGGGGGGAGGGCTTGTTTTGCTGTTGTCCTCCACGGCAACGGACTGCCGAGCGTGACATGGAGCCACAAACTTCTGCCGGCGCTATGGTGGTGCATTCCTCAGACGGAAGCGCAGTTCCAGTGGGTCGACTTGTCACGCGTGATGCGGCTGCGCGAACCATTCGACGTTCAACGATGACGCTCGAACGGACATCTCACGTCACAAGAATGTGAAGGGTATCAAAGACGGCATGCAAAGCCAACATCTCGATCGACCTCCACAATCGGACCGCCCGGACAGCCATGGCGAGGAGCGTCTACAGGGTTTTGCAGCGGGGAGGGAGGGAGAGGGCGGGGAGGGGCGGACGTGAACAAATTAGTGGCAAAAATTACGGCGTCACAGGTGTGCGAAAATTTTTTGGCGTCAAATACGTCGTATATTATAAATCTGCGTTATCTGCCTACCTCAGATCTACCATCATGCCTTAATCCCTGAACACTAATTGTATCTATTTTTACTGGCATACCTACGTTTTGTTGACACACTTTCACAGGCATAATAATATACGCAAAAATTTGATACGGGGAATCTGAGGTGCCCTCTGTGTCAGCTCCCTCTAATACGCTACTGTCAATGGGTTCTATCCGCCTGTGACGATTTACATGACAGGAAACTGCAGCTGACCTCATCGCTTTGGCACCGTTCAGACATGTCCATCCAGATTCCTGATCATTGGAGAGCAAGACGTCGCGAACATACTGATATTCGCGGTTTACAAGCACATCATTGCCGAGACAGTAATGACCCGCGGGACACTGAAAAGACAATGGGCAAACCCAGCTGACACCCTTTGGGGCGGAGAGGGCAAGAGGATAGGACAAACAATATGCTCGTCGATAGCGGAGATGTCGGGTAAAATTATTTACTTTGTGCCGGCAGTCGTGGGAGGCAATCTAAGGAAATTTGGCCGGCTCTCGTGCCTTGCCCCTCCTATCCTTGCCGTCCCCCACCTCATGGAAGGATTTTTCTTCAGTCAAATACGTCTTCATTTCGTGGGATCATGATTTACGTTTGAAATAAATCAAATCATTTTGACCGAACATCGATGGAGCAAGCAACACAATTTCGCACCGCACGTCTTTTGCCGCTATCCCGGCAGCTGTCCCTCCGCAAGTTTCCTCGCACAGGAGGCGGGCCCGCGACTTCTGGACACACTGGTCCGTCTCCCCAGCAGCAAGCTGAGTTTTAGCCGTACGACCGGCAGCACAGGCGCGAGGATATGCTGCCTTCAAGCCAGGCAGCCGGCGCGCCAAACGGCGGGTCAGCCTGGGGAGCGGGCGCGCCGGCCGCGCCACCGCGGGGTCGTGCCGCCGTGGCGCGCCGCCACGGCCGGCGTCTCACCTGACGGCGGCCACCGCATGCCCGATCTCGTGACAGACGCTGCACACCAGCAGGGTGACGAGGTAGTACGGCACGTCGTCGGCCGGCAGGTTCACTCCCGGCAACTGGGAAGGAGAAGACGCTCAGCTCCACACATCACAACGCGCCTGTTTTGTAGGCTGGTCGTCTCGCCTGGCTGAGTGAGCAGGACGGGCAGGACGGTCGCTGGCGACGCACGTCAGCACCACATCGGTGCTGGTCGCAATTCCGGGGGCGTGTATTGACCACGAAGTGCCCTCGAGACAAACGCGGGCGGATCTATCCGTGACCCCACATCGCCTTCCGGTTCACGTTTGACAGGAACACGAGACGACTCGGCACACGCGCCACGCTGCCGCGTCTGTTCGTCACGGACGTCGCCGGGAAGTGACGCCATGCAGCGGGCCGTGACACCGGCGGCAGCGGGCGCTAATATTGACCTCGCGTTCACCATGGTCGGGTAATTTTACTTGACGTGGTTGGGCTTGAAAACACTCATTTTCGGTAACTGTGAAAAGAGCATTAAAACGAAACGTCAAGGTTTTGGATTGATATTAGTCACAATAAACTAGTTGGATGAACAATTTTTTTGATGGATATTGGTACCCAATAAACCGGCCCTGCGATGATATTACCCTCAATGTACCGCCAGCCGACATCACTTACCAGCTAACTAACACAATAGGGTTTTGTACGCGCGGTGAAGGCGCGCATATTTGAGCGCTGATGCTATTGGTAGCCGGTGAATTGGCGTGTGTGTGTGTGTGTGTGTGTGTGTGTGTGTGTGTGTGTGTGTGTGTGTGTGTGTGTGTGTGTGTGTGTGTGTGTGTGTGTGTGTGTGTGTGTGTGTGTGTGTGTGTGTGTGTGTGTGTGTGTGTGCGTGTGCGTGTGCGTGTGCGTGTGCGTGTGCGTGTGCGTGTGCGTGTGCGTGTGCGTGTGCGTGTGCGTGTGCGTGTGCGTGTGCGTGGTGCGTGCGTGCGTATGTGTGTGTGTGTGCGTGCGCGCGTGTGTGCGTGCGTGCGTGCGTGCGTGTGTGCGTGCGTGTGTGCGTGTGCGCGTGTGCGTGTGTGTGTGTGTGTGTTATATGTTTTGTCTTTTTGCCTGCATGTTCTTGCCTCCTGCACTTTTAGCACGGGGTTTTTAGAGTCACACTCCATTATGGATGACCATACGGAAGTAAAACAATACGGTACAATACACAACCAACTAGGTGGATGGATATTGTTCAAAATAAACCGGCCATGCGACTATACAGTTAGCCTGACCCGATTTGTCTCGGTTCAAGCCACACAACGTTGCATTTGAGGCCGGTTTCAGAAAGGTGGCAAGAACTTCCTCTCGCTCTACTCCTGGTGCACGCGGTCGAACAATGTTGACATCGCTCAAAGATTCGTAGGCGGCTCTCATAGCAGCCTGCACCACATACCTGATTTCATGTCTCCACCTGCCCCTGGCTGCCCAGAGCTGACATCAGTCATTAAAACGCTCTTAAAACAAGCGGATCGCGGTTGGCGCGCATATCCAGCTTATGGTAATCAGAATTTGAGTTCATCTAAGTTAACCTCATGTCGCTACGGGGTTTGCTCGCAGAAATCCACGCGGCCGTCCCTAGCCCGCATTCCCGAGCATGCTTGTGACACGCAGTTTCCCGTTTTTCATGTAAATCGAACGGGTAGATAACGCTAGGGTGATATCGCAGCGCAACTGGCTGCAACGTAATGCAACGTAGGAATGTGCCACCTCATCGAACCGTCCGCATTTGGATGCCTCGCATAATATACATATAACGACACAGCTTTAACAAGGCGTGGGGAATTCCTGAGAATTGCGTGGCGGCCTGATCACTGGCTACAAAGATTTGGACCTGCCAAAGTCCACGACTGTCCAGGCCGTTGACGCTACAAATATCCGGTCAGTGGTGGTTACTGCTCGCTCAGCACGCGATCCCGTTTGCGATGTTACGCGTAAATCTCCCACTTTTGAATCACCCGAGCCGACCCCACACAGTCGTAAATCACCCATACGTATGAGAGACGTAAAACGTACATGCAACGTGACAAACGGCACATGGCAAGCTGAGTGATACGGTCTGCGCAGCAAACGTAGTACGGGATGTCCAGATCTCTAGCTTGGCGAGGAAATCGGCGAGGAAAATGAGTGGGCGTCGCACACCTCGCGTGAAACAAAAAAGCAAAACAAAACAAAAACACATGAGCCAAATGACAGCTGCGACTCAGCAGGGCATCTCCATGATCGCGCTGTCCGCTACCGTTTGTTTTTGCCCTTACGCTGTTTCCTCATTACATTGGGAAGAACGGTACATCGATACCCCGCACAAGTTTCATACACTTATATGCAGAAGCCCCCCCCCCCAAAAAAAAACATTGCAAAACGATACAATAGTTGTTCCTCGTCAATGCTTGCCTCCTGTCTCATCATCTGAACACACACAGCGATCTGTACTCACAACGCGGCCTGCAACGGTTGGCTGCTGCTCCCCCATCCCAGCCCCCTGCTCACCACGGGCTCAAGGATGAAAGCAGGACGCGTGGCGGCAGCGGCGGCGGCGGCGCCGGCGCCGGCAGCCGGGGCGGCGGGCCACAGCAGCCTGTAGATAGTGTAGATGAGCAGCAGCATGGATGGCAGCAGCAGCGCGCACGTGATCCAGACGCCACAGGCAAACCACAGCCGGGTCAGCCGGCCCGGCGCACTGCCCCAGCGCTGGAAGGAGCGGTTCAGCATGCGCGTCGACCACTTGATCTGCAGCGGCTTGATGGAGATGCCAGATGACTCCAGCAGGTTGATGTACGGCAGGTGCAGGCATGACTGGAGGTGGGAGAGCGAGCTCAGAGAAACAGGAATGCATCATGCAATGTGTGGTGGTGTTGACAGTGTTCACACCACTACCTCATTAGGGTGTTTGGACAGATGCTACATAACCTGCCGCAGTGAAGGAAAAAAAACAACATTTGCTAGTGGGAATATCACCACACAATGTGGTGGTCCAGGATTGCCCACACACAAGAAGATGATGGCACTCCACTGAAGTAATGCAGCTTTACATATCTGCACTTTCACATAATAGGGCTGCTTTTGATCCTGAATTTGAAGCACAGCTCAACTGGAAGTAAACTCAGCTGTTCCCTAACCAAATGATATCATAACATAGTTTCCCAGTGTGGGCTTTACCAAAAATCATGTACTATTTACCATCCATACAAAAAACTCTACATCCTACCTTTGGCAGTCATGCTCTCACCAACAAAACAGCTGTAAATTCCACACCATGTACTTACCCTAGGGTGTCACTGTCTAAAATGAGTTAAGGAATCAAACCCTGAAACCTGACATAACTGGCCTCCAAATTCTGACTTCTCCTAGACCTCTGCCACATTGATTTGCATCCTTGATGTCAATGTACAAAACTACTTGGTCAGTTCCCAAATTATTTTGATGCTGAGGAATGACTTCCCATTTCAGGCCAATGTGATAGTGATAATGATAATTTATGATGATGATAGTATTACCAGAGAAACAGTTAAGTCCTGCCTAGTGTGTGTATGCCAGCAGCTCAGACAATCACTTTCTTGTATTCTGTTGGAGTTTTCAGACATGGCAACTGCAGTGGTAATTTGGCACCAATAGCAATGCTTTCTGTAACTAATAAGCCATGTAAATAGTCCTGATGTGAAATGTTTAAAGAACAACAAGAAAGAGTGAGTTATCTCCTAGAATGTCACAGACTATTAGTGGTAAGTCATGCTAGCCAGAGCAGTGTTGACATCCTTCCAAGAGGTCTGCATTCCCTTTTTTGCTCACATGCATTAAGGGGGCCTGGCAGAGCATTCAGAGCACTCCAGGTCAACATGGGAGGAGGCTCTGGTCCCTCCTAGAATATAAAAGTAACGCACCAATGTTTAGCTCCCACAAGTTACAGCATAACGTGACCTGTTGTTCATCACTGCAACACATCCATATTTTCATAAATTCTCCGCAATTTTGCCATAATTTCATGATTAACAAGTAGGCTTACCTTGAGCAGAGTGTCTGTAAAATACAGGGCGAAGCACAGAAGAAACACTATAGCGACGATAAAATAGGCATCCATTTTTAGAGAGGATAAATGTGGTTCCGGCCTAAATTGACCGGCCCCGTAATTTTCGCTGAGTTCCTTTACGTTACCACCATCCAACGACCCGACCAGACCCGTCCCTCACGGGCCATAGCGCGCATCAACAATATTTTGGCTTAGCTGCGCCTTTTTTGAAACCGTAAGCAGCTTCCATATGTAATAGGGGAATTCACCTAAAGATTGTTATCGACCATTACGAATAAATTGTGTGCCAGGTGAATATAAAGTAATAGCAACATTAAGCGCAGTGGTCAAAGCACGTTCACTTCCTAACCTAAGAAAAATCATTGTACGCCATTCGTCATGTTTAAGCCAGGATATATCGTAAATAATCACAAAACAGGTAGATTCATGCTCTTGCCTTCGAATTTTTTATCATTACAATGGCGAGCTCCCGAGCGCCGAACACACGCGGCAACCTCGACCCCCATCGTGACTGCCACGCTATTGGTGCGTGATGACGACATTTCTGTTTGTCAGGACCCGGGTTATCTCGATGAGTTCCTGTGGAGGAAACAAGATACGCGGCTGCGGGCAGACTTGCTTCGCGTTGTCCAACGCCAGTATCGCGTGTAGGTAAGTTTAAGAAACAGACAGACCAGAAAGGCGAGAATAGACCAGAACCTAAGCTTAGCTAAGCTAGGCTAACCTGAACAAACTTAACCGAACCTAACCTAACCTAACCTAACCTAACCTGACCTAACCTAACCTAACCTAACCTAACCTAACCTAACCTAACCGAGAATAGACCAGAACCTAACCTAACCTATCTAACCTAACCTAGCCTAGCCTAACCTAACCTAACCTAACCTAACCTAACCTAACCTAACCTAACCTAACCTAACCTAACCTAACCTAACCTATCCTCCCCACCCTATATCCCCTTCAACCCAGCATCCCATTGGCATCCATGTTCCATGCCATATATAGGTGCTGTACAGTGAGCTTTTATTTAGCCATGTTCTCATTTTGCTTTACATTCCCCACCCAATCCCCCTGCAGCCCATCATCCTGCTGGCATCAAGAATCAAATTTCATAGATTCTTGTTACCTTGGCCCCCTACATTTTTATGGTTCTTGATGCTGCTTGATGCACAGTGATGTTGTGACTGCGTGCAGTAATGGCGCCGGTGTCGCGGCTGCTGTGTGTTTGCGGCAGTCAGATGTTCAGTATCATGATTAGTTAAATTCCAAGGTAGGAGTATAGATGACCTGTTTTATGGTTAATTATGATATGTTCTGCCTTAAAAACAATGATTGATGTACAATGCTCTTTTGTAACATGAGGTAGGAAAGTACACCCTGACCTGTAGCTTTGTATGTGAAATATTATCCTGGCTCTGATCTGTGGAATTGTTTCACCATGGTTATGCACTGTGTTTTGTGGTTAATGCCACCATGCAAGTCAAAATAATATTTTTCATTACAGGTGCATTACTGAGGTACAGAGAGGTTTTCATTCCTTATATATATATATATATATATATATATATATATATATATATATATATATAACATTGGATGGTATATTATGTTATGATATGATGAAGAGAATTGATGAAATTCTAATGGGTACAAATGAATTGATTTCTATTGCTGACATTGGCCAAAATGAACCCCTTCTTTGAAACTAGTTTGGTAAAGGTAGCCAACATGTAGCTTTTAAACATTAGAAGGTGAGTACATCATACTCACCATGTAATTGTTATTGGACATGTCATTTTCCTCTGTTAGTTGTAAATTCACCCAGCCCAATCCTTTCTCTCACTGGTGCATTGCTGTGTAAGTAATGCAGTGGCAAGAAAAGAAAAGAAATGCTTTAAATGTACATAAAAAGGCACAGTTATGTTGTATGCAAATGTGTGTGTGGCACAGGTACTAGATTCATCAACAGCAAGGCAGTGTTGTCAGAAAGCTTTCATTGTGCTGTTCAACTCCTCACTACTTATAAAAGTTGGTTGCAGTTTGATCCGTTGTAACTCCTTTCAATTAAACATATTTAGTGTGCCAACATCACAAGACATTGTTGTCCAAATGACTTACCAGGTTGTTTTAAAGCAAACACATTGAGAACATAAGGCTAGTACACATTTGTCCTGAAAGTGGATGTAAGTTTGCTCTCCATGCCAGTAACTAACACAAGTGGCATTACCTTGGCTGCAACATTAGCAGCACCATCTTCATTGAAGCACCAATTTCATACCATGACAAATGCATTTTCAGACCCTGCCTGTGACCTCCGGCAGTGTGTGCCCGCCCCTGTCACTGCCCGCGCCATGGACTCTGTGACACACCATCCGCGCTACGCGGACCTGGTGGCCTTGCTCGACGCCTCGGGCGGGTGGCGTGCGCTGGCCCAGCTACAGGACGACTACGACTACATTGTGACTGAGGATAAGTTGGCGGCGGCCGCGCGCCGGCCCTCGCCAGCTGACCACTTGATCCGCGCGCTGCTGGACCAGCTCGGCGAGCCGCTGTCCCCGGACGAGATGGCCGAGCTGCTGCTGCACGTGGGCCAGCCGGCAGCTGCCGAGCTGCTGCTGCCGCCGCGGCCGCTCGCCGTCCGCCCGCTGGCCGACACCAACGGCGCGCGCGTCTGGGCGCCACTCGGCGGCCGCCTGCTGCTGCGCTGCGAGGCGGACGGCCGGCCGGCGCCGACGTACGCTTGGCAGCGCGACGGCACGCCGCTGCCGGACCAGACGTCCGCCTCGCTCAGCGTGCAGCCGTTCACGGCCGCCGACGCCGGCCTGTACTCGTGCCAGGTGCGCAGTGGCGGCGGCGCGGCGGCAGACGCTGGCGACGTGGCCGTGGAGCCGGCGCAGACGCCGCCGCGCGAGACCGACCGAGCCGCGGACGGCGGTGCCACCGCCGCCGACGGCGCCATCGTGGCGCGCTGCGACCGCGCGCGGACGCTGACACTGACCGTGCACTGGGAGGCGTGGCCGCCGCCGACGCTGCGCTGGGAGCGCGACGGCGCGCTGCTGCCCGGCCAGCAGGACGAGAGTCTCACGCTGGCGCCGGACCCGCAGCTCGCGGACGGACGCTACGTGTGCGTGGCAGCCAACGCCGTCGGAGAGGTGGGCATGCCGGGCAGGGCTGACGTGCGGCGGCGAGGCTGGCGGGCGTCGCTACGCTCCCAGGCAGGCTGGCAACGCCGACACATGTGCTGTCAAGGCGGAGCCTTGGGTGGGAAGAGATGAGAGTTCGAGAATGCGTCCTTTGTCATAACATGTGAGCCTGCAGGAGGGGGGATGGCTGCTCGCCCCAGAGCATGAGCTCTCACATGCTGGTGCAGCCATGGAGGTGGGGATGCTGGTTGCCGGGTCACGTGTCCGCCGAACCATGTGTGCTGGGACGAGCGTTTTGCCACCCGCGCTGTGTGACGGTGGGGCTTTTCAACGACATGCGTGGCGTTGGCACTTATTGTGCGGCCTTCTGTGGTACACCGTCCGCCTGTGTCGCCCCGTGTGTCACGTCCGCCCCCGTCGCTTTGACGCGTTTCTCGTGCTGAGGTGGCGCGTTTTGGTGCGCGCAGGTACGCTCGGAGCCATTTGTGGTGGTGACGGACCAGCGGCCTGTGGTGCTGACGCACCCGCGCGCCGGCCAGTTTTGCCAGGTCATCGGGCGCCAGCTGGTGCTCACCAGCAGCGCCTTCTGTCGGCGGCCGATGCAGGTAACGGTTCGAATGACTGTCGCTGGGCGGTCGGGGCCCATGAGTGCTGAGCTCAGGGCAGTGCTGATTCTGTTGCGTGATGGTTTATGTACGGTTTGTGGTGCATAAGTGAAGGTTTATGGAGCTGAGTTAACAGCGTCTGTGACTTCAATTCAGGTACATGCAGTACTCAATGAAAACCCGTTGTGGGTAGTGCATAATTTCTAGAAAATGAACGGTATTTTACCTCGCCGCATCACACACACGTCACGTTCCCCAGCAGCCGGATGTCGGCGCACGCTGTTCCGATGTCGCGCCGGATGCTGCCGTGACCGTGCTGACCCCGATGGCGTGACGTCCGTCTCCCGGTGCCGTTAGGTGATCTGGCGGCGCACGTGCAACGAGCGGGACCAGGTGGTGTCGCCGGCCGACGTGGTGACGAGGCGGGACGGCCGCGGCGGCGCGCACTCGGAGCTGCGCCTCACGCCGGACGCCGCCGACGCGCGCGCCATCTGTCGCGTCACCTGCGAGTTTGTGCCGGACGAGGACTTCGTCAACAGGTGAGCGGGCGAGTTCGGGCAGGCGGGAGGGGGGCGCAGCAGGCGCAGGGTCGTGTCCGCCTCGGCCGGGGCCTTCGCCGGGTCAGCTGGGGAGGGGATGGGTGGAGGCCGTCGGAGTTGATCGTGAACGTCTCGGTGATGTCTGTGCTTGATAACCTGCTGACGAGGTGCAGTTGGCGGTAGCCGTTAACAATGCCGAGGGATGAACACGACGACCGCTGTCGCCAGCGTTCGTCGTACACGCTCATCCTAGGAGATTGACTGAAGGCGCATGTGTCGCCTCTAAAGAGTACCGTATGACAGAGGCGGCCGGCGCGCCCTGCAGCCCAAATCATCACCATTGTCACGTATTTCTCTTCAGCGATCTCCATGGCTTGGCGCGTGTGTATGCCGGGCTGTCAGAGTCCCTGCTCTCACAGACACGATGTGTGCCCTCCTCCTGGGTGGGGTGGGGCAGGGGGGCGTCAGACGGCTTCATCCGCGTCACTCCGTTGCCAGGAGCCAGACGCAGCCGGCCGTGTTCCGAGTGGTGCATGCCGCCCACTCCAAAATGGCCCTCATCATCGGCAACTCCAACTACCAGAAGTTGGAAGTGCTGAGGAAGGTGGGCGTTGGCACGACCAGGCGTCTCCGTTCTTCAACGTAGAACGGATTGCTAGTGGTTGGAATATGCCTCTTGCTGATCAGGGAGGGCTCCTGCGATGGGCGACGCGCCCTGGCGGGAACGGTTTCTGTGTTGTCGGTCTTTGGTGTTGGCAATCTCATAGAGCTACGAAATGGTATCCCCCGTACTCGGAGCCGTCTGAAGCAAACGGGCTTGGCGTTCATATGTTTTGGTGTGCTTGTACCCGGCTTGGATCGTTCGAAATGACTCCGCAGGTGCGCCTTGTTGTGAGAAGAATGGTCTCACGCAACATCACCACAGGTCAGGGTTCATGTGTTTTGTCAACACCTCGCTCGGACCCCAGTCCAGCTCTTACATCGGACGTCATCCGCCCCCTCCCCCAGTGCGCCCCCTAACTCCGAGTATCTCCTGAGACCTCGAGTGTTCTTGACTCTAAGTCTCCTGCCTAGCCCCAGGCCATCCCTTTGACTTCAAGTCTGCTCTCTCACCCCAGATCTTACTTCTTAGCTGTGATCCCCAATCTAGACCCAAGCATTTCTGAACACAAGTCTCACCGATGATCCCAAGTATCCCACCTGACCCCAAGTCTCCCTATGATCCCAAGTCCCTCATCCGACACCAAGTCTCCCCATGATCCCAAGTATCCCATCGACCCCAAGTCTCCCTATGATCCCAAGTCCCTCATCTGACACCAAGTCTCCCCATGATCCCAATCTCTCATCTGACACCAAGTCTCCCCATGATCCCAAGTATCCCACCTGACACCAAGTCTCCCCATGATCCCAAGTATCCCACCTGACCCCAAGTCTCCCTATGATCCCAAGTCCCTCATCCGCACCAAGTCTCCCCATGATCCCAAGTATCCCATCTGACCCCAAGTCTTCCCATGATCCCAAATCTCTCATCTGACACCAAGTCTCCCCATGATCCCAAGTATCCCACCTGACCCCAAGTCTCCCTATGATCCCAAGTCTCTCATCCGACACCAAGTCTCCCCATGATCCCAAGTCTCTCATCCGACACCAAGTCTCCCTATGATCCCAAGTCCCTCATCCGGCACCAAGTCTCCCCATGATCCCAAGTATCCCATCTGACCCCAAGTCTTCCCATGGTCCCAGGTCTCTCATCTGACGCCAAGTCTTACTTCTAACTCGTAGTTTGCACGCTAACCCCTAATCTCCTGCCTGGCCGTAGGTCTTCCCTCCGACCTTAAGTGCCTTTGCGACCCCAAGTCTTGTCTCTGAGTCGAGGCCACCTTCGGCCCGCAGGTGGACGAGGACGTGCCGTCGTTCCGTGCCAAGATGGAGCGGCTGGGGTTCGGCACCCTGGTGGCCATGAACCTGACCACCAGCGCCGCCTGGGAGACGGCCGAGTACTTCGCGCGGCTGGCGGCGCCCGGCGCCTACCTGGTGGTACTGCTGGCTGGCCACGGCTTCACGCATCAGCGCCAGGACTACCTGATGCCGGTCGACCACCCGCGGCTCGGCGCCCTCGCTGGGCCCGACCTCGCCCAGTAGGTGGCGCGGCGAGCGCGGCGGCGCGGAGCCGGGGGCCGGGCTTCCGATGGGACGTGTTTGTGTTTGTTGTGTTCGATGGGACGTGTTTGTTAGCATGTGGTGCGGCGGGGATGGTGTTGTCGGGTTCGGGGATGACTTTCGCGCTATGTGCTGACGTTTCTGTGCGCACCAGCGGGTACGTTTTGGGCTAGGTGGGGGGACCCCCTGAGATGGGCCTGACCCCAGCGCCGCAGGCTTTGGGCGGCGGGTGTGCCGCCGAGTTGGGGCGGGGGGGGGGGCTGATCAGTCAAAAATGACCCAACCTGCCCCCGAATCTTGGCAACAAGCAGGTTTATTCCCCAGATTTGGCCTACTGGCTTCCTAAAAATTGGGGGCTGTGGCCCGAGTTGAGGGGGCTGGTAAGAGGGACATTGCTGTGAGCTGCACAGAATGCTCTTTCTGGTGGCTATTTCAGCTGAAAATTCCATACAGATGTGGAGCACTTCCTTTAAGTTGCTCTGTTGCAAGTCTTATTTTCATAACTGGGAGGAATGCATAACCCCTTGTATTATCTAGCACAAACCGTAATTTATGTTAGAATCTTGTATAGTTTGTGCAGCAATGGTTGAGGGCCATTTGACGGCCGTCGTATCTGAAAATCGTGTTTACGAGCGCCACATATATCATTCGACTCCATCGACCCATTATGATTGCATTGACCTTCAACACTGCATGACTTACAGTTAAATGTCAGATTTTAATGCCGACTATGGCGTCATGGATGCCTGGGTAGCCATGAAATAGCATGCAGGAATAGTATGTACATCTTCGCGGGCATGCATCTTATAAACTATGTCTTAGGTCTTAAGAGGGCGGTGCTGGGAACTGCACCAATTCATTTTCAAGATGCTTTTTTCGGCTCAGAATCCACGACAGTTCTGGAACACTCCGTTTAAGCATCTCTTGCACTTGTTAATGGATCATGTGACTCGCCAGGGGCAGCGGCAGCACCGATATGACATCACACGCTCCCATCCTTCCCGCGTAGTTTGTTCCCCTAGCTGAGGTTGATTCTGGCAACAGCATAACAGTGCCATGAACAGTCCTCGGGTGCATCCCTTTTCGCTTTCCGCCGTTAAGCGGCAGATGTCTGAATGTCTAGCTCAGCCGGTCGCCAATAGATGTCTCTAGGTGAGACGCCTGACTCCCACTCCATCTCCGCCTGGCGTCCCGCCACTCCCGCCGCCGTCTGGCAGCCACATCACACTTGGCCTTCTCCTATCGCCGGCAGATGTCTGTGCCTGTACACCCTGGAGTGCCGGCTGCAGCGGACGAACCCGGCGATGCTTTTGATGTGCGCCGACACGTGTCGCAGCCCGGGTCCGCCCGAGGTGGTGCTGCCGCCCCGCCGCCGCCAGGAGCGGCTCCAGCCCACCAGGAACGTGATGCGACTGTACTCCACTCAGGTGAGGCCAGCAGCACGTGCAGATGTGCGCCGTTTGCGAGCGTGCGTTGCGTCATGCCCGGTGTCGCGCCAAGCCCCGATCATGTGTGGAGCGTGGTCGCACGTCAGTGTTGCCGGGTCGGCTGGGCGGCTGCCTGGCTGACAAGCTGTGCGCGTGCATGTGGGCGCCTGTGCTTTCGTCGCTCGGTACTTTCGTGTCAAATGTCCAGAGCATGGGTCTGGGAATGTGTGTCCCTCATATCTGACATATAGAGAAGTATCGGGGAACAGCTATTCGATTGCTGGTACGTTCCTGTGCGTGCGTGTGTGGCCGTGTGCTCGCGTATTCATTCGCCTGTTTGTTGGTTTGTTTGCCGTTCCTGTGCAAACGAGAACATCGAGCTGTTAATAGCGTGATGGGTGGGTTTTGGTATCCACGGTGCTCATGTCTTGTTAGCTCGTTTACACACAAACGCTGTCTGTGGGCCACACAAACGCGATCTGTGGCACAAAAGCCGTCTGTGGGCGACACAAACGCCATCTGTGGACGACACAAACATCGTATGTGGGCGACGCAAACGCTGTCTATGGGCGACACAAACGTCATCTGTGGGTGACACAAACGCTGTCTGCGGACGACACAAACATCATCTGTGGACGACGCAAACGCTGTCTATGGGCGACACAAACGTCATCTGTGGGTGACACAAACGCTGTCTGCGGACGACACAAACATCATCTGTGGACGACGCAAACGCTGTCTATGGGCGACACAAACGTCATCTGTGGGTGACACAAACGCTGTCTGGACGACACAAACATCTGTGGGCGACGCAAACGCTGTCTATGGGCGACACAAACGTCATCTGTGGGTGACACAAACGCTGTCTATGGGCGACACAAACGTCATCTGTGGGTGACACAAACGCTGTCTATGGGCGACACAAACGTCATCTGTGGGTGACACAAACGCTGTCTATGGGCGACACAAACGTCATCTGTGGGTGACACAAACGCTGTCTATGGGCGACACAAACGTCATCTGTGGGTGACACAAACGCTGTCTATGGGCGACACAAACGTCATCTGTGGGTGACACAAACGCTGTCTATGGGCGACACAAACGTCATCTGTGGGTGACACAAACGCTGTCTGCGGACGACAAACGCCGTCGCGTGGGCGGCAGAAACACCGTCTAGGGGCTACACAAACGGACGGCCTCGTCACCGCGGCCTTCCGTTGCGTGCCGTGACCGTCTTCGGCCACCACGGGACATCGACCGGCTCCTGACTGACCTCAGGTTGGCCACGAGGCGCTGGACGACGGCTGCTTCATGTCCCACCTGCTGAACAACATCGGCGAGGATATCACGATCCAGGAGCTGGGTATGCGAACGCTGCGGATCCAGGTAGTGTACGGATACCGTGCGGTTCGCGACCGATGGTAGCATTGGTTGCTATCGGTATGGTTTGGTTGTGTCGATCACCTTACAAAGCAAACCTCGGTTGGTTGTATTTGATACGAGCGAAGCGGTGATCGCAGCGGGTTGCATGCGAACAGCGGGACAACCTTCGACCCGTGTGACCCTGCCCGGCTCGTATGCTTTCTGAAGGCCAACCAATGCGACTATCAGTGGCCCTGCCCGGCTCGTATGCCTTCTAAAGGTCAGCCTGTGCGACTGCCAGTGACCCTGCCCGGCTCGTATGCTTTCTAAAGGCCAGCCAACGCGACTACCAGTGGCCCTGCCCGGCTCGTATGCTTTCTGAAGGCCAACCAATGCGACTATCAGTGGCCCTGCCCGGCTCGTATGCTTTCTAAAGGCCAGCCTATGCGACTACCAGTGGCCCTGCCCGGCTCGTATGCTTTCTAAAGGCCAGCCTCTGCGACTACCAGTCATCGTCTCATGCATATTTTGGCAGAGCAGAGTGCAAGTCTCTGATACTTCGGCGCTGGAAGTTTTTAGTTATCCACATGTGACCCGTCTGAACAGAAGGGCGTTTCCTCAGCGCTGCAATTCGAGCAGTGTTCTGCATTCCTCTCCATTCAGTCCATTGTATGGGAAAAGGCACAATTTGCCCATTGTGAAGAGGCTGTGTAGCACCCGTCCGAACCTGGTGGAGACCCCGCCGGCCCAGCATACCATACCAGCATACCAGCAACATAAGATACCATACGGTGCACCAGCAACAAGAGGCCAGCGCAGACGGATGGCACGCTAAACGGACAGTGATGCGAGCAGAAGTTTGGGCCGACATGGCCAGCCAATCACGCATGAGAACACGCAAACCGTAGGTTTCTCCGTACCGGGGCGTCTTTCTGGGACTGATCTCAGGCCCCGACAGCCGGAGCTGGGGAGCGGAATGTACGGTGGAGGCGAGCGCGCGAGCTGCAAATCACGGACAAAACTCGCGGCCAGCCCAGCCATGGAGATGCCGGCACTCGGCTGGAGAATGGCCGCTGCCACCTGAAATGGTCCGAGCGTGTGACGCTGTGCCGTACGTCAAGAGAAGTTAAGCCGCGATGACTGCGCGTGCAATAAGTCGTGCTCATTCTGCCCAACTATGAATATTCTGCCCAATATTCACCCGAGATATTTCCGGTTTTACCACTGCCTTGGTCGCAGTTGCCGACGTTGTTTATTAGTGAACGTCAGACGATTTGGTCGATCGAGTCCATGTCTATATAAACGGTGAATTGAATGTGTCATGCCTGAGCAGACTCTAAGCCAACCGGTCTTCAGACAATGTGGTTTGTGAAATTAAGTAGTGAACTCGGGGTCAGTGGGCCTCTACCAGTTCAACAGTGAAGAAAGGCAGACTTTCCCACACACTGACATGGGCGTTTTTTTTTTAAGTTATTTACTGCGTTGACTTTGGCTTCAGCCCTGTGAACCAACTTGGTTGCCATGGTGACCACCGTGGCACCTCGTCTCACTGTGCCTGTCCCGTGACCTTGAGCCCGCTCCTTTGACCTTGAGCCCACCCCGTGACCTTGAGAGCGCTCCCGTTAGGTCGACCCAGCACCCGTGACATTGGCCCAGCTCTCGTGACCTTCACCCATCTCTCGTGACTTCGACCCAGCCCCGTAATCTTGGTCCAGCTCTCGTGACCGTGGTCCAGCTCCCGCGACATTGACCCAGCTCTCGTGACCTTGACTCGGCGGCCGTGTTCACCCCTCGCTCCGGGCGGCCGGCAGGGGGTGCAGTTCCCGATCGCCGAGATCTCGGTGGCTGCTGAGTACAGTCTGCGCGACTGCGCCGACCACCGCACCACGCTGGACGTGGTGCTCACGCGCCGCCGCGAGAACATCTGCGACCCGGTGCGTGCCGCGCGCCAGCGGCGGGCAGCGAATCACCTGGTGACGCTGGCCGCAGAGCGCGCTGCGCGCTAGAGCTGGGCTTTGCGAACGGTCGGGCTTCGGGCGCCAGTGGTGGCTGGGACGTCGGGGGAGACGGGGTAGGTTCTGTGGTGGCTGGGACGTTAGGGGAGACGGGGTGGGTTCCGTGATGGCCGAGTCGTCGGGGGAGACGGGGTGGGTTCTGTGGTGGCTGGGACGTTAGGGGAGACGGGGTGGGTTCCGTGATGGCCGAGTCGTCGGGGGAGACGGGGTGGGTTCTGTGGTGGCTGGGACGTTAGGGGAGACGGGGTGGGTTCCGTGATGGCCGAGTCGTCGGGGGAGACGGGGTGGGTTCTGTGGTGGCTGGGACGTTAGGGGAGACGGGGTGGGTTCCGTGATGGCCGAGTCGTCGGGGGAGACGGGGTAGGTTCTGTGGTGCTGGGACGTTAGGGGAGACGGGGTATGTTCCGTGATGGCCGAGTCGGTCGGGGGAGACGGGGTGGGTTCTGTGGTGGCTGGGACGTTAGGGGAGACGGGGGTGGTTTCTGTGGTGGCTGGGACTTAGGGGAGACGGGGTATGTTCCGTGGCGGCTGGGACGTCTGGGGAGACTGGGGTAAGTTCCGTGGTGGCTGGGACGTCGGGGGAGACGGGGTGGGTTCCCTGGTGGCTGGGACGTCGGGGGAGGCGGGGTAGGTTCCCTGGTGGCTGGGACGTCTGGGAGGCGGGGTAGTTCCCTGGTGGCTGGGACGTCTGGGGAGACGGGGTAGGTTCCCTGGTGGCTGGACGTCTGGGGAGGCGGGGTGGGTTCCCTGGTGGCTGGGACGTCGGGGGAGACGGGGTGGTTCCGTGGGTGGCTGGGACGTTAGGGGAGACGGGGTGGGTTCCGTGGGTGGCTGGGACGTCTGGGGAGGCGGGGTGGGTTCCGTGGTGGCTGGGACGTCTGGGGAGACGGGGTAGGTTCCCTGGTGGCTGGGACGTCTGGGGAGGCGGGGTAGGTTCCGTGGTGGCTGGGACGTCTGGGGAGACGGGGTAGGTTCCGTGGTGGCTGGGACGTCTGGGGAGACGGGGTAGGTTCCCTGGTGGCTGGGACGTCTGGGGAGGCGGGGTGGGTTCCCTGGTGGCTGGGACGTGGGGGGAGACGGGGTAGGTTCCGTGGCGGCTGGGACGTCTGGGGAGGCGGGGTGGGTTCCCTGGTGGCTGGGACGTCGGGGGAGACGGGGTAGGTTCCCTGGTGGCTGGGACGTCTGGGGAGGCGGGGTGGGTTCCGTGGTGGCTGGGACGTCGGGGGAGACGGGGTAGGTTCCCTGGTGGCTGGGACGTCGGGGGAGACGGGGTATGTTCCGTGGCGGCTGGGACGTCGGGGGAGACGGGGTAGGTTCCGTGGTGGCTGGAACGTCGGGGGAGACGGGGTAGGTTCCGGACGGTGTGCCTGTCTTGTGCGATTTAAACGGGTGTTTGTCGCAGTCGTACTCTATGGAACAGGCTACAGACCGATTTCTCGAACCGTGTCCATGGGGAGGGCTGTTCGATGACATGCTTCTCATTTATGTTGTTTGGGCTGCGACAGTGGGGGGGGGGGGGGGGGGCTAACGCTCCCTGTGATATCCAGCCCTCTGATGAGGGCTGAATAGCCGGGCCAGACACAGCTGCTCAAGTATTGACAGATGGTCTGATGATGTTCTTGTTTTTTTATCACCGGACAGCCCACTTGGGAGGGAATGCAAAAAATGATCACCTTTAGATTTTGATGCTTAGGCCCTGCCACAAATGACCTTAGGCCACAAATGACTGCTTGTGTGGACACTTCCTACGCTTGAAAAGCACAAGCTCAAGCAAAAAGCAAAAGCAAAAGTTCACCAGACAGTAAATATCAGTAATTACAATGGTTCACGACAATCATTACAGGAAAAAGGCTAGTAGGATGCACCCTTAAGAGCATTTAAGTCAAATTGTTAAAAAACCATGTCGAGTCTCATGAGCAACCCATGCTGAACACATCCCTCATTCTGATGCCGGAATGCAAAGAACAACGTGAGAGAAGGGTCCGGATGGCGAGGTGTCCCAAATTAAGCACTCCCAGGAGGCCGCCGGCCGCCGAGCGGTTGACCGGCGGCTCTGCTGTGTCCGTGTCCCACTGTCTGTTGTGTCTGCGGCTCTGCTGTGTCCGTGTCCCACCGTCTGTTGCGTCGCGTCGCGTTGCAGCTGTCTGCCTTCCCAGCAGCGGCGGTGGCGACGAATGCGTCGGAGCTCTTGTGCCGGGGTGACAAGGAGTTCAGTGTCATGCACGCCCTCTCTCTCTCTCTCTCTCTCTCTCTCTCTCTCTCTCTCTCTCTCTCTCTCTCTCTCTCTCTCTCTCTCTCTCTCTCTCTCTCTCTCTCTCTCTCTCTCTCTCTCTCTCTCTCTCTCTCTCTGTCTCTGTCTCTTGTCTCTGTCTCTGTCTCTGTCTCTGTCTCTGTCTCTGTCTCTGTCTCTGTCTCTGTCTCTGTCTCTGTCTCTGTCTCTGTCTCTGTCTCTGTCTCTGTCTCTGTCTCTGTCTCTGTCTCTGTCTCTGTCTCTGTCTCTGTCTCTGTCTCTGTCTCTGTCTCTGTCTCTGTCTCTGTCTCTGTCTCTGTCTCTGTCTCTGTCTCTGTCTCTGTCTCTGTCTCTGTCTCTGTCTCTGTCTCTGTCTCTGTCTCTGTCTCTGTCTCTGTCTCTGTCTCTCCATGCGCCTCCACACCCCGCCTTCGCCCCGAACCCCGCTGCCGTGTGGACACCGCCTCCGTCCCGAGCCCCGCTGCCGTGTGGACACCGCCTCCGTCCCGAGCCCCGCTGCCGTGTGGACACCGCCTCCGCCCCGAGCCCCGCTGCCGTGTGCTGACCGCCGCCGCCCGGTGCGCGCCGCAGTCGCTGGGGCTCGAGCTGGGGCTGCAGGAGAGCTGGAGCACGTACATCTGGCACGGGCGGCACGAGCTGCTACTGACGCTGGAGCTGACGGGGCCGGCCCGACACATCTGCGTCTGGAACGTGCTGCCGGTGGACTGCAGCGATGGTCAGGTGGGTCCGGGCGGAAGAGGCGCTCGCCGGCCGAGGCGGTGCCGACCCAATAGGAGCCGGCAGTGTCGCGGCCCTGACCGCGGCGCGACACTGCCCACTGTCGACACCCGTCGACAACGCGACGCGTGTTGGCGACGGGTGGGGGATGTTTGAACCCCGCTCAGCTGGCGGGATGGCGTGCCGGAAGGAGGGGTGGGGAACTCACCTTGAAATGGATTCTAGAGCGCGGGCGTGAATTATTATGGTACATTTGCAATTTAGTGCCGCGCGTGTCATGTGTGTTGCCCTGCTACTTGTAGGGTGCAGAAATTACGGGAACTGCATGAAGTATCCGTTTTGTTGCGGTGAAACTTGACAAACGTGTTCGTTGTATTCACTGACGTACCTGAACGTCACAGTTATGCACTGGTGCCGCCTTCAGAGCGCCCCTACCACTAGGCTATCCAGCAAAGTCGGCGAGACAAGCCAAGTTCCCTTTAATGTCTCCTCGCAAGTTCCACCTTGTCTTACGAGAGAGATATGGATCGTGGAGGTTAGCCGTGAGGCAGTATGGAATGCTTATATATATGTATATAGATATAGATATAGATATAGATATAGATATAGATATAGATATAGATATAGATATAGATATATATATATATATATATATATATAGATAGATAGATAGATAGATAGATAGATAGATAGATAGATAGATAGATAGATAGATAGATAGATATATATATATATATATATATATATATATATATATATATATTTGCACGGGATTTGTATGTCTCCTGAAAGATAAGTGAAGCCCCCGGCTGGCCAGTACTGACGCGATCCTCCTCTGAAGCTCCACCGGCGAAGTACTGCTAAGTTGCGCAGCTATTTGGGGCGGCGTATCGGAACCGGCCCGATGTTCTGACAGCGTGGGGGGCGGGGGGCTGGGCGTCCCCGAGATGAGCGCATATGCCCGATGCCGTACCCTTCGGACGGCTGTCACTTCCGAGGCGTTGGCTGTGGGCACAACGTCATGTGGGCGACGTGGCCCAAATGCCGGCGGAAGCGGCTGGATCGCCCCGCCTCCACGCCTGTCGCCAGCCTCGTTTTCTGCACGCCTTCCGTTGTTCCTATGGGGGTTTTGGGTGCAGCGCTCGGTTTTTTCGGCGGAGAGTTAGGGTGCTTGGAGGTTTTGGATTTCGCTTAAATATTTTATTAAAAACGTTGTTCTCACAAGTATAGTGTAGCTATTTGTCGAGAGATGGTTTTTGGATTTCGCTTAAATATCTTACAAAAACGTTGTTCTCACAAGTATAGTGTAGCTATTTTGCGAAAGATGCGCTGGCATTAGACGCGGGTTGCCAGCGGGTGTCACGGTGAGCGTTAGGATGAATTGCGCCGTTCGGCCACTAACAAATTCAAATTTTCTTCGGGACTTCCAGCATTGTTTGTTACCCACCGACGAATGCCATCAGGCTCATCTTGCCAAAAGCTTGGACACCGCACATTGTCAGGATATCACACTGCTGACAACGGCAGCTCCGTACTGACGGCAGCTCCGTACAGACAACGGCAGCTCCGTACAGACAACGGCAGCTCCGTACAGACAACGGCAGCTCCGTACAGACAACGGCAGCTCCGTACAGACAACGGCAGCTCCATACAGACAACGGAAGCTCCGTACAGACAACGGCAGCCCCATACAGACAACGGCAGCTCCGTACAGACAACGGCAGCTCCGCACAGACAACGGCAGCTCCGTACGGACAACGGCAGCTCCATACAGACAACGGCAGCTCCGTGACAACGGCAGCCCCATACAGACAACGGCAGCCCCATACTGACGGCAGCCCCATACAGACAACGGCAGCTCCGTACAGACAACGGCAGCTCCGTACAGACAACGGCAGCCCCATACGGACAACGACAGCCCCATACGGACAACGGCAGCCCCATACAGACAACGGCAGCCCCATACGGACAACGGCAGCCCCATACAGACAACGGCAGTCCCATACAGACAACGGCAGCCCCATTCAGACAACGGCAGCCCCATACAGAATATAGACAACGACAGCTCCATGCTGACGGCAGCCCCATGCATACAACTGCAGCTCCATACGGGCAGCTCCATACAGAATGTAGACAACGGCAGTTCCATACAGACAGCCCATAACGGCAGCTCCCCGTTGACACCTCGGCTCCTCCGCAGGCTCGTCTGCTGTCGCCGCAGCTCGCCTTCCGAAGGGAGAGCGGCGACCAGACGTCGCTGCGCAGCTCGTGGCGGCTGACCGGCCTGACGCCGGTGCCCGGCTGGGTCACTGTCAACGCCCTGGTGGTGCTGGCTCGCGGCGAACAGAGGACCGGCTACGTGCTGCGCGAGCGGCGCCTGCTGCTCGGCCCGCTGGGTCTCGAGGAGGCGCCCGAGCAGCGGCCGACCAGCCCAGAATGCAAACTCTCAAACGTGGAGCCGCGCTGACCTTCGACGGCGGTGTCCGGGGGTGGGGAGGGAGTGCGAGGAGACGACGGAAGGGAAGAGGAGGGGATGGGCGATCAGGGATTGGCGAGGCGGTGAGAAGTTTGAGCGAGAAGGCCGCAGGGCTTGTGAGCCGGCTGTGTTGCACGCGACGTTCGTGTACTTTATGATGGAACCCGCTGAAGTTCCAAAACTTGAACGTCCGTCCAGTTGTGTAGCCCGATGTTTTGGGCTCGGCGCGCGCCGTCTGACACAGCCTTGGCTGAAGCTGAAGTTGCTGAAGCTGAGGTCACTATGCGCTGCCGAGCGCGTTAGCATGTTGCTGAGCCGCTGCCGCGGCGTGGGCTGCGCGTGAGTCCGGCGCCGCACCCTCTTGAGCGCGGCCAGCGGCGGTGAGCAGGCCACGCGGCGCAAGTGAGCAGCGTGCCACCTCACCCGTCTTCCTCAGCGCGCAAGTACCGGGGTTGGCGTCGAAGCGCGCCGCTGGGCGCCGCTCGATGGGCGCAGGCCGGCAGGGGACCCCATGAGGAGGCGCGGGGTGGTGGAGCTCCCGGACTGCGCGGCGGTGGCAGGCAATGGGGGTGTTGCGGTGCGATGGTGCGAGACGGTCGATGATGCTGAGGAAGGCGCGAGAGCGGTCGGTCGCTCTGGACCCTTTTGTACGCTGTGTGGCGGTCTCTTCAAGCCTGGTTATGACGGTGCGGTTGAAATGGAGCGGCGCGCCAGCCAGTAGCTACGCGTCATTCGAATGACGCTTCGTCGAGGTGTTTAGCTGATCTTTGGAGGTGGCGACGCTTGCTGGTGGTTATTCAGTCAGTTTAGCCGTCGCACTGAGGTGGTACAGATTGAATGCTATCGTTGTCATTTGATGATGACGTGTGTCTTCACGTGCTCCTCGTGTGTTCCCTATGGAACTGCCATAGTCGAGCGTCAAACGCTGTACCTGGCTACGGGTTATGGCCGAGACGGTCAAAGGAATAGTGCGATGCTGTTCGATTGCGGAGTTGATGCAGGATCGTGCAGGCCTGGGCAACCGCTGCATTGAGGTAAACTGATAAATACGGGTGGTAACAGAAGCAAAGGTACTTACACCCTTTGATATGTAGTTAATCGAAGTTGAACGGCGCATGCCTTGAGTCATAGAGCGATTGCGATTTTACGGACATATATGTTTGTGATAAGCATGTACCCCTTCCGCCGAAATTGCGCGTCCTCCTGACTTATTTGGGGGCTGTGAGTGTGCATTGTTCGTGCATGATATCCGTTATTCGTTTAAATGTGCTTTTTCGAGCTTTTTGAAGTTGCTGATGCGTTGTAATACATGAGTAAGGCGGCCTTTTGGCGTTTTCGGTCATACACGCGTAGTCTTGGGTGCTTACTTTGTTTATCCCACCACCATTTCGCTTGACGCCGATCCCTTTCATGAGTTTAATATTGCTTCCCCTCCCCCCCCCCCCCCCCCCCCCCCCCCCCCCCCCCCCCCACGGCGCCGTTGTCTATTTCAGTTGCGAGTCAGTTGGTTAGGCAAAAGCACACATTTTCAATTGCACCGGCGGTGAAAGTTAAATAAAAAAGTCTCGCCTCACCATACCACGGCAGGATTCTGCCCCTTCCTGGCCGCTTTTCTTTCTGACGGAAGACGAAGGCGCCACGTCGGCACGGTTCATACGTCGAAGTACGAGAAAACGTGCCCTTCGCGCCAGTCTTTTTTCTATAATCAAATCAACTGTTCCACGTCTTGAAGGTCTATCCAATAGTACGTTATGGTCAAAGTTTATCTTGTGTAACAGCTCATTTCTGTGCAAACTTTGTATCCTTGGCAGGTTCCTTCACACGCCATCGCGGCTATTTCTTGGCGAGCGTCACTTTACTTCCCTAGGTGTGATATCGAGTCATGCAACCGGCTTTGGAATTTGTTACCAGCACTGGATAATTTGGCATCATGCTCCGATATTGAATTTAATTAATCGACCACGAGTTGACACAGTGGACCAGATCTTTCATCCTCAGATGGTCAGACATTCGGCGGGTTCTTAGACGGGGCGGCGTTCGCCACTTCCCGGAAGTTGCCGCCTGGCAGCCGGTGCCGACTCACGCCACTTCAGGGGCTCAGCGCGTTGGCTGTGGCGGCCGCCGTCCAATTGGCAGTCACGGCTCAGCAGCTGCTGCTCGCATCGATACCACCAACCAAGCGTGCTTACGCCGCCCTAGACGCCTCACGCGCGCTTCGGGAGGCGTTGTCATGGAAACGATGGATTAGCCAGCCTTTTGGAGTGTGCCGTGCATAGTGTCGGCCCACAGTCGGTCGGTCGGTGGCCGTGGCAGGCACGGGGGGCGCTGAGGGACTGGGCACAAGCTGTGCGATGTGATTGGAGTCGGGGCAGCGCCGCGCTCAAACGGAGGCAACCATTTGTTCAGGCGCACATTGGTGTCACACCAAGTAATCAACAATGGGGAAGAAGAGAGGAAGGGGAAAGAAAGGCAAGAAGGGGAAGAAGAAGGAGAAGAAGGTCAAGGACATGACCGAGGTCACGAAGGAGCTGTTCGAGATCACCGTCAAGGACCTGACGGAGAAGCTGGAGCACTGCCGCACCAAGTGCACCAAATTGCAGGAATCGAACGACGACCTGACTGGCCGCAACACGCAGCTGACGGCTGACCTGGGCGACGTCATCAGCTTCTTGAAGCTGCAACTGGAGCAGAAGCGGGACGAGCTGGCAGAGCTCACCGAGAGGCTGGAGGGCCTGGACGCCCAGCGGACGCGCGAGCAGCAGGAGTGCCGCGAGACCTCAGAAAAGCTGCAGAGCGACATGAAGAAAATGCAGGCGGAGCTCACGTCCGATGTGCAGATGCTGACCAGCAAGTTAAACTCGCTGGAGGAATTCCGGCGCATGCGCGAGAGGCTGTTCGAGGAGCGGAATGAACTGGAGCACCAGCTGGAGCAGCAGAAGGAGGAGGCGGAGGAGATGGTGTACCAGGCCGACAAGCAGCGCATCATCGACAGTGACCAGCTGAAGCGTGACTCAGTGCGCAACATCACCGCCGTGGCGCAGGCGTTCCAGCAGGCGACGCGACGCCGCATCAACCAGACCACGCACCGCACCATTCGCGAAAACATCTGCCTCACCTCGCAGATGGTACTGGTGGCCGAGAAGGCGCGCCATCTGGACGAACGCAACGCGCGCCTCCTCGAGCGCAGTGCCGAGAACGACCGCGTGCTGGGCGCGCTCGAGTGGACGGAGCGCTCGCTGGTCAGTGCCACGCGCAAGCACGAGGCCGAGCTGGCCGCGCTCGAGGAGCGCAACAGTGCGCTGGCCGAGATCGCGCGCGAGCGCGGCCAGCAGACGGAACGCGACAGCGACATGGCGTGCCGCCTGCGCCGCCTGGAGACGCGGCTCGCCGAGCAGCAGCGCCTGCTGGAGGCGGCCGCCGCCGAGCAACACGAGCAGGCGCTGCTCGCCGCGCGCCTCGACGGCGAGCTGCACGAACAGACGGAGGCGCGCGAGCGCCTGGAGGCGGTCGTGGCGCACGCCGGCGGCGTGGTGCGCCAGGCGCTGGCGCTGCCGCCAAGCGCTACCGGCGGCGCGGCGCGCGCCGGCCTGCTGCAGCAGCTGCTGGCCGTACTGGCGGCGGCGGCCCTGCGTGACCAGAGCCACCGGCTGCGGCCGCTGGCGCCGCCGCCGCTCGACCAGGTGGAGGGACGGCTGAAGCCCGGCGCGCTCGGCCTGACACCTGGCGGCGACGGCGCGCTGCGGCTCCGCACCGCCGACAGTCTGCTGCGGGAGCTCGAAGACGTGGCGGAGCAGCGACGGCCCGAGCAACGCCCGGCCGAACCTTAGTCGGGAGCTGCTGGCCCAGCAGCGGCCGGCCGGGCTCTAGTCGGGAGCTGCTGGCTCAGCAGCGGCCGGCCGGGCTCTAGTCGTGAGCTGCTGGCTTAGCAGCGGCCGGCCGGGCCCTAGTCGGGAGCTGCTGGCTCAGCAGCGGCCGGCCGAACCTTAGTCGGGAGCTGCTGGCCCAGCAGCAGCCGACCGGGCTCTAGTCGGGAGCTGCAGGCCCAGCAGCGGCCGGGCGGGCTCTAGTCAGGAGCTGGTGGCCCAGCAGCAGCCGGCCAGGCTCTAGTCGGGAGCTGCTGGCCCAGCAGCAGCCGGCCGGGCCCTAGCCGGGAGCTGCTGGGCCACCCAGCAGCGACCGACCGGGCCCAGAGGGGACTGACGGCACTCTGCCGAAAGAGCTGGATGGCGCCGTCCAGCTCTTTCGGCAGGAGAGCATGACCAGCAGACCGCATCACCGCATAAGCAGCAGACCGCAGCACCGAGCCAGACGTCTACTAGTAGCCGTTGTCCGTACACCAGACCTCGCTCCGCTCCTGGCGCGCATGCGCGAGCAGTGTTCGGGTCAGCACAAGCAGGCTTTCTTAACGTGGAGCGCATCGGTCTGCTCGGAAGCATGTCAGCTTTCCGACGCGGCCTGGGTCTCGGGCTACGGCACCATCCAGCGGCCAACCAGGCACGACCGTTGTTTGTGAAACAAGTGCGTGACGTTGTACATGGTGAGCAGCGTTGTGCAAAATGATGCGATTGAAAATTGATATGATTGTTGACACAACTGATTGCTTTGTATGTGAAAGTTTACGCTGTAATGCAATTATTACGTTGTGGCACATGAGTTAAAATAAACGGATTATAATTCGCAGATCTGGACCGACATTTCGGCGCGCACCTGTCTTCGGCTGCGGTGCTTGTCCTGGTTACCTAGCGCTCTATACTGAGAATAATGGATGCCAATGCGTGTGCGAGACTGGCAATCAAAACATCGTCGAAGACAGCAAGCAATCCACAGAAAAAGTAGTAATAAATAACTATACTGTACAGCTTGACAGTTTGTGCCCAATCTTGAAGGAAGTGGCACACATTTATATGGGGTTTAAACTGAAACAGTCGCCTGGAAGACCTTCGGTGCCGTTCACACCCTAGCCCTTCTTGAGACCTTAGCCGCTCTAGTTTCTGAGCTACCCACCCGCGAAAACGGGAGAGTATTTCAAAGCCACTTTGGCACTCGCGGCGTCATAATAACGTCATTCGAATCCCGCCATTCCACAAGCCGCGCGGCGGTGGCCACGACAAATGTGATCGTCGAGGCGTTCCTGTCCGGCGTTCGTGAGCACGATTTCCCGGTATAGAGGCCGTCAATTGCCTCTCGATCAATGTTACGCAAGGTACAATGACGTAATCAACCCATGACGCATTGATGAGCATATCTGTTAAAAGGCAAATTGCGCTGTCGGGAGCAGTCTTTCCCACTTAAGAAGCATACCATTGGGTCCAAGTGAGCTTGTTTCATCAGATATGATGCTTGCTTCAAAACATTCAAATGCGAGATATTCCCTTTACCACAAAAACAATCTGAACCCAGCAGCTTACTAGAATACCGCACGCTTCTCCGTTCTGGCCACTCACGCAACCACGCACTGGTTCACGCATCCGCATGTCGCGAACGGGGATGCAAGGCCACAATTTGGCATAACCCTATTGAAAGCGACAAATAAATCGCAGAACTAGTCCATCGACGATGCAGACAACTCGCGGAGCAAAAGCAAAAGCCTCCTGGAGATGAACACGGGACATGTATTGAACACCTAACGCTACACGGAGCATCACAGCACAGGCTCGTCGTCGAACTGGACAGGCGACCACGAGGCTGGGCACACGAGAAACACGCCGAGGCTGATCTTCACACCACCAGGGTCCACTAAGCCAGCCGACATTCGCGTTTCAAAGGGAATAGACGTGCTAATTAAATGTAAAATAAGTCAACGCATCCAGTAGCGGTGATTGTCCATGAGGCGGTGCATACAACTCCGAGGTGGAAACAACTCACAATGGTCAAGACAGAGCCAGCCGACATGCCCTGAACGACGCGGTTTGGTCACCATGGTAACTTCACTGCCTACCAAGAGTGTTGCATTAGTCTCATCTTGCCGCGGGTAACCAAAGGCATAAACATCGGATGGCTACAGACGAATGGTTACGCACGGTCTGCTGCACCCAGTTCCTGGCGACTTCTTGATAGAGGGAGCTGGCCGATCTCTTCCAGTGGGTCAGCAATGTTCTTTTCATCTACCCACAACCCACAAGAGCCTTCTTCTAAGTGACGGACCGACGTGGCGCAAGCTGGCGACGCGATACAGCGGCTGAGCTGGGGAATTTGGTGTTGTTATTGGGGTTTTAGGACGCGGCGACTGCGGCCATGTGGCGCCGACGACAAATATCAGTTTAATGCCACATCATGTCAGTTGTTCAGTGTAGCTTCGAGGGGCATAAGACATACATAAACAGAGCTGCATTGGCCTTGTTCGTCATTGCTGGATGAAGAGAACATGTAAAATAGATACAAAATGACATCTCGCCCACAAAACTTTGTCCAAGTAGCACATTGAATGGACGAATTGAATGTTCGCGAATTGCTACCTGCGTAAGTTGTTCGTTATTTATACATGGCCTTGGCGTTGTCCATTAAATTTCGCACATCTTTTTCTTCTCAAAACAGCGCAACTGTAACAAATCACAAACATCCCGGAGCTTATGCGGGGATTATCAGCTAGTAATTGCCCGCCGATCCTCTCGAACGGTGGCTGTACGATTCAGGACGTGAAACTCAAGTTAAAAGGCGAAAAATACGCGCTTATTGCTGAAGCTAGGTTGGACTTCCCAGTCGTCAATCAACTGTACTGCTTGAACACGGGCTCGTGTCGTCATGTCAATGTCAATACGTCTTCTTTGCCCGACTTTTCAGGCATCAAAGAATAAGAGTGCAAATAGCACTGCTCTGATATGCAGCATCCATGCATTATTGCCGCCCAATGCACTTAGTACATCGACAGCAGATGTCGAAGATGTTGAAGGCGTGCGCAGTCACATTTGCCCGAGGATTGCCTTGTCAAGCTTATTCCCCGAGGTCGAGGCCCACGGCACACAAGCCACGTATCCATCAGGTCTCGTCTGCCTACTGGACAACGGAAACACAGGCCCAACGCACAGAACGACTACGAACCTACACACGTTCAATTAGCCCAATTAAAACCTGCAGCCCACAAAAATTAACGGCGCAGTTGTAATGACGTGTCCTAGCCGAAAACCTGAACGGAGGTCTAAAGTGAACTTTACCACCATCCGACCCCACTGCGTGGTTGAACCGAGCATATGTCAGCGTTTTCGTTTCGTGAGGCCTGTTCGAAGGGCCCAACGGAGTAGGCCGCGAGGAAAGCCGGCCACCTGGGAGCACGTGAACACAGATGACACCTTGACGGCAAGTGGGCGCTTGGCTTACGCGCGGACAGGGTCTAACCTACGGCGTCGGCTGATCCGACGCACGTCACACAAGCTCGCTGACCCTGAATGCGTCAGGTCCTTGACTAGTGACCCGTCTCCCTGCAAACATGGGCAACGTAATGGAACTAGCGACGAACTTACGGGTCGGGTGTGGGGCGGGCGCGGAGCGACAGCTACAAAGTAACCAATATAATGTCGACCCCAAATAGACATTCATCAGCTGACAACTTCTCGACAGCGAATTTATCCCTTGATAGTTTACCTCACATTGACATTTCAGCTCAAAGGCGCAGCACCTAGCATCTGCATCCCATAAAAATATTCAAATATTTTGGATACAAAGCTATCGGCCTGACGAGATGACCCCACCGCCTGCGGCTCCGCCCGCCGCGCCGCGCCCCATTGGTCAGTCGGTACCGTGTCGCCCGCCCCGTCCGCCGCTCGCCCCCGCCCCTCGCCGTCGCCGCCGGCCGGTAGCGGTCAGCCGGCGCCGGCGGCCGCGTCGCGGGCCGCCGCGCGCTGCCGCACGCCGTCGCTGGTCCGGCGCCGCCCCGTCCGGCTCGGCGGCCGCCAGCGGGCCGTCGGCGGACAGCTCATTAATCGGCGGGAGCGTCGCCAGCTGGCTGAGGCTCGACGCTGCCGTCGGCCGGCTCTGAGGGAGGGCATACGACGGCATGAAGATGGTGAGATCGACACTGCCGAGGAGCACAGGCATGAGCATGCCGCGAATCACGAGCTGTCAGATATATACCAAACGACGGTGGTAAAACCTCACAGGAAAGCGCAGTAATAAAGCAGCTTAATTGCGTAACGGCATGATGACAAGATGCGATTACACTGAGTAAAACAGAGGAGGTCAAAGGTGAGGGCATTTCTCCGCACAGCAATCGCATTCAACATTGTACGTATACTGTCCCAGCTGAACCCAATCTAACTAGAGCACGGCGAAAACCCCGGAGGGTACGCGGGCCGCCCAAGCTGTGACCTGCGCCCCATCGACAACAGGCCTGGCCAGGGCCCACAGCATTCATGGAGCACACACGCAGGCAGACACACAGAGACACCACCCGCGCACCCGCCAGGCCGAACATCCAACGCCATACAAGCGCCACACCGTCCCGGGCCGAACAGAGCCCCGCCGCTTCGCCCGCCGCCGCACACAGCCGCGTCAGCTAACCTTCGCTGGCCTCTTGGTGCGGCGGAGCGACGGGCGCAAACAGCTGGTGCAGCGCCGTCGCCATGACGACGGCGGCGGCCAGCCAGCTGGCACGGTACACGTTGACCAGTCGCGAACATGTACACAGCGATGCCGGCGGTCGTTGGTGAGAGTGGCCATCGCCTTGTATCCGGCTCTGTAGGGACACCGGGTTTCAGCAAAGAAGAATTATCATAGGAGTTGAAGATGGTAATGGGGACAGCAGCTGGTTGAAGGCAACAATGGTCAGTAACTACGGCGGAGGTCATGACCAGCGACGTGATGTTATTGACATGTGCTATTATTAACCCTTTCTCTCTCCGCTTACCGGAACGGATGCGTCGCGAGACCACCCGCACGCCATCACTATTGACGATCGCCGACAACAATGCAAAATCTGCCATTTCTAGAACACTCATTATTATGACATGACTACTGCGTGGCGACAAAATACAGCGTTCAATTCGTAAATTGTGTCGCTCAAATGTCAGCCCAGTGGTGGATCCGTCCAAAATAGGCCAACGTCTTTGTAAATCCCTGATGACAACTTGTGCAACACAAACAAGTCCCAGCCACGGTCGCCTCGGCTGCAGCGCCCCGCCGCAGCCCCGCACCGGCGGGCCCCCGCGGGATCGGCCGACTCACAGGTCGTGGCGGAGAGCGCCCTCCCTCCAGAGCACGGCGCCGCTGTTGCAGAGGATCAGCGCCGCCAGCAGGCTCGGGTCGTCCACCAGCTGGGTGCTCTCGCTGCAACGGCACGACGGGTCACGGCAGGTCAAGGTCGGTGGGTCACCGGCAGGTCACGACAGGTCGCCGGCGGGTCACAACCGGCCACGGCAGGTCGCGGTCTACAGGTTGAAGCCAGTCACTGTAGACCGCCAACAAGTCACAACGGGTCACGACAGGTCGCCTGCAGGTTGCAACGGGTCACGACAGGTCGCCGCCAGAAGACGTGGCAGAAGCGGGCGGCTTGGGAGAAGTGGCCCTGGTCCCGGGATGGGAAGTGGCCCTGGTCCCGGGATGGGAAGTGGCCCTGGTCCCGGGATGGGAAGTGGCCCTGGTCCCGGGATGGGAAGTGGTCCTGGTCCCGGGATGGGAAGTGGTCCTGGTCCCGGGATGGGAAGTGGCCCTGGTCCCGGGATGGGAAGTGGCCCTGGTCCCGGGATGGGAAGTGGCCCTGGTCCCGGGATGGGAAGTGGTCCTGGTCCCGGGATGGGAAGTGGCCCTGGTCCCGGGATGGGAAGTGGCCCTGGTCCCAGGATGGGAAGTGGCCCTGGCCCCGGGATGGGAAGTGGTCCTGGTCCCGGGATGGGAAGTGGTCCTGGTCCCGGGATGGGAAGTGTCCTGGTCCCGGGATGGGAAGTGGTCCTGGTCCCGGGATGGGAAGTGGTCCTGGTCCCGGGATGGGAAGTGGTCCTGGTCCCGGGATGGGAAGTGGCCCTGGTCCCGGGATGGGAAGTGGTCCCAGGTTATCTGCGGACCGGAGACGGTTCTGGCAGCCACGGTGACGTCAAATGACGCGCGACGGCGCAGGGGCCGCTGCACGTTGGAGCGAACAGCGAAGGGAGGCTCGCCTGACCAACACGAGATTCTCATCGGCGAGTCTCGCTACTGAAACTGCGCACGGAAGGTGAGAGTTACGTGAGCTTGGGGTGGAAGCTTGCGTGCAGCTCACAGTCATGTAAGCTCAGCGGCCGGAGCTCACGGAAACGGGGCATTCAAGGGCGCGCGCTGGGCTCGCGGGTTCTGGTCGTCGACAGCGCCGAAGGAAGGAAAGCCTGCCGGTGCTCGATGACCCGGCGTCTGCCGTTAGGGAGGCGGATGGCACTGCTCCGTGGTCTGGGCGTCGAGTGGTCAAAGCTTGTACGACCCTGGTCAGGAAGTAGAGACTAGGCCGGGCGGGGGATAAGCGCCGCTGAGACGCCAAGAGCCCCAGCCTCAGTCAGTGGTAAGAGGACGTCTGCGTGGGCTCGGGAGCGAACAGAGGACGAAGACAGGGAGCCAGACTCGCGCCGATCAGGGGACAGCGGCAGCCCGGGGCGGTGAAACAAGCCCTGCCCTTCACACAAGACACAGCTCGGTGCGCATAAAGAAAACCCCGCTAATGGGGGCCTCAGCGCCGTCAGCCCAGCTTTTATATCACCCCACGTGAGAGTCGAGGGCATGGTATCGCCAACTAAGCATAAAAACAAGGCCGACGAAAGTTGCCTGCGGCGGGAATCAAACCCCGGACATTTCGCCCCGCGTTCCCGTGGTCGGCCGTGCGCCGCTGACCTGCGCGTCTTGGACCAGACGACGAGGCAGGGCAGGTGGAGCGCGGTCACCCAGAGCCAGATCAAGGTCAGCGTGATGCCCGTGTAGGCCTTGAAGGCGGCCGGCGCGCCACCGCCGCTCAGCACCTCCTCGTAACTCTGGAACACCTGCGGCGAACACATCGACACGCTCGTCAATCGCGGCTCGTCACTCTTGATCGAGAATCAGCCTTTTAGAGCCAATTCCACCATGCCTGATGGCGGGGATAATGTTAAGCATACATGACCCCAGTGCACGCGAGGAAGAGGGAGTGTAACCCCTCTCAGACCCCCTCTTCATGTGCTTTCGTAGGACAGTGAGAATGTGAAGAACGTGCCGACAGGCATTACCATTTGGCAGAAAGCTGCCGCGTGTGTGGTATTACATCATCTAAATTCAACATACTACAGTGAAAGTCAGAGTGAACGCCCCATCTACGCTACGCTAAACCCACACCAGCCACAGAGACCAGACGAGGGGGGGGGGGGGGGCGGGCCGCAGCCCCACCCCCGGCCAGTTTACCCCCAGCCTTTTGACCCCTGGCGCAAAATTTTGGGAAAATCCAACCCTAACTCCGACGATACACGGCGAAACCTAGCACAAAGACCGCCCCCGCCCCGTACCCTTGAGTAGCCGCTGCCAGCCGCCGAGACGTACCTTGACGCAGCAGACCAGCAGGCCTATACCGAGGGCGATCTCGCCGCAGGAGGTGTAGGCCAGCGCCGAGAGCGCCGCCGACAGCAGCACCGGGAAGCGGGCGGCGCCGGCCACGGCCAGCTCGGCCACCGCCTCCGAGCCGCCCACCGAGCGCGACAGCAGCCTGACGGCGGCCCGGTCAGACGGTGAGCCGCCGGCGGGACGCACGGACGACGGCGGCGGTCGCCGGGCGCCAGCGCTCTCCGGCCAACAGACCGGGCGTGTCTGTTTCCCGCCTCGCAGCTGCCGGTAAGCGGCGCCTCGCGTACGGCCTAGGCCACGCCGTCCTCGGCTCAGGACGGCTCAGAACGGCTTAGAACGGCGCAGGACGGCTCAGAACGGCTTAGAACGGCGCAGGACGGCGAGAACGGCTAGAAGGCTTAGAACGGCTCAGAACGGCTTAGAATGGCTTAGGACGGCACAGGACGGCTCAGAATGATTCAGGACAACTCAAACGGCTCAGAACGGCTTAGAACGGTGCGGGATAGCTCAGAACACCTCAGAACCAACGAGGACAATCAT
>NW_023596448.1:30471879-30481165 GCF_011947565.3 Pollicipes pollicipes
AGCCTAGAGTGCACGCAAAATCACCGCAAACCTGTGCACAGACAATGAGCAGGCTCAACAAAATCGAGGTGGCTAAAATCACATACACTCCCAGCGCGTGCAGCTGCCTGGTAGCAAATACAGACTTTGGACTCCTTACAGATTCATACGAAATGCTCTACCCTATTGTTAACACCCGTTGACAACCGCAACCGTTTAGTTGCCGACTCGCCGTGAAGGGGTGTAATTTTCTATCCAGATAGGGGTAAGGTGAGGGAGGGGGTGACTACACCCTTCCCCCAGCTTTGGGAGAACAGTGTTGAATTTCGGGGAAAACTATTTTTGGTGTATTCTGCAGGCTGGTTCAGTCATCTTACGTGTTCAGCCCAACCACCTCACACTTATTTTGCGAAACTAAATCCATCGCCCCCTGTACATTTTCAGTCAGTGAACGCAGATGTACCCACACCAGCAATCCCGAGCCACTCCAGAGGAAAGCCAGCAGGGCTGAGTCATCAGTGAGGAGCGCGGAACCCACCCTTCCCACAAAACCAGCGGCCGCGATCCCCTCCAGCGCCAGTGCTGCGCTGGGCGCCACCCTGCCACCGAAGCGGCGCCAGCTCTCCGCTTCGCTGGGCTCTGGATCCCTCCCTGATCCCCGGTCCTCATCGGGCGCTACCTTTTCACCGAGGTGGCGTCGCCTCCCCGCTTCGCCGGGCTCTGGACCCCTCCCTGATCCCCGGTCCTCACCGGGTGCCACCCTTCCACCGAGGCGGCGCCGCCTCCCCGCTTCGCTGCCTCTCGGCCCCGGTCCCCGGTACTCACCGGGCACCTTGAGGAACTGTGCCACCCGCTGCAGCGCCGCCTCGCGCAGCTGCTCCGGCGAGTCAGCCACCTGGTCGACGAGGCCAATCCGCAGGGCGTCGCGCGCAGGGAACAGCAGCCCCATCTGCAACGCCAGGTCGGTCTGCGCCGCCCCACCACGTCGCAGAAGTTCATTCGCATCCTGTTGGCGTCATCAGGCAGGGTCAGGCCGGGTCAGGTCAGGTCAGGTCAGGTCAGTTCGGGATTCGGTCAACAGCGGCCCGCGCCTGATTCTCGCGTGCCACTCACGGCGCGGCCACACGTGGATATTGTCTGACTCCCACGTGTCAATCACGGCGCGGTCACACGTGGATATTGTCTGACTCCCACGTGTCACTCACGGCGCGGTCACACGTGGATCTTGTTTGACTCTCACGTGTCACTCACGGCGCGGTCACACGTGGATATTGTCTGACTCTCACGCGTCGCTCACGGCGTAGCTGCAGGCGGCTCGTGTACAGACCTGATCGTTGCATGCCTGGGCCATGTCACGTGAGGAAGGACAGGTCGTGTCAGCAGGTAGGTGGAGGACGGCCACGCCGGTCAGGTTGATCAGGTCATGCTGCATCAGGTAGGGTCAGGTCAGGCTGCCAGGTCTGACGAATCAGATCGGTTGGGTCGGGTTGGGTAAGCCTAGTTAGGTCATGTCATGTCAGGTCTGGTCAACCAGACCAGGTCACGTGATCACGCGTCACGCCTGCTCAGTCAGACCAGGCCCCATCAGGTCAGGCCACGTCATCGCGGGTCAGATCAATTGCCTCAGCCAGGGATGAGGAGCCAGAGGAGTTTGGCTCGCTCACTGAAGCCGAACTCCTCAAACAAATCGATCCTATTCTTCCCCTCCCTTCACACACATCACACACCAGCTACCCCGCACACACACCCCAACGCTGCCCCCTTGCACGCACGCACGCACACCAGTCCTTCCCTCACACATCAGTTCCGCTTAAACAACCCACGCCCTGCCTCTCACGCACCAGTCGGGCACGGGCAGGCCCACGAGGCTCTCGTTCAGCCCGATCATTCTGTCTTCGGCTGGTCCAGCATCAGCCTGTAGTCGCAGGACGTCGAGATGAGGCAGCCGGCCGCCGGCGCCGCCCCCCTGCCGGGCCACACAGGTGACGCTGCCGTCTCGCTCGTGCGCAGGCGCGCGGCAGGCAGCTGCGGTCGGTGCCCGTGTCGGCCACGCTGATTCCTGAGGCGATTGGCACCCCGAGACCACAGAAAGGGAGGCTGCCACCGGCCAAGGCAGACAAGAAGAGATGCAGGTCTCTGACGCATTTTTGAGCTCGCTGCTCAGACTGACACCACTCGGCAAACGACCATTTCTATGCCACATGCTGACCTTTCGTTGGCTCACCTGCCCCGCAAAGTACCTTGTATTATGTGTGTGCGCGCGTGCGTGCGTGCTGCGTGCGTGCGTGCGTGCGTGCGTGCGTGCGTGCGTGCGTGCGTGCGTGCGTGCGTGCGTGCGTGCGTCTGCCGGTGCGAGGTGACACGGTGCCCCCGCGCCGAGACAATGTGCGTTGGCGAAGGAATATTACAACAAGCAGGTTCGCGTAGTGGACAAACCTCCACTCCCATGAATCTCCAAGTTGCCTGAACAATTGAACTAGGCCTGGCCGTCCGCATTAACCAGAACGCAGCTTCTGAGATAATTATTTGCACACGGCGACCCCGCGCCCATGCGCCGTAGGCGTACCGTAATGCAGGCGACGGTGAGCATGCTGGTGCCGTAGAGCCGGAGGAACATCTCCTGCACCATGCCCCAGTACTGCAGCAGGTCCCCCTTCTGCTGGTCGTACAGGTCCAGGAGGTTGAGGCCGGCCGAAAAGATACCACGCACGCCCTGCGGCCACCGGCGCCGGTCACGTGACGGTGTGTGTGTGTGGGGGGGGGGGGGGGGGCTCGGCTTCCAGGCCGTGCAGCACGGGTCCACGGTCGGAGAGAGAGATGGTGACGGTACAGAGGAGTGGTGCAGCACATTTGGCGAGACTGGGTCTTGGAGAGCTCAATCAGTCACGATTGGTCGTTTTGGATGCTATGCTTTCGGGGTACTTATTCAACCACCAGGAGAAAGATCATTGCATGCTTGGGCATACATTCCATCTTTCATGTTGAAGATTTGATCTATTACCATGCATGATATGAACTGGATACCAATAATAATGCAACATTTTGATGCACCTTTCATATGTCATGCATATTTTGTCTGTTGCAAGAACTTAAAACATTGCATGTGTGTCAATCATGTGATCAGACAAATGGCAACCCAACCATGCATATATGCAGCAGATAAATGGTAGCACAACTGCATGGGGGGGGGGGCAGCTGAGCAGCAGCGCGGCGGCACCGACCGAGGTGATGAGCAGGGCACGGCAGCCATCACGTTCAAGGCGAGAGATGCTGTCTACCAGGCCAGTCAGCATGGCCCGGTCCAGGCTGTTCACTGGGCTCTTTTGCATGCAGATCTCGCCAACGCCTGGCCCAGAGGAGGGAGATTGTGAGAAATCACCTGAGGAGGCTAATGGATATGGGCAGGCCAGCATATGCTGGTGGCAGGGGTGTGTTTGCTGATAAGCAATCATTAGCATTGCTTTTCAGGAAACACAACTGTCCTGATTGATCAGTCAAGCAGTGACAGAATGCAAAAGCCACATCAGTTTCATGGCTTTCAGTAGTTGCATCCCCAACAAGCAGTCAACCAACCATCTCACCAAATGAGAGGAAAGGGGCCAAGTTCGGCAACTTTATTGTATCAAGCTGAGAACAACAAAAATGATGATGCATTAGCTTTGATGGAACAAAAAGATATATAACCTGATACAGACTGAAAACTTTCCCAATGTCTCATTTACCACAGTAGGCTGCAGCATCCAAACAAGTACTTTCGAGGCCTGAAGAAGTTCATGTTTCAAATCACAGCAGCTTACCTTGCTTTTCATTGATGATGTCCACTTTCAGTAACTCTTGGGTGGACATTCTCAAAAGTCCTATCCTAGAGCTATGGTGAGGTGAGCAAAGAGCTCTGGTGGTTCTCCATATTGATCCCATTTCCGAGGCACAAAAACCCAGGCCGAGCCTTGCAATCTGAAGAATGAGGAGCATGAATGTAATTCCTCCAGATGCATCTGAGCACATATGACATACACATTCATCTAAATTGTCTGTATATCACAGAATGAAAAGTGCTGAAGTACAATAACTACTACAAGCCTTGAGGGTACCACCTTGCAATTGGCACTGGCTGGTACTAAACCATCAAACCCAGCCTTATAAAATAATAGTCCTATCACAGCCATTTTACAGCACTTTGGTACATAAGGTGTCTATGGACCTGTCTAAGTACTGGTCTCAGTTAGCACCTTGCACTCTTTTACTAGTACACAACATCATTGTCATATTATTATTTGCACTGCTGACACAATTCAAACAGTTAAAATTTTGGGTTACACTGAGGCAACTCAATAATGCCTGGAAATATTGAATCAGCCATCTGCAGATGCCAGTTCATCTTTTTGACAACACCAATATATCATATTAGATGAGTTAACATGCAATCAGGATAAATAATTTAACTTTTGTTGCACTTGGTTTTTATTTTCCATCGATCACACACCTAAGGCTTAAAATTAATTGTTTTATGCCAGACTATGCAGTCACCGCCTTGTGGTTTATCAGGCTTTGCACGCATTGGCAGGTAAAAATTTGCCCGCAGAACCCAACGAGTACGCGCACCATGGCAATACTGGAGCACTGCAGTCGTGCGAGCAGAGAAGTTTTGCTTACAAATACTATCGTACAGGTGCGCATAAAATTGGATGATGGTATTGGCAGGAATATGGGGGGGGGGGGAGGGAATGAAGGGAAATCTGGTAACGTAAGAGTAATTTTCGCTCACTCTCATTTTTCCGCTCCTAGATGCAAGGTTAAACCTGATTTGATTGCTTTTCCACACAAAGGTCATAGTTTAGTGGATGTTTCTCGTATTGTGATAAACAGTGTCAATGATGAAAAAGTAGGCAACAGAGAACGGAACCAACTATGTTATGACGTCATTAGGCCCTTTTCTATACAGTCATCAAAGTGGTCGTCTTTTAGTGAAAAGTTACTTGCCGGGTCCCGATTCCCGTCGTCGTAGGGCCGTGCCGTCGTCAGCGCTGATATGATTAGGGCGCTGGAAGTGTGCCACGTGATTGAGAACAATCACGTGTTTGTGTGTCGGTTCGGACTGCTGCATAACTATCACGCGGCATTTTGCATAACGCTGCACTCGTGAAGCGGCGTGGCGCGCTAAGCAGGAGGCGTGATGGCCCTCTCCTCAGTTCCAGTCGTGATATCTGGCACTCTTTTCCTTCTGATCGGCTATGGTTTTACAACTTCCTGACGGTGTCTGAAGAGAATGGCTGTGAAATGACGTACATGTACGAATATCCACAATTTGTGGTAAGCTCTGTTTATTATGGTGCCATTACGTTTGTTGGGTCCTGTAGCTGTTGGTGTTTTGGTGAGACAACATCGCCACACAGCCAGATAAGCATCAGATGTTGAATGGCTGGTGCAGGTAGCCATGGTCCATTTAAACTTAAACTCATGAATTTGGGAAATTATTGCCTGTTGATGCACTCCATGACTGTACAAATGCATACAAATCTCCAAGCGTTGTTGTTGGAGTTTCCTTACCCTTTGATGGAATCTGGTAAGATGTACTATGCGGTGACTGGTGCTAGCGGGATTTTCAAGCATAGTTTTGAACAGCATTGTTATGTTCTGATTAATATCTTATTACTTTTAAGCTGCTTTTTGAAATCTATTGTTATGGATTGTTAGATCATGTGAATCATTCTATTAAAGTGGTGTGACATGGTCAGAGAGAATGTTCTACATTTGAAAATATTGAAACAAGCATCAGATTTGATGAAGCATCTTGCTTATAGCTGTTGGCAAGCTTTCAAGTGAAAAAGACTGATTCTGGTAGCACAAATTATCTATTTGTTAACTGTCCCTCTCAAGGTGACCATTGTTTGATTGTGCCATGAAACATTGCATGATGGTAGGGGAACTGTCAAACTAGCTGTGTGAAATGGCTCCCCCCAGCACTCACTTGAAGGACTTGAGAGATGGTGGGGGCTGTGCTAAGCTTCGCTATGCCAATATCATTATGTGCTCATGTTTTGTGTTACAAGGTCTCTGTCTGTGAAAAGCTACACATCTTTTAGGTGTGTAGATCAGAAACTAGGGGGTTTTAGGTCTTAAGAAAGGGGAGGGCTGTAAACTGCACTCAATGATATTTGAAATGTGTGTTTCAGCTAAAAGCTCCATACACTCATGGGACAACCTCCTTTAAACTAAGGATGAAGGTTTCAACAACTTTGCACAGGCATGTGATTAGAACCTTCAATTCAAGGGGTAATTGTATAACCACAGTTCATTTCAGCGGTTCATCTGCCGGCAAAACAATCACCCAGAGGCACCCAAGGTACAAGCTGTATGCATATGGTGAGGGTGTCTATACTGAGCATTTGAGAGATGGAAAATATATGGCATCCCAGTGCTCTTCATACCTGGCAATGGTGGCTCCTACAAACAAGGTATGTGTTAGGGGTATGGACAGCTGACTTGACTCTCTGTAAATGCTTGAATTTCTAAAAGCTTTGCCTAAGTTTTGTTATCATAGTTGTTTCCATTGAAGGGCAAGGTCTTAGTTTCTAAGCTGTTTACAAATGCCAGTTGTTCTGATTTTAATCTCTCCTTGTGTTAAATGACTTACAAGCCAAGCATCATATTTTTGAGGCTTATTAGTGTAAGTATTTCAAAAATTGTATCACTGCACTAGTCAGAGGTACTGCTGTGCTCTGGCATCCAGTGTATTTCACCAGAAAGAGCTTGATCCATGGTGCATGGTAGTTACATTTTCTTTTTGAAGGACATAGCTCAGTGAAGTGATATCTTATCAGGTATGCTGTGCCAGTCTGCTGACATCAAGCACTCCACATGCCACACCATGTATGCCTATCAGTGTCCATCCCACAGCCAGTGTTAGTTATTTTCCATTCCAGTGCCCATTCACAACCTGATCATGATCCCGCATCCCCGCCAGGGTGGGGTGGGAGACCATCTGCAACCCTGCCAGACCCCACCCCCAAGCGTCTCAACCCAGCTCCCACCTGGCAGCACGTTCGCTGGCGTCGGTGGCCTACCGGCAGTCGGTGGACGGCCGGCTGGCGGCACCACCTGAACGTGTTCACGGTGGACCTGGCCGAGGACCTGGCCGGCACGCAGGGCCGCCTGCTGGCCGACCAGACCCCTTCGTGGCCGAGTGTGTGCAGGCCGTGCTGCGCCTGTACCGGGCCGGTCCCGGCGGGGCCGGCGCCCACCGCCGTCGCCGTCGTCGGCCACTCGATGGTGAGAGGGAATGGCGTGAGAAGGCGATAGGGGGTTGGAAGGTGACAGGCGACGTTGGCAGCTGGGCGCTCGTGAGGAGGAGATCCGTTCCATGTGGAGTGGTGCCAGGCATGAGGGCAAAGGTGGGGCTGGGGTGTGGTGGTGGGCAAGGGTCACATGGTATCTTGTCTACATGTGGTCCATCGCTTGCACTCCAGAACGACACCAGCGTGCAATTCACTGTGACTTGTCACGGATACATGCAGCATTGTTCCCTCCCACCCCCCGCACCCCTCCCTCGCCCGGGTGCGGCCGCCCGCCCCGGCGCGCGGACCAGCCGTCTGACCCCCCCCCCCCTCTCACCCCGGGCCGGGTGCGCCGCCGCCCCGGCCCGCGGCCGCCGTCTGACCCGCTTGCTCGTGTGCCGTGCCGGCAGGGCGGCGTGGTGGCTCGCGGTCTGCTGGCGCTGCCCGGCTTCGACCCGGCCACCGTGCGGCTGCTGTACCTTCTGGCGGCGCCGATCGCCGAGCCGCCGCTGAGGATCGGTACGGACGGCACGCGCTCAGAAGCCCGCCCCCCGGGGGCCCGAGCGGGATAGAGGAAGTCGTAGGGATCCGGGATTGAGGGATGCGTTGGCGCTCGAGATGGCACGGTGCCTTGGATCTAGGACTGGGGGGGGGGAAGGCGCTTGGGGATCCGAGATTGAGGATGCGTTGACACTCGAGATGGCACGGTGCCTCGAGATCTGGGTGGGGGGGGGGGGCTTGGGGATCCCGGACTGAAGAATTCTGTGGGATCCGGGATTGGAATCCTGTCGTGGGCTCTGAGTATTGTGGGGTCCGGGTCAAGTTATCGAATGTAGCCTGGGAGTGCAAACTCGGGCATGCCACCATGGCATATGAACGCGGGAAAATGGCTGCAAAAACGCCAGTAGTTACATTTCGCAACCTCGCCACCTCTGGGGACAAGGTTGGAAATAATTGGCATGGCCATCTTTCTATTTTGTATATATAATATATATATATATATATATATATAGATATTATATATATATATATATACCCTGGAGAGTTCCGACGCTGTCTCTCGCACCACACTAATGCTGCGCGGGATCCGGCGGTGCCCCGGCGACGGCCCACGTGCAGCCAGACCGGAGCGGCGTGCTGTGTGGGCTGATAAGGCAGGCGATATGGGGACGGCCGTGGCCCGGTGCACGGCTCAGCTGACCGTGCGGCAGTGGCGAGCCTCCCGCCTCGGCCGCTGCGGTGCAGACCACCGGTTTGGCACGCGCTGTCGGTGTGACTGTGATGACGCCGGCACTTCCGCCAGGCTGTGCGCTTGAACCCCCCGGACGCGTGCACAATGCTGCTGCAGCGTGTCGGCATCAGGTGTCTGTGAATCATCAGGTGTCAGGTCATCAGGTGTCTGTGAACAGGGTATCTGTGAATTGGGCTAGTTTCCAGGGATGTACAGTAGCGATGAGTCGGTGACTCCAGCTTCAGCCGCCCCTGGTATGGGAGTCGTCTCCACCAGCCAGCCTATCACATGATTATGTCACTCTGCAATAAAGGTGGCTCACTCTGTCAAGCAGTATACAAAGTTTGGATTTGGCTATTAGGGCAACACAAATTTCGAAATTTGTCTTGCAGTGAGAGTAAAATATGACCAGGCGAGTTTTTTATTATTGGATTAAAGTTATTCATCAGTTTTGATGATGGTTTCTAGGCCGTCATGACTGACTACAAATTTGTAATTATCCAAGCCTAGATTATTAAAACAAGACTCCAAATTTTCAATTTGAAAATCGTCAGGCCCACCCCAATGAGACAAGACACACCTCCGGAACTTAACGTTTGCGGTCAAATCGATTGCGACGCTCCGTAGATGGGCGCAAGCGATCCAACATTTTCTACTTTATCACTTTCGTGCACTTTCCTCCTGTATTCAGCTCACATTTTTGGGAAAATTCGCGTCTTCTCCAAGCTAAGTCATCGATAGCAGCCGGAGACGTCGCCCACCTTGATGCAGGTACCCAAGCGAATATCCAAGGTAGTCTTTG
>NW_023596448.1:30482165-30493364 GCF_011947565.3 Pollicipes pollicipes
GGGGGGGGGGGGGGGCTCGTACATCCCGCGAGACCACGGTGTCTTCTATCAACGCACGTTTGACATCCCTGCTACCGAAATATGTGATCACATTTACTCAAGCACTTTTTTGTCGATGTTTTGAGCCTACCAGATAGGCAGCTGTTCAACTGATCCGAGCCAGCTGCAGTCGGTGCATGGCAATGTTGCAGGTATGCCACATATCAGACAAAAACGGCATGGACGGAATACATGAGGCTCCGTGTGGGCTGCTCTCGTGCGTCCTATAAACTGCATTTGATCAGTACTAGCCAAAAAAACCTGCCTCTTCTGGGAAATAATTTCGGGGTCGCAGTCTTGGCAGTTGCCGATCGATGGCAGTAGACGCTTACACTAGCAGGAGCGCCAGCTGCGGTCTTGCCTCCACGGCCAACGGGAACTCACCGCTCTTTCCGATTACCTGGCGGTGGTAACTTTTCAGGGCCACGTTCATGGGAACGGCTCGTTCATTCAGGTCTCGCAAGCCTATTGCTTTGATCCGCAATGGCGTACCGTGGTCAAGCGCCTAAGCATATCCGTGTTGAAACTAATAGTACATCTAGCACTATCTGCCAGGTGGGATAGAACACAGAAGGATAATAATTAAAAAAGGAAGATTAAATACTTGCTCTTAGTCCTGAGAGCGCAATGCAAACAATGCAAAAATCGACCCTGGATTCCATTCCGTAAAAAGTGTACGTAGAAGCCACCCCACGTCAAGGTATGACATTCGAATCAGCGCTTGCTCTCAGGGATGATCGAAGCCCGAACCGGACGTAGGCGTGACATCGTGCTCTTGGCGGGATGGAGTGGAGAAAAAACTTTCAATAAAGGAGATTACCGGAGAAAAAGAACGTGTATGCCCCCCCCCCCCCCTCTACTGCCATTTTGTCGTCAGCCTGTCAGCGAATTGCAGTACAAAGACGGCTCGTCCAGGCCGACCACCACGGCGGCGCACTATCAGTCCCGACACCGGCGGCGCCGCAGCGGCGTCAGAACGCCGCCGGCCGACTCCGATCATGATGGGTGCCGTGCGCCTGCGGTGACCCCCGATAGTGGGGCGCCGCGGCGTGCGAGGCGCGCGGGCGGGGTGATCAGGACCTCCCAACACGGCACCGGGAGGTGCCGAAGTGGTTTTAGGGGGTTGGAGTTCTCGGTCACGGGGGCTTACCCGTACCTCTGTGTTGGGTACCGCAAATATTCGGGGTATACATTGGCTTCGAAGTGTGTGGGGGAAGGGGGGGGGGGGGGGGTCGCAACGTCGCGGAGGCACGTGCGCCGTTACTTTTTCGGAGTGGGGAGCAAGACTCCGATCACTTGGAGATGGTCGGCAGTGATGTAGCTGCGGTGACAAAGTTGCGTCCTTAGAAGTGTGCAGTAGTCCAGTGTATTGAAATTCCATGAGGTGGACCTCGCGCCGTTTTCTTTTTTTCATTGTTTAGATTTCTAATTGGAAAGATTCGGTTAACTCATATCCCGTTCATAGGCTTCTGTTTTTTAACAGTCCTTTATGTGTGGGAAGGACGACGTGCTCTGCGAATTTCAATCATATTGAACGTCTTTCTTTTGCTGATAACATCCGGCGCGTCCGCCAGGTGACACCAGAGCTCCGCCAAGCGCTTGTTTCAGTCTCCAAGAAGTCTCAGCTCGAAACGCTGATGGAGCCGCACAAGTGAGAGTCTATCCTTTCCACGCTGCCTTATGCACTGTTGTCCTTTCCATTTACTTATTAGCAATGCTTAATTCTTTGTCACGTGTTTTTTAAATGCCGCTTTGATTCATGAACAATGTATTTCACGATAGTCACTTTATACATGTATTGCGTTGATGCGCCATTCATTTTCTTTGTGATCTGAGGTGTCACTTTTACTGCTTGTTACACTGTAGTGGCAGGTTCTCATGTATATAGTTTTCATTGCATTGAGAACATAAATTTGAATGCATAGAGATGACTGCAGCTCTGTAACCTGCTTTCATTTTTTCCAACCTGTTTTTCATTTGTGTTTCCTCGTTTAAAGATGTCCTTTGGGGGTTTGAGCAACGCCTATGCATCCCCCGCCTTAGATAATGATTGCTGGCTGTTCTCCGCAGGAAGGGTCCGCGCACGACATTGGCCGCCCGCGCGCGCGACGCCGGGCTGGAGCCGGCCGCACTTCAGCTTCTCCATGGCACCGCTAGATGTCAGCCGGCGGCGCTCATTCAGCCAGGACAGGAAGGCCGCTCCACGCTTGAGCAGATCCAGACCGGGCTGATAAACATTATCTGTGACGTCATCAGCAAGGACGTCACCATCCAGCAGGAGGTCAGCCTGTCCACGTGTACAGGGTGTTAAGGTTGCTGAGTAAGTCAGTCAGGGCAAAAGGCAGGCGACGCCATATAGCCACAGCTGCTGGGTGCGTCGTGAGGCCCAATGACACACATGCACGTGCGCACATACGCACATGCGCGCAAGGACGGCCGTGTTCAACTGTGACCTGGATGACTGTAACATCAGTTAGTTGCATTAGTAAGTAGTGGATGGTAACCATTCGTCACAATGCTCTGCCGACCGAAGCATGTCCGAGAGGGCGTGGCTGCTACGGCCCTTTCCTTACTGCCGACGTCGCCTCCGCTAAACGCGACCCCTGACCTCTCGCGCCCGCCGGTCGAAGGTGGTGCGCATGGCCTCGCACCCCGGCATCCAGCTGGTCACCAAGCAGAAGGCGGCGTCCAAGAGTCAGCCGGCGCCCGCCGACGATCAGGCGTACAAGTACAAGAACTACCTGAGCTTCCGCAAGCCGATCCGCTGGGTACGCAGCTTCGAGTACCTGGCCATCTGCCGGGCGGAGGAGCAGAAGTACATCACGGTGCGGCTGGAGCTGCCGGACGAGCTGCGGTACCGCTTCAGAGACCACTGTGGACACCGGTTCCTCAGCAGGTGAGAGGGTGTGGCACGGGCCATGCGGTCCTTGTCTGTCCGTAGCTGATTACCGAGAAGTTTCGTGTGTGTGTTGGAGAGTGGGGGTGGGGGGGGGGGGGGGCGGCGGGGAGGGGAGTCTGGTTGAGGCACCGCTGCTGTTCTCCGGAGCGCTGTGAGTGAAGGCATTGGCGGACTCGCCCCGGAGCTCAGATGTGGTCTCCCTGTCTGGCTGGCGTCATATTAGCCCGCCGCTTTACGTGACAGCAGCCTCACCATCGTCCGTACTGTCGCGCCGCCATGAGCCGGTGACTGCAGAGTGCCCCGAGTCCGACTGCTGTGAACTCCTTCTCCGGGGAGGCTGCCAGGTCTGTGTCAAAGCTATGGGTGCTGCATGACCTGCAGCGTCGACGCGCCCAAAAACCCCAAATCATCGTCACCACGGGCCCTGCTGGCGGCCGTTAATTGCACCGCAGCAGTGTGTGAGCCGCTCCCCCCCCCCCCCCCCCCCCCTCTCCTCCCCCCCCCCTCCTCGCCGCAGCGGCATGCGGGATGCCGTTCGCGAGTCGATGCTGGAGCGGGCGGTGGGCGACGTCTTCAGCAAGAGCGTGACGCGCCAGCTGGAGCGACAGGTGCGCAGCTCGCTGAAGGAGGCCGCTGAGCGCGAGGCGCTGCTGGTGATGTCGCGGCAACCTCAAGGCCAAGCTGCTGACACCGACCGATCCGGGGCCGCGTGATTCTGGCGCTGGACCCTGGCTTCAAGGCCTGCAAGGTGGGAGTGGTGAGTTCGGTGTGCTGGAGCGGCTGCCGTCCCCCGCCACGTCGGTCCGGTGTCGCACAGATGGCGCCAGAGGCCGACGAAAGCTGGCCAGCCCGTGCGGATGTCGTGGACGTGTTGCGGATGGGCGGCGTTGGTCCAACCGAACATTGGCAGGCAACGCCACTCGCGCGCGGATCTGGGCACGTGAAACTACCACCCAGAAGCAGACAGTTTCACGGCATTCTTCACACCGGGCGCACTGCCGCGTCTCGCTTCGTTTGCCGTTCAGCTGGATTGAAAACAGTCGGCACTCAGCGGTAATGCGAGTGCTGCTCTTTGCCACATCGTTGCCATCTGTTCCACCGTATCCCTTTCCACCCGATACACGCTTCCAGAGCCGCCCTTCGGCGATGGCCGATGCGTTGGCCGCTGACGTCGACAGCTGCTGTTCCATACAAGCGTGTATCGAGGGTGTCCACGGTTCTCCGGCGGGTGCCTGTCCGATGTGGCCTGCTACGCAGTTCCCGGTCCCCTGCTCCCTTGGATGTTCACGCCAGGAAGGCGTCTGCACACTGCCACCTTCACAGCTCCTGTTGCCCGCAGGCACCGGTTAGCGTATCCCCTCAGTCCCCCGCGGGCCGCAGCCCACCGCTACCTCCACAGCCCCTGCTCCCCGCAGGCGCCGACGAGTGCGACCCGTCCAGCTCCTGCACTGTGTGCCGCAGGTGTCGGCGCAGGGGGAGATCCTGCAGACGGCGGTGCTGCAGCCGCGGCTGGCCGCTCGCTGGCCGCACGTCTCTTCCGACGCGGCCGCCGTGCAGCTTCGGGAGATGGTCCAGCGGCACAGCGTCACCCTGCTGGGGGTCAGTGGCGCGCCGCACCCGAGCTCACCCCCGCACTGGGACGGGCCGGCGAGCGCCCGACGCCGGCCCGTCTGGTAGTAGTGTACTTTATGATCGGTCGGTGAGACCACTGTGGTTAGATAGTGCGTTCGATTTGTGGCTTTGTGCATGTTTCTTTTGTTGTTGGGTATTTTGGTACTTCCTCTAAGCTCAGTGGCTTTTTGACGGCGCCGCTAGGTCTCTTCGGGCTGGATCTGTTTTCTTTTTTCCTACACTGGTACCATTTCCCTGGCTCATTTGCACGGTTTCGTCCTGTCGCAGCCCATCAGCCGACGTGTTTGGATTCAGCTCGACTGGCGGCTTTTTCTTCCCCGTCCTCTCCAGCTTGGTTGTGTGCAGCCGCACCCTTTGGTCGCCCGACCAGCCGACCTTCTCACGGTGCCCCGGCCGCCCAGAGCTGACCTATCTCGCCGCACACCCCGAGCGCTGCCGACCGCGCCGGAGTCGCTCCGGTGTCGCCCTCTCCTAGACTGACCTCACATTCCTCCCCTGACCTGCCCTGACCGTTCAAATCCGTCCCCGTGCTCGCACCGCTCATAAACGGCGCTGAGCGCGAACGCCACTGACTGTCCCCCCATGCTCTCCCATCCCCAGGTGGGTAACGGTACGGCGTGCCGCGAGACGTGGCAGTACGTGGCCGAACTGAACGGCGCCGGCTGGTTGGCCGGTTCGCCGCTAGATGTCACGCTGGTTGACGAGGGCGGCGCCAGCGAGTACTCGACCACCAAGGCGGCGGCCGACGAGATGCCCGAGCTGGACTGCAGCGTCCGCAGCGCCGTGTCGCTGGCGCGCCGCCTCCAGGACCCCATCTCCGAGTACGTCAAGGTACGCGGGCGGCGGGCTGAGCGGCGGCCTGTGGTCGCGTGCTGTGGCGAGGGAAGGGTTCGGTTGCGGCTGCGAATGGGTGGGGCGTGTAGTGAGGCGCGGCTGTTGCAGCATGCGAAGGTTCGAACGGCGCACAACGGCGCCTCGCGATGCGATGAGTCCATGACAACGGCCCGATTGCCTGTCCCGAACAAGATCAGTGCACCGTGGCCGTGTGCGGCGACTAGCTCAGGACCACCCCCTTGTTTGTGTCTGAACGCTATGGCAGTGTCGTGGTAAGTGGGCGCTAGGGGTTTTGTGATCACGGGCCACCAGATAAGTCATCAGACGCTGCCAACTTTGCTGTCCCTGATGGGGCTGCGGGTTCCGCTCTCATCGTTTGTCCACAGCTAATCCGTTTTTGCCTCTTCCTGTTTCTGACCGTCGTTTTCTGACTTTGGGAGCGTGCCAAACCCTCACGCCTCCCCTTCCCCACCCGCGGGCTTTGCACGCCTCTGACCCCCTCACCTCAACCCGCCTCTGATCCTCCCATCCCTGCCTGCGTGTGCCTCTGCCCCCCCCCCCTCTGAACCCGCCCCTGACCTGACCTGGCCGCCAGGTGGACGTGACCTGTCTGGGGGTCGGCATGTACCAGAAGGACATGCCGGCCGGCCAGGTGAGCCTCGTGCTCGGGGACGTGCTTTCCGACTGTGTGGGCGCCGTCGGTTGTCGACCTCAACACGGCCTCCGTGCAGCTGCTGCGCAAGGTGCCGGCCTCAACGCTGGCAGGTGAGGCGTGCCGGCGCCGCGCGCTCGGACCGGCGCGGACCGGGGGGGGGGGGGGGGGGCGAGGGGCGGGGGCATCGGCGAGCAGACGGCGTGTCGCTGGGGCGGGAGGTCGCCGTTGCGCTCCGCGGAGAGGAGGTGAATGGCGCCCGTGGTAGGTTGATGCGCACAACGTCACTTGCAAGGGTCTACCGATCTCTTGGTGTGTTGTATGCTTGATTGCTGGATGAAAAACGGGATGTACTTCCGCGTCATAACTACGCCATGTTCTCATTACTCCATGCTGTTCATGTTTTATTACGTGTCAACTGAGAGCGTGAACGGAACTGGTGAACCAAGACGAGCGCGGGTAATCACCTTAACCCTCCATCCTCATCCCCCCCCCCCCCTCTTGCGTGCTAATCATTAGCATACATCCGTAGCTTGTTTTTATGTAGTTGTCGGTGACGTTATCAGGGGCTCCCGATGGCCACTGTTGGCCACGTGACCCCGGCATGGCGGCTCCCGATGGCCACTGTGGCCACGTGACCCCCGGCCTCGCCGCCGGTGACTGTTATCGCGCGGTCCGCTCCAGCGCCGAGAACATCGCGCAGAAGCGGCGCGAGGGCAAGCTGTTCGTCAACCGGCAGCAGCTGCGCTCCGTCAAGGGTGTCGGTCCCAAGAGCTTCGAACAGTGCGCGGGCTTCGTGCGCATCCTGCCTGTGACGGGCGCGGCGGGCAAGGTGGGTCTGAAGGGGGGAGGGGCGGAGAGGCGGGCAAGGTGGGTCTAAGGGGGGGGGGGGGGGAGGGGCGGAGAGTGTCGCGCGGCGGCAAGGTGGGTCTGAGGGGGAGGGGCGGAGAGGCGGGCAAAGTGGGTCTAGGGGGGGGGGGAGGGGGCGGATAGTGCGCGGCGGGCAAGGTGGGTCCGAGGGGGAGGGGGCGGAGAGTGCGCGGCGGGCAAGGTGGGTCCGAGGGGAGGGGGCGGAGGAGGGACGTGGCGGGGCAAGGTGGGTCTGGGAGGGAGGTAGGAGCGGGTGCGACGGGCAAGGTGGGTCTAGGAGGGAGGAAGGGCGGAGGGGGGCACAGCGGACATAATGGGTCTGAGGGGGTAGGGACAGAGAGGGCGCGGCGGGCAAAGTGGGTCTGGGACGGGGAGGAGAGCGGCGCTGTGCTGTGGGTGTGGAGGAGGGGGATGGGACGCGCGGCGAGCGGGACTGGGGTCCACGTGGGTCCACGCGAAAGACCCACGGGGACTACCGGCAGCGTGTGTTGCGCCCAGCTTACTGGTGTGTCGACGCACGGGGTCGTCTGTCACCTCAGGTGGGCGTGCCACGTTTGGAGTACTTGCCTTGCCTTTTGACGAGAAGGGATTGCGATCTCGCGCGTTCAAGCCATTCAGCGTTATTGGAGACTGTAGGAGACCTCACGCTCCACGGGACCATACGTGGCAATATTCAGTCGAAACCTCACCTGGTAGAGGCGGGAGGGGTCTGTGCGCGCTCCCTCTCCTCTTCCTCGGGTTTTCTAGCGATACCTCTCCGGCACGCCGTACAATCACGTCCACATTTTCAACGGCCTATAGAGCAGTTGCTACCAAACCGAAGGTTTTGACGTCAGAAACGTGTCTAGCTAGTTTTCTGTTTCGGGATGGCGGCGGTTTTCGGAGACTACCGCACGGTGATGTACGGCCGTCAGAAACAGCGGGTGGCAAGCCGATGGTTCCACGGACCGCGCGCGGCAGACATGGTGGAGCCAGACCTAAATATATGGTCAAAGCACATAACACTAGTCATTTGTACTGCCAATTGAAGGAGAAACATGCCAGTTTAGTTTCGTAGTCGCCGCCAGGCATGGGTTTCCGTGCGTAAAAGTGGTAAAGCTGGAAAGTTCGGGTTTGAGGAAAATTTTAGCCTTTGACCTTGCAAATTGAGATCAGTTTATGGGTTTAGTAACTCAAGACTCATTGCCGTTCGCGAGATCTCATTAAGGGCAATCCTCTGTTGTTTCCGTTAGGCTTCACCGTTCTCAGCTTGGAACGGCATGGGATCGATTGTGCCCCCCCCCCCCCCCGTCCCATCAGTCTGGCGTTAAAAACGGCAAAGCATGGTGAAGGTTAAAACTGTACTTTGTATGACTAACGGGACATTTAGTGGCCTAATCAAGGAGGGTACGCTAGGTTGGAGGTAGCCTCGGTAGGCGTTTCTGTTTCCTGGTGACAACATAACTCAAGGGCCTGGTGCGTTACAGCGATTGTTACCGAAACTGGTATGTTTTGAGTATTGGTTGTCTTGATCCTCCTTCGCTCCTTCCCTTTACTTACGTTATGGAGCCACTTTTATTTAAAACGTAAAAACGTCGTTACACGAGCGTATTTTTTTCACGGCCAATTCACACCACGTGTTTCGTCATGTTTGATTAATTTTTGAGCACATTGCTTGTGTTTCGTACGAATTGTGCGGTCTGCAAGACGCAGTTTTGACTACTGCCAGGATGTGGTATGACTGCGCATCGCAAGTCTTATTCGACCGTATGCCTTGGTACAGACGTCACTGAGAGCTTAAATGACTTGATGACACTGCTCGGTCCGTGTGCTCTCTGAGCCTTCGAGTGCCCGCGTCTGTCCCCCGCAGAAGACGAAGATGACGCCGAAGAAGGGTGGCAAGGTCGCGCCCAACGGATCCGGAGCCCTGGACCAGACCATCATCCATCCCGAGAGTTACCCATGGCCAGCAAGCTGCTCAAGGTCAGTGTCAGGTCTCAGGTGGGCGGGTTTGGCTGACGACACATGTCTGAGCCGAGGCGATGTCGGCGAATGAAGTGTCCATCTGAGCTGAGGCACGTTGTGTTCTGGTAAGTTTCTGCAGAAGCTGTTTGTTGTTAGGGCTTTACACCCTCCATGGCGTTCAACAACGTTCCTCTGCCTGCCGCGAGTTGCCAGCAGGTTGTGAGTTCATGAGCATTGCTCGGTGACCGGGCCTGCAGCCTGCTGAATGGCTGACCGTTGTCCTCGCGTCGACAGCTAATTGGCTGCTCGTCGGCCGACGTTGGGTCAAGAGTGGCTGGCCGATCGTCTGACGTCACGCTGCGGTGGGCGGAGCCGGGAACAGCTGGCCACGGATCTGGGCACGGACGTCCACACGCTGGAGCTGATCATCAAAGCTCTGTCAGAACCCGGGTGAGACGGCCACGCGCGCTTCACTAACGGCGCCGGCGAGCGCTGCAGTGACGTCACCAGACTCGCGCCGAGCTGCTGCTGACATCATCAGACTCTAAGCTGAGCACCAGCACCGCTGTGAACCGGTGATCGGCTTCGGTACCCACCCCGTCAACGCGCCCCAGCGCGGCTCGGTTCCCCTCCCTCGGCCCGATCGCCCCGGCAGCCGGCCGTCTCCGCCGCGCGCCAGGCACGCGTGGCCGCTGACCGTCGGTGGCCGCGTCACCGCAGGTACGACGAGCGCCAGGAGATGGCGGCGCCCATGTTCTGGAAGGCGGCGATGCGCGCGCAGGACGTGCGCTGCGGCGCGCGGCTCCGGGGTGTCGTCAGGAACCCGACAGAGTTCGGCGCCTTTGTTGACCTCGGTGAGCTGAGTGGTAGCACGGTGTGGGCGCACGTCTGTTATTGGCTGGTGGTGCGGTGTGGGCGTGCGTCTGTTGGCTGGTAGCACGGTGTGGGCACACGTCTGTTATTGGCTGGTGGTGCGGTGCGGGCGCCGCCTGTTATTGGCTGGCGGTGCGGTGTGGGGGCACGTCTGTTGTTGACTGGTAGCGCGGTATGGGCGCACGTCTGTTGGCTGGTAGCGCGGTGTGGGCGCACGTCTGTTGGATGGTGGTGCGGTGTGGGCACACGTCTGTTGGATGGTGGTGCGGTGTGGGCACACGTCTGTTGGATGGTGGTGCGGTGTGGGCACACGTCTGTTGTTAGCTGGTGGTGCGGTGTGGGCGCACGTCTGTTATTGGCTGGTGATGTGGTGCGGGCGAATGTCTATTGTTGGCTGGTGATGTGGTGCGGGCGCACGTCTGTTGTTGGCTGGTGGTGCGATGTGGGCGCACGTCTGTTGGCTATTGATGCGGTGTGGGCTCACGTCTGTTGGCTGGTGATGTGGTGCGGGCGCACGTCTGTTGTTGGCTGGTGATGCGGTGTGGGCTCACGTCTGTTGGATGGTGGTGCGATGTGGGCGCACGTCTGTTGGCTGGTGGTGCGGTGTGGGCGCACGTCTGTTGGCTGGTGGTGCGATGTGGGCGCACGTCTGTTGGCTGGTGGTGCGGTGTGGGCGCACGTTTGTTGCTGGCTGGCAGGGCGTCAGTTGAGTGTGTCTTAGGACTTATGGCATCATATTTCTGTGGGGGGGGGGGGGGGGAGGGGAGACAGCATGCATCCTTGTGCAAACGCGCAACACTGGTTAATGCGCCGTACGTTGAATGCATCCACCGTTGTGTCTTGATCGCGCAGTCATTGTCACCGTAGGCTTGTTCGTTCGTCGCCAGCCCTTCCGCAGCTTTGGCTGGAGCTATCTCTACTCACGTCGTTGGTAGCATGATGACATGGGCTCACCCGTGTCATTTGGCCTCACGTTAGGCCGGAGCTGCAAAAGTAACTGGCCCTTGGGGTGAGCCATTTGCCCTGAAAGTCAGGTTCCCTGATGCCTGGGAACCGGGTTCGAGAAAATGCGACCATAAAGAATACGTCGCCAATGTTCAGATAAAATGAGTATAGCTCCCGTCCGAGTCCAATGGAATGCAAAAGCAGACTTGAGATGGAGCTGAGGTCAGGCAAGGGCACAAGTCGTTGACGTGTGCGATTTTGCGCTGGTTTCCGTGTGCCGAAAGTTTTTCATTTGTTTAATGGTTCCTTATTCAAGGCACCACACACGCAATTCAATATCATTAACAGCCCCCCCCCCCCAAAGATTTACCGTAGATTGGTTGACCAGCACCTAGGGATAACCGTATATCCCACTCACGCGGCTTATACTGGGACAAATTTGTTTTACCCTTGCGCAATTGCGCATGCGCAAATACCCGTGCGCATGCGCCGCCGTCAGGTCGATTTTTGT
>NW_023596448.1:30494364-30514364 GCF_011947565.3 Pollicipes pollicipes
CTTACTTTGTTTATCCCACCACCATTTCGCTTGACGCCGATCCCTTTCATGAGTTTAATATTGCTTCCCCTCCCCCCCCCCCCCCCCCCCCCACGGCGCCGTTGTCTATTTCAGTTGCGAGTCAGTTGGTTAGGGCAAAAGCACACATTTTCAATTGCACCGGCGGTGAAAGTTAAATAAAAAAGTCTCGCCTCACCATACCACGGGCAGGATTCTGCCCCTTCCTGGCCGCTTTTCTTTCTGACGGAAGACGAAGGGCGCCACGTCGGCACGGTTCATACGTCGAAGTACGAGAAAACGTGCCCTTCGCGCCAGTCTTTTTTCTATAATCAAATCAACTGTTCCACGTCTTGAAGGTCTATCCAATAGTACGTTATGGTCAAAGTTTATCTTGTGTAACAGCTCATTTCTGTGCAAACTTGTATCCTTGGCAGGTTCCTTCACACGCCATCGCGGGCTATTTCTTGGCGAGCGTCACTTTACTACTTCCCTAGGTGTGATATCGAGTCATGCAACCGGCTTTGAATTTGTTACCAGCACTGGATAATTTGGCATCATGCTCCGATATTGAATTTAATTAATCGACCACGAGTTGACACAGTGGACCAGATCTTTCATCCTCAGATGGTCAGACATTCGGCGGGTTCTTAGACGGGGCGGCGTTCGCCACTTCCCGGAAGTTGCCGCCTGGCAGCCGGTGCCGACTCACGCCACTTCAGGGGCTCAGCGCGTTGGCTGTGGCGGGCCGCCGTCCAATTGGCAGTCACGGCTCAGCAGCTGCTGCTCGCATCGATACCACCAACCAAGCGTGCTTACGCCGCCCTAGACGCCTCACGCGCGCTTCGGGAGGCGTTGTCATGGAAACGATTGGATTAGCCAGCCTTTTGGAGTGTGCCGTGCATAGTGTCGGCCCACAGTCGGTCGGTCGGTGGCCGTGGGCAGGCACGGGGGGCGCTGAGGGACTGGGCACAAGCTGTGCGATGTGATTGGAGTCGGGGCAGCGCCGCGCTCAAACGGAGGCAACCATTGTTCAGGCGCACATTGGTGTCACACCAAGTAATCAACAATGGGGAAGAAGAGAGGAAGGGGAAAGAAGGCAAGAAGGGGGAAGAAGAAGGAGAAGAAGGTCAAGGACATGACCGAGGTCACGAAGGAGCTGTTCGAGATCAACCGTCAAGGACCTGACGGAGAAGCTGGAGCACTGCCGCACCAGTGCACCAAATTGCAGGAATCGAACGACGACCTGACTGGCCGCAACACGCAGCTGACGGCTGACCTGGGCGACGTCATCAGCTTCTTGAAGCTGCAACTGGAGCAGAAGCGGGACGAGCTGGCAGAGCTCACCGAGAGGCTGGAGGGCCTGGACGCCCAGCGACGCGCGAGCAGCAGGAGTGCCGCGAGACCTCAGAAAAGCTGCAGAGCGACATGAAGAAAATGCAGGCGGAGCTCACGTCCGATGTGCAGATGCTGACCAGCAAGTTAAACTCGCTGGAGGAATTCCCGGCGCATGCGCGAGAGGCTGTTCGAGGAGCGGAATGAACTGGAGCACCAGCTGGAGCAGCAGAAGGAGGAGGCGGAGGAGATGGTGTACCAGGCCGACAAAGCAGCGCATCATCGACAGTGACCAGCTGAAGCGTGACTCAGTGCGCAACATCACCGCCGTGGCGCAGGCGTTCCAGCAGGCGACGCGACGCCGCATCAACCAGACCACGCAACCGCACCATTCGCGAAAACATCTGCCTCACCTCGCAGATGGTACTGGTGGCCGAGAAGGCGCGCCATCTGGACGAACGCAACGCGCGCCTCCTCGAGCGCAGTGCCGAGAACGACCGCGTGCTGGGGCGCGCTCGAGTGGACGGAGCGCTCGCTGGTCAGTGCCACGCGCAAGCACGAGGCCGAGCTGGGCCGCGCTCGAGGAGCGCAACAGTGCGCTGGCCGAGATCGCGCGCGAGCGCGGCCAGCAGACGGAACGCGACAGCGACATGGCGTGCCGCCTGCGCCGCCTGGAGACGCGGCTCGCCGAGCAGCAGCGCCTGCTGGAGGCGGCCGCCGCCGAGCAACACGAGCAGGCGCTGCTCGCCGCGCGCCTCGACGGCGAGCTGCACGAACAGACGGAGGCGCGCGAGCGCCTGGAGGCGGTCGTGGCGCACGCCGGCGGCGTGGTGCGCCAGGCGCTGGCGCTGCCGCCAAGCGCTACCGGCGGCGCGGCGCGCGCCGGCCTGCTGCAGCAGCTGCTGGCCGTACTGGCGGCGGCGGCCCTGCGTGACCAGAGCCACCGGCTGCGGCCGCTGGCGCCGCCGCCGCTCGACCAGGTGGAGGGACGGGCTGAAGCCCGGCGCGCTCGGCCTGACACCTGGCGGCGACGGCGCGCTGCGGCTCCGCACCGCCGACAGTCTGCTGCGGGAGCTCGAAGACGTGGCGGAGCAGCGACGGCCCGAGCAACGCTCGGCCGAACCTTAGTCGGGAGCTGCTGGCCCAGCAGCGGCCGGCCGGGCTCTAGTCGGGAGCTGCTGGCTCAGCAGCGGCCGGCCGGGCTCTAGTCGTGAGCTGCTGGCTCAGCAGCGGCCGGCCGGGCCCTAGTCGGGAGCTGCTGGCTCAGCAGCGGCAGGCCGAACCTTAGTCGGGAGCTGCTGGCCCAGTAGCAGCCGACCGGGCTCTAGTCGGGAGCTGCAGGCCCAGCAGCGGCCGGGCGGGCTCTAGTCAGGAGCTGCTGGCCCAGCAGCAGCCGGCCAGGCTCTAGTCGGGAGCTGCTGGCCCAGCAGCAGCCGGCCGGGCCCTAGCCGGGAGCTGCTGGGCCACCCAGCAGCGACCGACCGGGCCCAGAGGGGACTGACGGCACTCTGCCGAAAGAGCTGGATGGCGCCGTCCAGTTCTTTCGGCAGGAGAGCATGACCAGCAGACCGCATCACCGCATGAGCAGCAGACCGCAGCACCGAGCCAGACGTCTACTAGTAGCCGTTGTCCGTACGCCAGACCTCGCTCCGCTCCTGGCACGCATGCGCGAGCAGTGTTCAGGTCAGCACAAGCAGGCTTTCTTAACGTGGAGCGCATCGGTCTGCTCGGAAGCATGTCAGCTTTCCGACGCGGCCTGGGTCTCGGGCTACGGCACCATCCAGCGGCCAACCAGGCACGACCGTTGTTTGCGAAACAAGTGCGTGACATTGTACATGGTGAGCAGCGTTGCGCAAAATGATGCGATTGAAAATTGATATGATTGTTGACACAACTGATTGCTTTGTATGTGAAAGTTTACGCTGTAATGCAATTATTACGTTGTGGCATATGAGTTAAAATAAACGGATTATAATTCGCAGATCTGGACCGACATTTCGGCGCGCACCTGTCTTCGGCTGCGGTGCTTGTCCTGGTTACCTAGCGCTCTATACTGAGAATAATGGATGCCAATGCATGTGCGAGACTGGCAATCAAAACATCGTCGAAGACAGCAAGCAATCCACAGAAAAAGTAGTAATAAATAACTATACTGTACAGCTTGACAGTTTGTGCCCAATCTTGAAGGAAGTGGCACACATTTATATGGGGTTTAAACTGAAACAGTCGCCTGGAAGACCTTCGGTGCCGTTCACACCCTAGCCCTTTTTGAGACCTTAGCCGCTCCAGTTTCTGAGCTACCTACCCGCGAAAACGGGAGAGTATTTCAAAGCCACTTTGGCACTCGCGGCGTCATAATGACGTCATTCGAATCCCGCCATTCCACAGAGCCGCGCGCGGTGGCCACGACAATGTGATCGTCGAGGCGTTCCTGTCCGGCGTTCGTGAGCACGATTTCCCGGTATAGAGGCCGTCAATTGCCTCTCGATCAATGTTATGCAAGGGTACAATGACGTAATCAAACCCACTGACGCATTGATGAGCATATCTGTTAAAAGGCAAATTGCGCTGTCGGGAGCAGTCTTTCCCACTTAAGAAGCATACCATTGGGTCCAAGTGAGCTTGTTTCATCAGATATGATGCTTGCTTCAAAACATTCAAATGCGAGATATTCCCTTTACCACAAAAACAATCTGAACCCAGCAGCTTACTAGAATACCGCACGCTTCTCCGTTCTGGCCACTCAAACGCATCCGCATGTCGCGAACGGGGATGCAAGGCCACAATTTGGCATAACCCTATTGAAAGCGACAAATAAATCGCAGAACTAGTCCATCGACGATGCAGACAACTCGCGGAGCAAAAGCAAAAGCCTCCTGGAGATGAACACGGGACATGTATTGAACACCTAACGCTACACGGAGCATCACAGCACAGGCTCGTCGTCGAACTGGACAGGCGACCACGAGGCTGGGCACACGAGAAACACGCCGAGGCTGATCTTCACACCACCAGGGTCCACTAAGCCAGCCGACATTCGCGTTTCAAAGGGAATAGACGTGCTAATTAAATGTAAAATAAGTCAACGCATCCAGTAGCGGTGATTGTCCATGAGGCGGTGCATACAACTCCGAGGTGGAAACAACTCACAATTGGTCAAGACAGAGCCAGCCGACATGCCCTGAACGACGCGGTTTGGTCACCATGGTAACTTCACTGCCTACCAAGAGTGTTGCATTAGTCTCATCTTGCCGCGGGTAACCAAAGGCATAAACATCGGATGGCTACAGACGAATGGTTACGCACGGTCTGCTGCACCCAGTTCCTGGCGACTTCTTGATAGAGGGAGCTGGCCGATCTCTTCCAGTGGGTCAGCAATGTTCTTTTCATCTACCCACAACCCACAAGAGCCTTCTTCTAAGTGACGGACCGACGTGGCGCAAGCTGGCGACGCGATACAGCGGCTGAGCTGGGGAATTTGGTGTTGTTATTGGGGTTTTAGGACGCGGCGACTGCGGCCATGTGGCGCCGACGACAAATATCAGTTTAATGCCACATCATGTCAGTTGTTCAGTGTAGCTTCGAGGGGCATAAGACATACATAAACAGAGCTGCATTGGCCTTGTTCGTCATTGCTGGATGAAGAGAACGTGTAAAATAGATACAAAATGACATCTCGCCCACAAAACTTTGTCCAAGTAGCACATTGAATGGACGAATTGAATGTTCGCGAATTGCTACCTGCGTAAGTTGTTCGTTATTTATGCATGGCCTTGGCGTTGTCCATTAAATTTCGCACATCTTTTTCTTCTCAAAACAGCGCAACTGTAACAAATCACAAACATCCCGGAGCTTATGCGGGGATTATCAGCTAGTAGTTGCCCGCCGATCCTCTCGAACGGTGGCTGTACGATTCAGGACGTGAAACTCAAGTTAAAAGGCGAAAAATACGCGCTTATTGCTGAAGCTAGGTTGGACTTCCCAGTCGTCAATCAACTGTACTGCTTGAACACGGGCTCGTGGCCAAAATGTCAATACGTCTACTTTGCCCGACTTTTCAGGCATCAAAGAATAAGAGTGCAAATAGCACTGCTCTGATATGCAGCATCCATGCATTAGTGCCGCCCAATGCACTTAGTACATCGACAGCAGATGTCGAAGATGTTGAAGGCGTGCGCAGTCACATTTGCCTGAGGATTGCCTTGTCAAGCTTATTCCCCGAGGTCGAGGCCCACGGCACACAAGCCACGTATCCATCAGGTCTCGTCTGCCTACTGGACAACGGAAACACAGGCCCAACGCACAGAACGACTACGAACCTACACACGTTCAATTAGCCCAATTAAAACCTGCAGCCCACAAAAATTAACGGCGCAGTTGTAATGACGTGTCCTAGCCGAAAACCTGAACGGAGGTCTAAAGTGAACTTTACCACCATCCGACCCCACTGCGTGGTTGAACCGAGCGTATGTCAGCGTTTTCGTTTCGTGAGGCCTGTTCGAAGGGCCCAACGGAGTAGGCCGCGAGGAAAGCCGGCCACCTGGGAGCACGTGAACACAGATGACACCTTGACGGCAAGTGGGCGCTTGGCTTACGCGCGGACAGGGTCTAACCTACGGCGTCGGCTGATCCGACGCACGTCACACAAGCTCGCTGACCCTGAATGCGTCAGGTCCTTGACTAGTGACCCGTCTCCCTGCAAACATGGGCAACGTAATGGAACTAGCGACGAACTTAAGGGTCGGGTGTGGGGCGGGCGCGGAGCGACAGCTACAAAGTAACCAATATAATGTCGACCCCAAATAGACATTCACCAGCTGACATCTTTTAGACAGCGAATTTATCCCTTGAAAGTTTACCTCACATTGACATTTCAGCTCAAAGGCGCAGCACCTAGCATCTGCGTCCCATGAAAATATTCAAATATTTTGGATACAAAGCTATCGGCCTGACGAGATGACCCCACCACCTGCGGCTCCGCCCGCCGCGCCGCGCCCCATTGGTCAGTCGGTACCGTGTCGCCCCGCCCCGTCCGCCGCTCGCCCCGCCCCTCGGCCGTCGCGCCGGCCGGTAGCGTCAGCCGTCGCCGGCGGCCGCGTCGCGGGCCGCCGCGCGCTGCCGCACGCCGTCGCTGTCCGGCGCCGCCCCGTCCGGCTCGGCGGCCGCCAGCGGGCCGTCGGCGGACAGCTCATTATCGGCGGGAGCGTCGCCAGCTGGCTGAGGCTCGCCGCTGCCGTCGGCCGGCTCTGAGGGAGGGCATACGACGGCATGAAGATGGTGAGATCGGACACTGCCCGAGGAGCACAGGCATGAGCATGCCGCGAATCACGAGCTGTCAGATATATACCAAACGACGGTGGTAAACCTCACAGGAAAGCGCAGTAATAAAGCAGCTTAATTGCGTAACGGCATGATGACAAGATGCGATTACACTGAGTAAAACAGAGGAGGTCAAAGGTGAGGGCATTTCTCCGCACAGCAATCGCATTCCACATTGTACGTATACTGTCCCAGCTGAACCCAATCTAACTAGAGCACGGCGAAAACCCCGGAGGGTACGCGGGCCGCCCAAGCTGTGACCTGCGCCCCAGCGACAACAGGCCTGGCCAGGGCCCACAGCATTCATGGAGCACACACGCAGGCAGACACACAGAGACACCACCCGCGCACCCGCCAGGCCGAACATCCAACGCCATACAAGCGCCACACCGTCCCGGGCCGAACAGAGCCCCGCCGCTTCGCCCGCCGCCGCACACAGCCCGCGTCAGCTAACCTTCGCTGGCCTCTGGCTGCGGCGGAGCGACGGGCGCAAACAGCTGGTGCAGCGCCGTCGCCATGACGACGGCGGCGGCCAGCCAGCTGGCACGGTACACGTTGACCAGCGCGAACATGTACACAGCGATGCCGGCGGCGTTGGTGAGAGTGGCCATCGCCTTGTATCCGGCTCTGTAGGGACACCGGGTTTCAGCAAAGAAGAATTATCAATAGGAGTTGAAGATAGTAATGGGGACAGCAGCTGTTGAAGGCAACAATGGTCAGTAATACGGCGGAGGTCATGACAGCGACGGATGTTATTGACATGTGCTATTATTAACCCTTTCTCTCCGCTTACCGTAACGGATGCGTCGCGAGACCACCCGCACGCCATCACTATTGACGATCGCCGACAACAATGCAAAATCTGCCATTTCTAGAACACTCATTATTATGACATGACTACTGCGTGGCGACAAAATACAGCGTTCAATTCGTAAATTGTGTCGCTCAAATGTCAGCCAAGTGGTGGATCCGTCCAAAATAGGCCAACGTCTTTGTAAATCCCTGATGACAACTTGTGCAACACAAACAAGTCCCAGCCACGGTCGTCTCGGCTGCAGCGCCCCGCCGCAGCCCCGCACCGGCGGGCCCCCGCGGGATCGGCCGACTCACAGGTCGTGGCGGAGAGCGCCCTCCCTCCAGAGCACGGCGCCGCTGTTGCAGAGGATCAGCGCCGCCAGCAGGCTCGGGTCGTCCACCAGCTGGGTGCTCTCGCTGCAACGGCACGACGGGTCACGGCAGGTCAAGGTCGGTGGGTCACCGGCGGGTCACGACAGGTCGCCGGCGGGTCACAACCGGCCACGGCAGGTCGCGGTCTACAGGTTGAAGCCAGTCACTGTAGACCGCCAACAAGTCACAACGGGTCACGACAGGTCGCCGGCAGGTTGCAACGGGTCACGACAGGTCGCCGCCAGAAGACGTGGCAGAAGCGGGCGGCTTGGGAGAAGTGGCCCTGGTCCCGGGATGGGAAGTGGCCCTGGTCCCGGGATGGGAAGTGGCCCTGGTCCCGGGATGGGAAGTGGCCCTGGTCCCGGGATGGGAAGTGGTCCTGGTCCCGGGATGGGAAGTGGTCCTGGTCCCGGGATGGGAAGTGGCCCTGGTCCCGGGATGGGAAGTGGCCCTGGTCCCGGGATGGGAAGTGGCCCTGGTCCCGGGATGGGAAGTGGTCCTGGTCCCGGGATGGGAAGTGGCCCTGGTCCCGGGATGGGAAGTGGCCCTGGTCCCAGGATGGGAAGTGGCCCTGGCCCCGGGATGGGAAGTGGTCCTGGTCCCGGGATGGGAAGTGGTCCTGGTCCCGGGATGGGAAGTGTCCTGGTCCCGGGATGGGAAGTGGTCCTGGTCCCGGGATGGGAAGTGGTCCTGGACCCGGGATGGGAAGTGGTCCAGGTACCGGGATGGGAAGTGGTCCTGGTCCCGGGATGGGAAGTGGTCCCAGGTTATCTGCGGACCGGAGACGGTTCTGGCAGCCACGGTGACGTCAAATGACGCGCGACGGCGCAGGGGCCGCTGCACGTTGGAGCGAACAGCGAAGGGAGGCTCGCCTGACCAACACGAGATTCTCATCGGCGAGTCTCGCTACTGAAACTGCGCACGGAAGGTGAGAGTTACGTGAGCTTGGGGTGGAAGCTTGCGTGCAGCTCACAGTCATGTAAGCTCAGCGGCCGGAGCTCACGGAAACGGGGCATTCAAGGGCGCGCGCTGGGCTCGCGGGTTCTGGTCGTCGACAGCGCCGAAGGAAGGAAAGCCTGCCTGTGCTCGATGACCCGGCGTCTGCCGTTAGGGAGGCGGATGGCACTGCTCCGTGGTCTGGGCGTCGAGTGGTCAAAGCTTGTACGACCCTGGTCAGGAAGCAGAGACTAGGCCGGGCGGGGGATAAGCGCCGCTGAGACGCCAAGAGCCCCAGCCTCAGTCAGTGGTAAGAGGACGTCTGCGTGGGCTCGGGAGCGAACAGAGGACGAAGACAGGGAGCCAGACTCGCGCCGATCAGGGGACAGCGGCAGCCCGGGGCGGTGAAACAAGCCCTGCCCTTCACACAAGACACAGCTCGGTGCGCATGAAGAAAACCCCGCTAATGGGGGCCTCAGCGCCGTCAGCCCAGCTTTTATATCACCCCACGTGAGAGTCGAGGGCATGGTATCGCCAACTAAGCATAAAAACAAGGCCGACGAAAGTTGCCTGCGGCGGGAATCAAACCCCGGACATTTCGCCCCGCGTCCCCGTGGTCGGCCGTGCGCCGCTGACCTGCGCGTCTTGGACCAGACGACGAGGCAGGGCAGGTGGAGCGCGGTCACCCAGAGCCAGATCAAGGTCAGCGTGATGCCCGTGTAGGCCTTGAAGGCGGCCGGCGCGCCACCGCCGCTCAGCACCTCCTCGTAACTCTGGAACACCTGCGGCGAACACATCGACACGCTCGTCAATCGCGGCTCGTCACTCTTGATCGAGAATCAGCCTTTTAGAGCCAATTCCACCATGCCTGATGGCGGGGATAATGTTAAGCATACATGACCCCAGTGCACGCGAGGAAGAGGGAGTGTAACCCCTCTCAGACCCCCTCTTCATGTGCTTTCGTAGGACAGTGAGAATGTGAAGAACGTGCCGACAGGCATTACCATTTGGCAGAAAGCTGCCGCGTGTGTGGTATTACATCATCTAAAATTCAACATACTACAGTGAAAGTCAGAGTGAACGCCCCATCTACGCTACGCTAAACCCACACCAGCCACAGAGACCAGACGAGGGGGGGGGGGGGGGGCGGGCAGCAGACCCAACCCCTGACAGTTTACCACCAGCCTTTTGACTCCTGGCGCAAAATTTTGGGAAAATCCAACCCTAACTCCGACGATACACGGCGAAACCTAGCACAAAGACCGCCCCCGCCCCGTACCCTTGAGTAGCCGCTGCCAGCCGCCGAGACGTACCTTGACGCAGCAGACCAGCAGGCCTATACCGAGGGCGATCTCGCCGCAGGAGGTGTAGGCCAGCGCCGAGAGCGCCGCCGACAGCAGCACCGGGAAGCGGGCGGCGCCGGCCACGGCCAGCTCGGCCACCGCCTCCGAGCCGCCCACCGAGCGCGACAGCAGCCTGACGGCGGCCCGGTCAGACGGTGAGCCGCCGGCGGGGACGCACGGACGACGGCGGCGGTCGCCGGGCGCCAGCGCTCTCCGGCCAACAGACCGGGCGTGTCTGTTTCCCGCCTCGCAGCTGCCGGTAAGCGGCGCCTCGCGTACGGCCTAGGCCACGCCGTCCTCGGCTCAGGACGGCTCAGAACGGCTTAGAACGGCGCAGGACGGCTCAGAACGGCTTAGAACGGCGCAGGACGGCGCAGAACGGCTCAGAATGGCTTAGAACGGCTCAGAACGGCTTAGAATGGCTTAGGACGGCACAGGACGGCTCAGAATGATTCAGGACAACTCAAACGGCTCAGAACGGCTTAGAACGGTGCGGGATAGCTCAGAACACCTCAGAACCAACGAGGACAATCATCTTCCGCCTCACACCCGTGTACATGAGCCGGGGAGACGCGGCTCGCCTCCCGTCCGCTGGCTGACGCCACAAGCAGCAGGCACAGAGACTAGGCAACACAGACCACTACAGCTATGCGTCCTTTGGAGGGAGTGTGGCGGCTCCAGTCTAACGGGAGTTAGCCGTGCTGACGGGGGACGGGGAGCGGGTCCGTGCCGCGACCGTGCCGGAAGGAGCGGGGGAGGGGACTAGGGGCGTGACCCCGGTAGCTGACCTCCCCGGTCAGTGACTGCGGGCGCCGCCGCGCCGCGGTACCACGGCAGCTCCCGCGGGCGGCGGCGGCGGCCCCCGCAGCCTCCCCCTGTCAGTGGGAGTCGCACACGCGGCGGGGATCGCCAGACCGCCACAGGTTGGGTCGCGGGCACACAGGGCCGTGCGGGTTACTGGACGGCGGACGGCGGTTCGCCGGCGGCGGCGCTGACGTCACAGGTTGGCGCTCCTCCGCCACGGGTGCCGAGCTCACACTCCACGCATTTGGCTCCTCACCAGAGCTCGGTTCACTCGCAAGCTGTACCGAATCGTCAGAGCGGGTTAGCAATTACTTGCGCAAAACGGCACCACACGCTTGCGACGGGTTAATGGCCGACCGGCCGGGGCCGGGGCCGGCTACCAGCTGGGGGACACGGCACTCCCGCACGCCACGGCGCCGACCTGACGGCCAGCTTGGCCGCGTAGCGGATCGTCTTGGAGCGCGTGCGCAGGCGCGGCAGGAACGGCAGCCGCCAGCGGCCGCCGCCGTCGCCCTCGTCCGCCGCCCCGTCCTCGTCCTCGTCCCCGCTGGACGAGCGGCGGCCGTCAGGCGAGCGCGCGCGCTCGGCGGGGGCGCTCACCACGCTCGGGCTCGCGCACGGGTGGTGGGGGCTCGGACACGAGATCGCCCACTCAACGATGATGCGACCCGGAACGGGGGTTCGTTGGCGTTGTTTGAACGTCGTGTCATTGGCGGAACGCTGCTGCAGCTGAATCCGTCAGGCTGGCAACTTGTGGCCAATGCGACTGGCTACGCCTTCATATACGCAGTACGCGAAGGACGGCAGACGAAGCCACACTGAGCATCACCCACCCAACATCCAGAAAAGTACCTGGGCAGCCTCTGACTTTGAACCGCTGAATGACTCTAAAAATGGCCAAATCCTTGGGCGATCATACTATCACAGAGGATTCCATGCTTAAACACTATCGATATTATTAATGTTAATATTAATAAGATATTAAATAATAAATAAATATATAATAAATAAATAAAAGTAAAACATAATAAGATATAAATATAAATAAGATATTAAACTCTATCGACCGGCAGGGACACGAGCCCGGCAGCCGGCGCGCTCACCTGCCGGCCAGCTTATGGATGGCGCCGCCGACCAGCGTGACGCTGCCCCAGGCGGCCAGCGACAGCAGCGCCACCACCGTCCAACTGACGAAGTAGAGCATGAACGGCAGCACGCCGCAGCTGATGCCGCGCGCCGCCAGCGACGGCAGGTCGGGCGTTGGCAGGCGGGCTGCCAGCACCGACCACCTGGCCGGCAGGGGTCAGGTCAGTCAGGTCAGAGGGTCATATAAGGAGGGCGTGGAGCGGGGAGGGGGGGGGAGGGCAGTGGCAGTTATGGTTATCGCAGCGCCCCTGTGAGGATCTGCCAAACTATCCATGTTATACGTCAAGTACGACCATAACTAATAACACATAACAGGTTAATGTAAGGAAATAAAGTAGAATTATGGCTAACACACTCGCGTTGCATACCCAGTCAGACACGTAGGTGTGAAACTGCAACTGAATGCACAACGGGCCTGGTCTTCGTTCGGATGGTTTTGATCATCGCACACCGCTTCACAACACTATGCGGTAAGACAATGTGTACGCAACTGGACGCGGGGAGTACGCTCACACAGTCAAGTGGTTAATATGTCAAAATCTCCAGTTCCGCTACAAATAACTTTCACTGGTCCTTCCACTCCTTATGAAAAGCCGCTACTACGGCCACTACAATGCGCGAACGCGCCGACTTGCCCACCGACCCGCGGCATCACCCCACGACGGCGTGGCCCATCCGCCTCGCCAGACCCCCTCCCTTGTCCCTCCCCCCCCCCCCCCCAGTCCCGCTCACCCAGCCAGCGAGGTCAGCAGCTGCGACGGCATGACCAGCTTGAGCGGCGTCAGCTGGGCCAGCGCCGCGTGCGCCGGCAGCTGCTGGCCGGCGTCGGCGGCGCGCAGCTGCTCGGCCAGCGTGACCAGCAGCACGGCCAGCACCGCTGGCGCCAGCAGCGGCCAGAAGTAGCGCGCCATCTGCGCCCACAGCTCTGGGAACGACGTCTGGATGCTGCCGGCCGGCCGAAATCGCGCGGTTAGATGGTTAGGCTGCTCTTGGTGTTTTAGGCGCAACGGTCGTCTTGCGCCTAAGAACACGGCGGGAATCAAAACAGACACAGAGGAACACGATAGTGTCAGGAAACGCAGGGTGCAGGCGGAGGCGTGATCTCTGCAGAGACCAGGGTGCTCCGACTGCACTGATCCCTTATAAGAGCTTCATTCCCACTGGCGTGCGTGGGGGTGACTGAGTCTCGGAGCGTTTGCTACGCAGGTCATGTTACAGGCGCCGCGTGCCCCGAACCCACCAGACAAGATGGACCGATTCATACCACCGGCCAGTTTGGCCTCCGTCCTTCGTCGGACCGGGTCGCGGGGTCGCGCGAGCCGCGCAGCACCCCACGGCCAGTCCGGACCACGCGAACGCTCTCTGGCCAAGCGCCTTCCCGTGCCACCGTGCGAAACAATGCACCCGTTTTGGGACTATTCTACGGACCAATCCGACGTCTCGCCCAGTCTGACCTCGGACAAGTTCAACGTATTGCGGCTGACTTACAAGTCCAGCGCATGTCCTCTGCACGACAGATGCTGTAAGAACTCCTCACTCACAAACGTTAGGACTTAACACCTCTGGCACACCCAGCCCTGACCCTCCCCCCCCCACCCCCCCCCCCCCACCCCCCGCCAGCGCGCCAGCGACACCAGCTCATCACCGAGCCCAGCCAGCCCACGCGCCGGGCGGCCGGGCTGGCTGGGCGGCGGCCGCACCTGAGACTGTAGCGGCAGCCGGGGTCGAGCCGGGCCGTGACGTACGGCAGCAGGTCGGCGCTGAGGTTAGCCGGCCGCGGCTGCTGCAGCAGCGCCGTGATGCTGCCCTCGGCGCCGCCGCTGTCGGCACGCCGCCCGGTCACCGCAACGCGCGCGCACGGGGCACAGGTCGGGGTCACGGCAGGGTGCGCAGGTGACAGTGCCGGACCGGGGCTGGTGGCGGTGGTCACGGGGCTAGTGTAGCGGGGGAGCCAGGGACTACAGGTCACAGGGCCGGGGATCACGGCGGGAGACAGGTGTTGGGTCACAGAGCTGGGGATGACGGGAGACGGGTGTTGGGTCACAGAGCTGGGGATGATGGCAGGAGACGGGTGTTGGGAAACAGGGCTGGGGATGACGGCAGGAGACGGGTGTTGGGTCACAGGGCTGGGGATGATGGCAGGAGACGGGTGTTGGGTCACAGGGCTGGGGATGATGGCAGGAGACGGGTGTTGGGTCACAGGGCTGGGGATGACAGCAGGAGATGGGTGTTGGGCCACATGGCTGGGGGTGACGGCAGGAGACGGGTGCTGGGTCACACGGCTGGGGATGATGGCAGGAGACGGGTGTTGGGTCACAGGGCTGGGGATGATGGCAGGAGATGGGTGTTGGGTCACAGAGCTGGGGATGATGGCAGGAGACGGGTGTTGGGTCACAGGGCTGGGGATGATGGCAGGAGACGGGTGTTGGGTCACAGGGCTGGGAACGACGACTGGGAAGAAAGCAACGGTTTTATACGGATACCACATTCACCTCCGTGGCCATGGAATAAGAAAAGCGAAAGAAAACATCTACTGTGCAGTGCACTGTTATACGCGGTGGATGTGACCAATGCACAATCACACACGCCTACTTTATCACTGAAATGTAGGTGGCCAACAGATAGACTTTTAAGGCATGGAATAGGGACAAAGCAAACAGGAAAAACAAGTACTGAACATGCACAGGAAAAGACAGAAGATGTACGAAGCATCGGCCAAGCAGCGATATTTACAACGGGCTAGACAGCATCACCTGAAATAAAACCTTATAGTTTTAGATAGTTTAGATAGTTTTTTGGACATTTAGATAGTTTTTGGAGCGTTTGACGCCACGCGTTGCACCACAGACCGCAACAGACCCCAGACCCTAGACCGCACACCACACATCACCCAGCCTGTCAGTGGGTGGGGCGCCGGGTGTGCCTCTCACGTGCGCCCGGCGCCGGCCCTCACCTGAGCAGCCTGCCAGTCGGCGGGGCGCCGGGTGGGTCCCTCACGTGCGCCCGGCGCCGGCCCTCACCTGGGCAGCCTGCCAGCCGACGGGACGCCGGGTGGGTCCCTCACGTGCGCCCGGCGCCGGCCCTCACCTGAGCAGGACGTGCCGCGTCTCCTGTGCCCAGGGCGTGTGGAAGGAGAGCGCCGCCTGGCTGCTGAGGCCACAAGCGGCGGCCGGCTTCAGGATCACCCGCACCGCCTGCCACGGCTCCGTCAGCGCCTGAAACAGGGGCAAGGCGGGGTCAGGAGTCAGGACGTCAGGGGTCAGGACGTCAGGATCACCCGCACCACCTGCCACGGCTCCGTCGGTACCTGAAACAGGGGCGAGGCAGGGTCAGTGGTCAGGACGTCAGGAGGCAGGGTCAGGAGTCAGGACGTCGGGATCACCCGCACCACCTGCCACGGCTCCGTCAGCACCCAGCGCCTGAAGTGGGGGCCAGGCAGGGTCAGGGGTCCGGGGTCAGGAGTCAGGGGTTAGGACGGAGGTGGCTGGGGTGACAGGCCCGAGTCAGAGGCTGGAGGCTGGCCAGTGGCCTGAGGTCGCGGACCGGGATACCAGGCTGGGTGCAAAAGCCTTGCGTTTAGGTGTGTTTTGCGGCGTATTTAACGTAATCGCGCTCCAGTCTGTTATATCGACTACCAAGGGGGTAGCCGAAGCACAACCTGGGGCTTGGATCCATAACCCGCAGTCGTGAACCGACCATTGCGCCAGAGCCGTGCCGTTACCGAAGCGCGGACGGCCGGGCGCAGGTTCATAAACTGATCTACCCGCTCTCCGTGAAGCTGACTGACTGCTCTATTTTTCACGCCGCGGTTCACTGAAGAGTACAATGAAACATCTTGCTGTTATAACGGATAATCTTTTCATCGAGCCCTACATGAATATAGCGGGGAAAATAAAACAACAGTGCAACAGGAAGGTGATTGTGAGTTTATGAGCTGGGCCCAGCAGGACTGGACTGGCTGAACAGGACTGCGCGCCGGCCGTCCGGGGTCAGCGAGGTCATTGTCCAGTGACCCCGGGGCCAGAGGTCAGGATGCGGGGTCAGCGGCCCCACGGTAAAGCGCCAAGACTGGGTCTCTGCTAGAGATAGGAGAGGAACGCCGACATTACCGCCGCAGGAGCCGACAGTCCCAGACGGCGGATACGTGCCAAGGGTCACTGGCGTGACCCCGGCCGGCCACGCCTGGGCGGCTGGCATCACAGCCAATGAGGAACAGATGCTCATGTAAACTCCCTGCTCCTCTGTAAACACGGCACGCGGGCAACGGCATGCCCACGTCTGTCCGGCATGGCTCTTCGTCAAAGACGGGTCTGAGCAAAATTTACTTTAACATTGTTACACTTACACCTTCTTACTTGCATGGTTACAGCATCGCTGTGTTGCCCATCGGACAACCTGACGATGCGGCAATACTGCACAGCTATTGCTCTATCCCCCTTATTATGCACTGGATCAGCAAATCATACATCAAGAAGGCTGAGACTACCCCTGGATAGCTGGCCGGGTGCTCGGCCCACGCATTCAGACCAAGTGGAGCAGACACAACCCAGCCACGACAAGGCAAGTAGCGCTGCCACTGAGGGGCCAACTACTGCCAATGAGCGTCACCTACACTCAACAAGACATCGACGGGCTGTGCAGCCCACTTCAGGCAGTGGTCAGTCACCTTGAGGGAGAGGTTGTAGCTGAGGGCGCCGGCTTCCGTCTCGGCCAGCACCACCTTCGGCTGGAAGAAGGCGCGGAAGGACGAGAAGGCCGGCGCCTCAGCCGTCAGCTGGCGGTCACTCTGGCGGCTGACGTCACAGTGGACCGTCACCTGCGGCAGGCGAATCACAAGGTCAGGGCGAGTGTCGTCATAGTGACGTCACTGGGGACCGTCACCTGCGGCAGGCGCGCACAAGGTCAGGGCGAATGTCGTCATAGTGACGTCACTGGGGACCGTCACCTGCGGCAGGCGCGCACAAGGTCAGGGCGAATGTCGTCATAGTGACGTCACTGGGGACCGTCACCTGCGGCAGGCGCGCACAAGGTCAGAGCGAATGTCGTCATAGTGACGTCACAGTGGACCGTCACCTGCGGCAGGCGCGCACAAGGTCAGGGCGAGTGTCATCACAGTGACGTTACAGTGGACCGTCACCTGCGGCAGGCGCGCACAAGGTCAGGGCGAATGTCGTCATGATGACGTCACAGTGGACCGTCACCCGCGGCGGGCGCGCACAAGGTCAGGGCAAATGTCGTCATAGTGACGTCACTGGGGACCGTCACCTGCGGCAGGCGCGCACAAGGTCAGGGCGAATGTCGTCATAGTGACGTCACAGCGGACTGTCACCAGCCGCCGACAAGCGACGCTGGTTTCAGTGCGGGCACGCTGAACTCTGCGGGTTCACAACACATCTCAGCACTCGAGAGCGGCCAAAGTGCCTGGCTCTGCTGTAGGGCCAGCCACGCGGCCGTGTGGTGCAGAACCTGTGACCTCGCCTTCGGGTCAGCTGGGGAAACATGCAACTCATGCAGTGATCAGCGTCGCCATGTCTAAAGAAAACCGGCCATCAAAGGCCGCCGGCGGCGGGACTAGATCCCGCTCCTTTCGAAGCAAAACCTAACGCGTCTTCCTGACCTGCCCTGACCTCGGCGACCTCTGCAGTGCCTACCCGGTCGTCGGTGGGGCGGACGACGACGACCACGTGTGTGAAGCCCTGGCGCGTCAGCTGCTGCAGGTCCAGACTGACGGCCTTCCTGCGGCCGACGAGGGACGGCACCTGCTCCCCCAGCGGGCTCAAGTTGACGCCCTCGTCGCTGGAACCGCGGCGCACCGAGGTCACCGGGCGGCGCCTCTCGGCGGGGTGCGGACGGCCGGAGCGCTCGCCCATTCCGGACACACTCGGAAAACACACACACACACACACACACACACACACACACACACACACACACACGCACGCACGCACGCACGCACGCACGCACGCACACACACACACAGCACGCACACACACACACACACACACACACACACACACACACACACACACACACACACACACACACACACACACACCACACACACACACACACACACACACACACACACACACACACACACGCGCGCGCGCGCGCGCGCGCACGCACGCACGCACGCACGCACACACGCACGCACGCACGCACGCACACACGCATCTGACATTATCGACATGATTTAGAGCCTGTCAAGAGTGACTGTTCACCTTCCACGTGCCACTCCAACATCCTCACCTTATACCTTCCCCATTTTCAGCATTTGCTAACATTCCACACATTCCACACCTATCACACCTATATCCCCGCACTATTCCACGTGTCTCTCAGCCCCCCCCCCCCCACAAACACACACCGGCACACCTGACGGCACGTCCCGAGCGCCACAGCGTGCGGGCGCCGCGCGGCCCGGAGCCGGCCTCTCACCACATGCGGACGCCTTTCTCGACGCGCGTGGCCACACAGGCGATCAGCCAGTCGCGGGGCCCCAGGTTCACGGTGTGCAGCGTGGCCCGCTGGTACAGCGCGTTGTTCATCAGGCCGACCATCAGGTACGTGGGCCGGCCCACCTCGCCTGCCCGCAGGGACACGTCGCGGTGACGGCGGTGGTGATGATTAGGGAGATCATTGGTGGTATTGTTATCTATATCATTATTACTCGTGTTGATATTATTGAGGTAGCCTCTATGCTATAAGTTATAATAATTGTCCTCCTCACGACAGAAGTATCGTTGATAGCGCTGCCTGCTATAAAATAGTTCGGAATAACAGCAATGTTTATCACGTGGCATGTGACAACTCGGGCTACGGCGCCATGCGAGGGGACACTGCGACGTTCTGATCATATCTGACGATGCTCGCATATCTAACAATCATGGTATCGCTGCCGTGTATGGTGGCGATGCCATGATAATTACATATATTATCGTGGATATATACATATATATATATATATATATATATATATATATATATATATATATATGTATACATACGTATGTAGATGGTTAGGTAAATATCATTTCGCAGGCGAGATTCACGGCGGATCATCAGAAAACACCCACGGAAGGCGGTGCGAAGAGTCAAGCACGAAAATACTTCCACAAAATAAATGATGTTCGCGCAGCAACTTTAACACGTGAGTCGACGTTAAATCGTGACGATCGCACGTGCAGCGCATACATTATCATCACACCGTTGGTCAAAGTCGACTGCCGGTTCAAAACTAACGCCTACAAATTTGCCACTCCGATCCAACGACTGCTCAGTGGCAATGAGGCTTCCAGAGAACCGGAGCCGTCCGCCTCCAGCGGCCAAGCGAGAGGAGAGAGAGAAGGGATTACAGCATGGTACGTGTCAGGGAGGAGACCAGCCCGAACCGTCGAATCACGACGAGCTGGTTATCAGCCGCACCATTTTGTTAGCAGCAATTTAAAAACACAAGTCGGCAAGCGTTTACGTGCGCGGTAGCAGTTAACGCCAGGGACCTAAAATAAACCTCGGGAAAACTGCCAAGTCCGGCTCAGACACAGCGCCACCCGAGCCGCGCGGGGCTCCGCGACAAAATACAGTGCCAGCATCAAACCATGAGTTCGGAGCAGCGGGAATTAGCAATGATAGGCTAAGCGTCAACACAAAATGGAACGCCTGAAGTTGTTATTGCAACGTCCGTTAAACTGCAGGTTAAACTAAGCTTCACACTGGCCATGTTAGTTGAGTCGAACTACGGGTGCTAAAACTGACACACAGATGGCGACACCTGCTGACGGCTCTGGGTTGCGCGCCGGCGGCGGCGGTGTCCCGCGGCCCCCGAAGACGTCTCGCTCCTCCGATCCACCCGCCGCCGCCCAGCCGCCGCCGCCACCGCCCGCACGGTGTCGCCCGTCCCCTCGGTCCCGTCCGTCCCGGTTGTACCGGTTGTCCCGGTTGTCCCGGTTGTCT
>NW_023596448.1:30519364-30566864 GCF_011947565.3 Pollicipes pollicipes
TTTCATCTCGCCACGTCTGCAGGCTGGCCCTCACAGCCCTCTGACGTTTGTGTGGCTGCGCCGGGCCTGCTGCCGCTCCGTGGTGCGCTCTAATCCCTGGTTCGCTATCGCTCTCGCTAGCTGGGGAACGTGGCGAAACGCTGCAGCGTTACCAGCGCCGCTGGCACCACCTGTGACGTCATTGGCGGAGACGCCACCGCTGGCGTGGAGCGCGGGGCGCAAGCGGACGCGAAAATAAGTCTGAAGGTGATGACGTCATCGTTCGGTCCCAGGTTCTGCACCATGAGGGCGCCTAGGCCCCACCGGCACCAATCTATCCAAATGCGACGTCACGCCTACGACGCTATTATGACTCAACAGCGAAAATACTGGTTCCAAACAGTCATTGACGCCAGTTGCTCCTCTGTATCTATGTGTGGGTGACAAGCACCGGTAGGGACGCATACATTCGGGTATGCAGGCTAGTGTATGTGCGACTGAAGACTGGCGTTCCCCACCTGATTGTGACACGCGTCGTTCAACTGTGCGAACAAATGGCCTCACAATCTGTCTATGTTTGCGGTCCCTCATTGAAAAGTCAAAGATACCTTGATTCTACTTAAATCATGTGCATGTTGCATCACACGCACAGTGAATGTTGCGATGCGCTAGCTGCGGCGAAGGTTGCGCTCCTTGAAAACGACGCGAGCCCGCGGGGCTTTTGCGGACAGAAAGGGACAACCGTGAGGCATAGGACTGGCAGATCGAGCGATAACCGTCACCAGGTCCACCCGAGTGGGTCAGAGCTCCAACAACGCACCGTCGGCGCACAACATCCGTCACCTCCCAAGAACACTCGCAGCAAACCTTCAACGCCATTGTCACAGCTGCGAAGCAAATGCCTATCTTGTGACGTTGATCGGGCTCGCGACCGTCGCGCATTTGAACACTGCATCACCTCAACACACGTCCGTCACCCGGTCCTCTGCGCGCTTCGTTTCCGCCGTCTTTAATTACCGAGACAACGTCCGTCACCCGGCCATCTGCGCCCTTCGTTTCCGTCGTCTTTAATTACCGAGACAACGTCCGTCACCCGGACTGCTTGCGTGCTGCGTTTCCGTCGTCTTTTTTAATTACCGAGGACACGTCCGTCACCCGGCCCCCTCTTGCGCGGCTTCGTTTCATCAGTCGTTCTTTAATTACCGAGACAACGTCGTTACACGGTCCTACTGCGCGCTTCGTTCCGTCGTCTCTTAATTACCGAAACAACGTCCTCAACACCGGTTCCTCTGCGCGCTTGTTTCATGTTCGTATTCTTTAATTACCGAGACAACGTCCGTCACCCGGCCCTCTGCGCGCTTCGTTTTCCGTCGTCTTTAATAACCGAAACGACGTCCGTTACCCGGTCCTCTGCGCGCTTCGTTTCCGTCGTCTTTAATTACCGAAACATATCAATAAAAAAACACTTTAATTACTCCACCGCCGACCTAAGCTCTCGGAAAACTTTATATCTGTTCCACTAAGCGGAGACCTCTGAAACGTGTCCCATCATCAGGGGACCTGCGTATGGATTTCTGAGAAATCAAATGGTTTTCTATCGGGCGTCAAATCCATCCACATAATTTGAAAAAAAAATATTGTCAATGCAATCAATCAGGCAAGGGAGCCAACACCGAGGAGGATTCTATTCACGGCCCGCAGAAGAGACACACACAACCCGGCTAGAGCTTTCCACGATCACAGTGCAGCTACCGCCGAGTAAGCCGAGGTCTTCGAAGCCACGGGACGGATATCATTGCTCTGAATTTTTTAATACGCTTGCTACCGAAGGCATGCCGACGTAGCGAGGTTTGCGTGCATAAACAAAACGTTGTCCATGTGAATGCATAGTGGTTTAGTTGGGCTGCACTGTACCGCATGACGTCACCCGTCGGCGTAGGTCGAATCTGGCTATGGTATCCCTCTATCGGGTAACACACAAAGTACAAAACAAAACGAAATCCGAAGTAGTTTAAGATTTGCCAGGAACTGGAACAATTTTCCAGCTTTTGGACGTCATGAACGCTAGATGCTAAGAACGCTGAGTGTTGTGGATTTTGGATGCTGTCATTCAGGATGCTGCAGGCCTGGATGTCGTGATTCTCCTCTTTCCAGGGATATTGGACGATTGGGGATGTTATGGGCGCTGGGTGCTGTGATTTTCAATGTTTTAACAAATGGACGTTACGAACTCTGCATGTTTTAATACGTATTCAAGGGAAGTGGAAACAGCCGTAAAAATAGCCCTGGCGAATGATGGCGTCACTCACCACGGCGGTGACGTCACTGCTGGGGTGCGCTGTGAGGTGCGGGCGAACCTGGACGTCTCGAGGTCCGCCAGACACCGACAGCACCGGCAGGCCGGCCAGCGATGTGTTGCGGTGCGTCGACCAGAACGCCTCCACCCACCCGTAGTAGTCGACCATCGCCCGGTCTGTTGATGGCGGTGACGTCACGGGTCATGTGTGACGTCATGGATACGCCAGGGAACGTTTTGGTGTGATATTACAGCGCAAATGGGGCAGATGCAGTTGTGGCGCAAGCTGACGGAAATCAAGTCACAGGATGCACGCCCATTCACTGACAGGGCCATTGGCTTGGATTAGCAAGTGGGAGAAATGGATGCTAGTCGGTCTTGAGAGTCAAGTGTCCCAAATTTGCGAATTTATCGGTGTTTTTGACCCCACGACACATTATTCTCCAAAGAGAAACACTGAAAAATTGTTCTCAGTGAGCACTGTGGGATGAAAATGACCCTGCCCACAACCATCAACAGCACCGCCTGATACACTGTCCACGACTGGGAGAGGGATGCTGCAGGCACGCTACGACTATGGAAGCTCATTGTCACCGCCGCATAATGCTTGCTTTCAATGCGCTCTGTAGCCTGACACCGCTCACCAACATAGGCAAACCAACTACCTAAAGCCATGCACGCCCTTCAACGCAGCATTCGGCAAACCAAACTGCCAAATAAGACCATCTCCTGACAACGTGTACGGCCAGGGAGCACAGAGAACCGAGGGAACAGCGCGAGGAACAGCGAATATCCCATACGCGCGCTGTGACGGTGCTCCATGATGACATTTCCATGTTGGTAAAGAAATATGTGATGCATCGTTAATATTAATACAATACTGAGGATTCAATCAACGATTTCGAACAAAACGTTTGAGCAAAACATTCATTATCATAAATAATTGCATATGCCTAACTGCTGTTTCATTCAACAAATGGCATGTAAATTAAACCGGAGACGTCAAAGACTACCTTGGATATTCGCTTGGGTACCCTGCATCAAGGTGGGCGACGTCTCCGGCTGCTATCGAGGACTTAGCATTGGAGAAGACGCGAATTTTCCACCTAAAAATGTGAGCTGAATACAGGAGGAAAGTGCACGAAAGTGATAAAGTAGAAAATGTTGGATCGCTTGCTGCCCATCTACGGAGCGTCGCAATCGATTTGACCGCAAACGTTAAGTTCCGGAGGTGTGTCTTGTTCTCATTGGGGTGGGCCTGACGATTTCAAATTGAAAAATTTGGAGTCTTGTTTTAATAATCTAGGCTTGGATAATTACAAATTTGTAGTCAGTCATGGACGGCCTAGAAAACCATCATCAAAACTGATGAATAACTTTAATCCAATAAATAAAAAAACTCGCCTGGTCATATTTTACTCTCACTGCAAGACACAATTTCGAAATTTGTGTTGCCCTAATAGCCAAATCCAAACTTTGTATACTGCTTGACAGAGTGAGCCACGTTTATTGCAGAGTGACATAATCATGTGATAGGCTGGCTGGTGGAGACGGCTCCCATACCAGGGGCGGTTGAAGCTGGAGTCACCGACTCATCGCTACTGTACATCCCTGGAAACTAGCCCAATTCACAGATACCCTGTTCACAGACACCTGATGACCTGACACCTGATGATTCACAGACACCTGATGCCGACACGCCGCAGCAGCATTGTGCACGCGTCCGGAGGGGTTCAAGCCGCACAGCCTGGCGGAAGTGCCGGCGTCATCACAGTCACACCGACAGCGCCGTGCCAAACCGGTGGTCTGCACCGCAGCGGCCGAGGCGGGAGGCTCGCCACTGCCGCACGGTCAGCGTGAGCCGTGCACCGGGCCACGGCCGTCCCCATATCGCCTGCCTTATCAGCCCACACAGCACGCCGCTCCGGTCTGGCTGCACGTGGGCCGTCGCCGGGGCACCGCCGGATCCCGGCAGCATTAGTGTGTGCGAGAGACAGCGTCGGAAACTCTCCAGGGTAATATATATATATATATATATATATATATATATATATATATATATATATATATATATATACAAATATAGAAAGATGGCCATGCCAATTATTTCCAACCTTGTCCCCAGAGGTGGCGAGGTTGCGAAATGTAACTACTGGCGTTTTTGCAGCCATTTTCCCGCGTTCATATGCCATGGTGGCATGCCCGAGTTTGCACTCCCAGGCTACATTCGATAACTTGACCCTGGACCCCACAATACTCAGAGCCCACGACAGGATTCCAATCCCGGATCCCACAGAATTCTTCAGTCCGGGATCCCCAAGCCCCCCCCCCCCCCAATCCCAGATCTCGAGGCACCGTGCCATCTCGAGTGTCAACGCATCCCTCAATCTCGGATCCCCAAGCGCCTCCCCCCCCCCCCAGTCCCTAGATCTCAAGGCACCGTGCCATCTCGAGCGCCAACGCATCCCTCAATCCCGGATCCCTACGACTTCCTCTATCCCGCTCGGGCCCCCGGGGGGCGGGCTTCTGAGCGCGTGCCGTCCGTACCGATCCTCAGCGGCGGCTCGGCGATCGGCGCCGCCAGCAGGTACAGCAGCCGCACGGTGGCCGGGTCGAAGCCGGGCAGCGCCAGCAGACCGCGAGCCACCACGCCGCCCTGCCGGCACGGCACACGAGCAGCGGGTCAGACGGCGGCCGCGGCCGGGGCGGCGGCGCACCCGGCCCGGGGTGCGAGGGGAGGGGGTCAGACGGCGGCCGCGGCCGGGGCGGCGGCGCGCCCGGCGAGGGGAGGGGGGGGGGGGGGGGAACAATGCTGCATGTCTCCGTGACAAGTCACAGTGAATTGCACGCTGGTGTCGTTCTGGAGTGCAAGCGATGACACATGTAGACAAGATAACCATGTGACCTCTGCCCACCACCACACCCCAGCCCCACCTTGCCCTGGCACCACTCCACATGGAACGGATCTCCTCCTCACGAGCGCCCAGCTGCCAACGTCGCCTGTCACCTTCCAACCCCCTATCGCCTTCTCACGCCATTCCCTCTCACCATCGAGTGGCCGACGACGGCGACGGCGGTGGGCGCCGGCCCGCCGGGACCGGCCCGGTACAGGCGCAGCACGGCCCTGCACACACTCGGCCACGAAGCGGGTCTGGTCGGCCAGCAGGCGGCCCTGCGTGCCGGCCAGGTCCTCGGCCAGGTCCACCGTGAACACGTTCAGGTGGTGCCGCAGCCGGCCGTCCACCGACTGCCGGTAGGCCACCGACGCCAGCGAACGTGCTGCCAGGTGGGAGCTGGGTGAGACGCTGGGGGTGGGGTCTGGCAGGGTGCAGATGGTCTCCCACCCCACCCTGGCGGGGGGCGGGATCATGATCAGGGTTGTGAATGGGCACTGGAATGGAAAATAACTAACACTGGGCTGTGGGATGGACACTGATAGGCATACATGGTGTGGCATGTGGAGTGCTTGATGTCAGCAGACTGGCACAGCATACCTGATAAGATATCACTTCACTGAGCTATGTCCTTCAAAAAGAAAATGTAACTACCATGCACCATGGATCAAGCTCTTTCTGGTGAAATACACTGGATGCCAGAGCACAGCAGTACCTCTGACTAGTGCAGTAATACAATTTTTGAAATACTTACACTAATAAGCCTCAAACATATGATGCTTGGCTTGTAAGTCATTTAACACAAGGAGAGATTAAAATCAGAACCAACTGGCATGTAAACAGCTTAGAAACTAAGACCTTGCCCTTCAATGGAAACAACTATGATAAACAAAACTTAGCAAAGCTTTTAGAAATTCAAGCATTTACAGAGAGTCAAGTCAGCTGTCCATACCCCTAACACATACCTTGTTTGTAGGAGCCACCATTGCCAGGTATGAAGAGCACTGGGATGCCATTATATTTTCCATCTCTCAAATGCTCAGTATAGACACCCTCACCATATGCATACAGCTTGTACCTTGGGTGCCTCTGGGTGATGTTTGCCGGCAGATGAACCCGCTGAAATGAACGTGGTTATACAATTACCCCTTGAATTGAAGGTTCTAATCACATGCCTGTGCAAAGTTGTTGAAACCTTCATCCTTAGTTTAAAGGAGGTGTCCCATGAGTGTATGGAGCTTTTAGCTGAAACACACATTTCAAATATCATTGAGTGCAGTTTACAGCCCTCCCCTTCTTAAGACCTAAAACCCCCTAGTTTCTGATCTACACACCTAAAAAGATGTGTAGCTTTTCACAGACAGAGACCTTGTAACACAAAACATGAGCACATAATGATATTTGGCATAGCGAGCTTAGCACAGCCCCCACCATCTCTCAAGTCCTTCAAGTGAGTGCTGGGGGAGCCATTTCACACAGCTAGTTTGACAGTTCCCCACCATCATGCAAATGTTTCATGGCACAATCAAACAATGTCACCTTGAGAGGGACAGTTAACAAATAGATAATTTGTGCTACCAGAATCAGTCTTTTTCACCTGAAAGCTTGCCAACAGCTATAAGCAAGATTGCTTCATCAAATCTGATGCTTGTTTCAATATTTTCAAATGTAGAACATTCTCTCTGACCATGTCACACCACTTTAATAGAATGATGACATGTCTAACAATCTACAACAATAGATTTCAAAAAGCAGCTCAAAAGTAATAAGATATTATCAGAACAAACAATGCTGTTCAAGACTATGCTTGAAAATCCCGCTAGCACCGTCACTGCATAGTACATCTTACCAGATTCCATCAAAAGGTAAGGAAACTCCAACAACAATGCTTGGAGATTTGTATGCATTTGTACAGTCATGGAGTGCATAAACAGGCAATAATTTCCCAAATTCATGAGTTTAAGTTTAAATGGACCATGGCTATCTGCACCAGCCATTCAACATCTGATGCTTATCTGGCTGTGTGGTGATGTCTCACCAAAACACTAACAGCTACAGGACCCAACAAACGTAATGGCACCATAACAAACAGAGCTTACCACAAATTGTGGATATTCGTACATGTACGTCATTTCACAGCCATTCTCTTCAGACACCGTCAGGAAGTTGTAAAAACCATAGCCGATCAGAAGGAAAAGAGTGACAGATATCACGACTGGAACTGAGGAAGAGGCCATCACGCCTCCTGCTTGCGCGCCCACGCCGCTCACGAGTGCAGCGTTATGCAAAATGCCGCGTGATAGTTATGCAGCAGCCGAACCGACACAAAACACGTGATTGTTTCTCAATCACGTGGCACACTTCCAGCGCCCTAATCATATCAGCGCTGACGACGGCACGGCCCTACGACGACGGGAATCGGGACCCGGCAAGTAACTTTTCACTAAAAGACGACACTTTTGATGACTGTATAGAAAAGGGCCTAATGACGTCATACATAGTGGTTTCCGTTCTCTGTTGCTACTTTTTCATCATTGCACTGTTTATCACAATACGGAAACATCCACTAAACTATGACCTTTGTGTGGAAAAGCAATCAAATCGGGTTTAACCTTGCATCTAGGAGCGGAAAAAATGAGAGTGAGCGAAAATTACTCTTACGTTACCAGATTTCCCTTCATTCCCTCCCCCCCCCCCCCATATTCCTGCCAATACATCATCCATTTTATGCGCACCTGTTACGATTAGTATTTGTAAGCAAACTTCTTGCTCGCACGACTGCAGTGCTCCAGTATTGCCATGGTGCGCGTACTCCGTTGGGTTCTGCGGGCCAAATTTTTACCTGCCATGCGTGCAAAGCCTGATAAACCACAAGGCGGTGACTGCATAGTCTGGCATAAAACAATTAATTTTAAGCCTTAGGTGTGTGATCGATGGAAAATAAAAACCAAGTGCAACAAAAGTTAAATTATTTATCCTGATTGCATGTTAACTCATCTAATATGATATATTGGTGTTGTCAAAAAGATGAACTGGCATCTGCAGATGGCTGATTCAATATTTCCAGGCATTATTGAGTTGCCTCAGTGTAACCCAAAATTTTAACTGTTTGAATTGTGTCAGCAGTGCAAATAATAATATGACAATGATGTTGTGTACTAGTAAAAGAGTGCAAGGTGCTAACTGAGACTAGTACTTAGACAGGTCCATAGACACCTTATGTACCAAAGTGCTGTAAAATGGCTGTGATAGGACTATTATTTTATAAGGCTGGGTTTGATGGTTTAGTACCAGCCAGTGCCAATTGCAAGGTGGTACCCTCAAGGCTTGTAGTAGTTATTGCACTTCAGCACTTTTCATTCTCTGATATACAGAGAATTTAGATGAATGTGTATGTCATATGTGCTCAGATGCATCTGGAGGAATTACATTCATGCTTCTTATTCTTCAGATTGCAAGGCTCGGCCTGGGTTTTTGTGCCTCGGAAATGGGATCAATATGGAGAACCACCAGAGCTCTTTGCTCACCTCACCATAGCTCTAGGATAGGACGTTTGAGAATGTCCACCCAAGAGTTACTGAAAGTGGACATAATCAATGAAAAGCAAGGTAAGCTGCTGTGACTTGAAACATGAACTTCTTCAGGCCTCGAAAGTACTTGTTTGGACACTGCAGCCTACTGTGGTAAATGAGACATTGGGAAAGTTTTCAGTCTGTATCAGGTTATATATCTTTTTGTTCCATCAAAGCTAATGCATCATCATTTTTGTTGTTCTCAGCTTAATACAATAAAGTTGCCAAACTTGGCCCCTTTCCTCTAATTTGGTGAGATGGTTGGTTGACTGCTTATTGGGGATGCAGCTACTGAAAGCCATGAAGCTGATGTGGCTTTTGCATTCTGTCACTGCTTGACTGATTAATCAGGACAGTTGTGTTTCCTGAAAAGCAATGCCAATGATTGCTTATCAGCAAACACACCCCTGCCACCAGCATATGCCAGCCTGCCCATATCCATTAGCCTCCTCAGGTGATTTCTCACAATCTCCCTCCTCTGGGCCAGGCGTTGGCGAGATCTGCATGCAAAAGAGCCCGGTGAACAGCCTGGACCGGGCCATGCTGGCTGGCCTGGTAGACAGCATCTCTCGCCTTGAACGTGATGGCTGCCGTGCCCTGCTCATCACCTCGGTCGGTGCCGCCGCGCTGCTGCTCAGCTGCCCCCCCCCCCATGCAGTTTTGCTACCATTTGTCTGCTGCATATATGCATGGTTGGGTTGCCATTTGTCTGATCACATGATTGACACACATGCAATGTTTTAAGTTCTTGCAACAGACAAAATATGCATGACATATGAAAGGTGCATCAAAATGTTGCATTATTATTGGTATCCAGTTCATATCATGCATGGTAATAGATCAAATCTGCAACATGAAAGATGGAATGTATGCCCAAGCATGCAATGATCTTTTTCCTGGTGGTTGAATAAGTACCCCAAAAGCATAGCATCCAAAACGACCAATCGTGACCGATTGAGCTCTCCAAGACCCAGTCTCCCCAACTGTGCTGCACCACTCCTCTGCACCGTCACCATCTCTCTCTCCGACCGTGGACCCGTGTTGCACGGCCTGGAAGCCGAGCCCCCCCCCCCCCACACACACACACCGTCACGTGACCGGCGCCGGTGGCCGCAGGGCGTGCGTGGTATCTTTTCGGCCGGCCTCAACCTCCTGGACCTGTACGACCAGCAGAAGGAGGACCTGCTGCAGTACTGGGGCATGGTGCAGGAGATGTTCCTCCGGCTCTACGGCACCAGCATGCTCACCGTCGCCTGCATTACGGTACGCCTACGGCGCATGGGCGCGGGGTCGCCGTGTGCAAATAATTATCTCAGAAGCTGCGTTCTGGTAATGCGGACGGCCAGGCATAGTTCATTGTTCAGGCAACTTGGAGATTCATGGGAGTGGAGGTTGTCCACTACGCGAACCTGCTTGTTGTAATATTCCTTCGCCAACGCACATTGTCTCGGCGCGGGGCACCGTGTCACCTCGCACGGCAGACGCACGCACGCACGCACGCACGCACGCACGCACGCACGCACGCACGCACGCACGCACGCACGCACGCACGCACGCACGCGCGCACACACATACATACAAGGTACTTTGCGGGGCAGGTGAGCCAACGAAAGATCAGCATGTGTCATAAGAAATGTCGTTTGCCGAGTGGTGTCAGCTGAGCAGCGAGCTCAAAATGCGTCAGAGACCTGCATCTCTTCTCGTCTGCCTTGGCCGGTGGCAGCCTCCCTTTCTGTGGTCTCGGGGTGCCAATCGCCTCAGGAATCAGCGTGGCCTGACACGGGCACCGACCGCAGCTGCCTGCCGCGCGCCTGCGCACGAGCGAGACGGCAGCGTCACCTGTGTGGCCCGGCAGGGGGCGGCGCCGGCGGCCGGCTGCCTCATCTCGACGTCCTGCGACTACAGGCTGATGCTGGACCAGCCGAAGACAGTGATCGGGCTGAACGAGAGCCTCGTGGGCCTGCCCGTGCCCGACTGGTGCGTGAGAGGCAGGGCGTGGGTGGTTTAAGCGGAACTGATGTGTGAGGGAAGGACTGGTGTGCGTGCGTGCGTGCAAGGGGGCAGCGTTGGGGTGTGTGTGCGGGGTAGCTGGTGTGTGATGTGTGCGAAGGGAGGGGAAGAATAGGATCGATTTGTTTGAGGAGTTCGGCTTCAGTGAGCGAGCCAAGCTCCTCTGGCTCCTCATCCCTGGCTGAGGCAAATGACCTGACCTGCGATGACGTGGCCTGACCTGATGGGGCCTGGTCTGACTGAGCAGGCGTGACGCGTGATCACGTGACCTGGTCTGGTTGACCCGACCTGACATGACATGACCTAACTAGGCTTACCCAACCCGACCCAACCGATCTGATTCGTCAGACCTGGCAGCCTGACCTGACCCTACCTGATGCAGCATGACCTGATCAACCTGACCGGCGTGGCCGTCCTCCACCTACCTGCTGACACGACCTGTCCTTCCTCACGTGACATGGCCCAGGCATGCAACGATCAGGTCTGTACACGAGCCGCCTGCAGCTACGCCGTGAGCGACGCGTGAGAGTCAGACAATATCCACGTGTGACCGCGCCGTGAGTGACACGTGAGAGTCAAACAAGATCCACGTGTGACCGCGCCGTGAGTGACACGTGGGAGTCAGACAAGATCCACGTGTGACCGCGCCGTGATTGACACGTGGGAGTCAGACAATATCCACGTGTGGCCGCGCTGTGAGTGACACGCGAGGATCAGGCGCGGACCGCTGTTGACCGAATCCCGAACTGACCTGACCTGACCTGACCTGACCCGGCCTGACCCTGCCTGATGACGCCAACAGGATGCGAATGAACTTCTGCGACGTGGTGGGGCGGCGCCAGACCGACCTGGCGTTGCAGATGGGGCTGCTGTTCCCTGCGCGCGACGCCCTGCGGATTGGCCTCGTCGACCAGGTGGCTGACTCGCCGGAGCAGCTGCGCGAGGCGGCGCTGCAGCGGGTGGCACAGTTTCTCAAGGTGCCCGGTGAGTACCGGGGACCGGGGCCGAGAGGCAGCGAAGCGGGGAGGCGGCGCCGCCTCGGTGGAAGGGTGGCACCCGGTGAGGACCGGGGATCAGGGAGGGGTCCAGAGCCCGGCGAAGCGGGGAGGCGGCGCCGCCTCGGTGGAAGGGTGGCACCCGATGAGGACCGGGGATCAGGGAGGGATCCAGAGCCCAGCGAAGCGGAGAGCCGGCGCCGCTTCGGTGGCAGGGTGGCGCCCAGCGCAGCACTGGCGCTGGAGGGGATCGCGGCCGCTGGTTTTGTGGGAAGGGTGGGTTCCGCGCTCCTCACTGATGACTCAGCCCTGCTGGCTTTCCTCTGGAGTGGCTCGGGATTGCTGGTGTGGGTACATCTGCGTTCACTGACTGAAAATGTACAGGGGGCGATGGATTTAGTTTCGCAAAATAAGTGTGAGGTGGTTGGGCTGAACACGTAAGATGACTGAACCAGCCTGCAGAATACACCAAAAATAGTTTTCCCCGAAATTCAAATCACTGTTCTCCCAAAGCTGGGGGAAGGGTGTAGTCACCCCCTCCCTCACCTTACCCCTATCTGGATAGAAAATTACACCCCTTCACGGCGAGTCGGCAACTAAACGGTTGCGGTTGTCAACGGGGTGTTAACAATAGGGTAGAGCATTTCGTATGAATCTGTAAGGAGTCCAAAGTCTGTATTTGCTATCAGGCAGCTGCACGCGCTGGGAGTGTATGTGATTTTAGCCACCTCGATTTTGTTGAGCCTGCTCATTGTCTGTGCACAGGTTTGCGGTGATTTTGCGTGCACTCTAGGCTGCTCACTTTCATGTTTGCATTGAAAATGTCACAGCTTATGACGTGAAGTTATTCTGGGGGTCGGGTGGGCCATTGAGGCTTTGCGACGTACTCAGCTGCTGAGACTATGTGGCGTCGTCCGCCTCTTACCCTAGCAGGAAGGGCGGGCACCGCGGGGAATCGAACCCCGTATCCGCGGGGAATCTGGCTTCCCAAACGCGCTGAGGTTAACGCAGGCGCGTTAACCACTTCACTGCCGGCACCCCCAATCATTCTAAGTTCCGTGCAGTCGTTGTGCAGTTATGCTAACGAAATCTCGCTTTACGAACGACGCCTTCCCGTTTCAGATGAAGGCCGCGTGCCTTCGAAGCGGATATCGACAGAGCCGCTGCTTTCGTATCTGTCCGGTAGACGGCAGAAGGACGCAGAACTGTTTGTGACCAGCTTGTCCCAGGAGAGTGTACAGGCCGTCATGGGGAAGTACCTGGAGGCCCTGCGCAACAAGAAGGCCTGATGCTCTGGGCGAATGCATGCAGTCGCTTGTCGCCTGGCAGGTCATTTTCACCTGCAGTCGGATAAGGAGGCGGGGGAGGGGGGAGGGGGGGGGGTAGAAGGGAGACGTGTTTTCAAAATGGAAGGTGAAGAGAGTGAAATACTCTTGCTCGAGCTCATCCTCCAGTTCTGTGGGTAGAATTTGGTACTCACCTACTGTGCCAGCAATAGCTGCAGAAGTGTATTTGAAGACTTGTTTTTATCAATATGGCCGGTAGAATTATTGCAGATACATCGGCGGCGAGCCTGTACCGCGCATATTAATATAGGTGTCGCACTGGTATAGCCTAGCGTGGTTCTTCGAGCGAGGTAGCGGCCCATCGTAACTTGGGAGTGACCACACGGCCGAGCGACGTGCAGCGCGGCGAGATGAGCGTGTCCGTACATAACACCATCACGCTGTGCTGCGATCCGTGGTAGCAACATGGCACGGTATGAATGGGGAGAGCGGGAAAGTTGTATGAGTTTTAACATTGAGCTACTGCAACAATGACTGCAACGCCGGGCGTCGGGGTCTTGTTTCTTGGACTCGCGAGCACACATGTGGCGTTTTTGTTTCTTGGACTCGCGAGCGCGCGTGTTCAAAACTATGTTACATAATTGTCTCTTGTTGGCTTTATGGCACATTATGACATAATGTGTCATAATTGCGCCGGCTTGCAATTTGGGTGATAAGCGTTAGGAGCACCGGTTTTTTTATCAGTGTGGTGCCTGAACTCTCCTGTCAGACGGACGGCTCGGTTCCGGCTAAATTTCGGATATGCAGCACAGCATTACACAAATCTTACCTACAAGCGCCGGAAATCAAGGCTTTATAGGCAATCTTTCACGGTCGATGGGATTTGCTCGACCAAAGATATGGTAAAGCCAGTCGGCATGTGGGCCGCACGCTTCATTGGAAAAGGGACATCTCCAGAGCAAAGTCGCTTGGTTGGCGGTCGTCACATGCGTCGGCAGCCAGCGTTGTAATCGCTATCTCGTCCGGCGCCTGTGAGAAGCATGTAAATTAAGCGGCGGTCCGGAGCTGAGCTCAAGATCTTGAGGCTGTCATCAGAAATATTGCCCCTCATGCTATGCGCGCTCCCATAACAAAGACAGAGATCGGTGTGCAGTGGCCGGAATGTTCTCCCGCCACGACCCGTACCCTAAGGTTATGTCACACAGCCTGGACTTGCTCCGTCATCCACAGAGCCTGTTTTATCCACCTCAGCTTTTTCTCACATGTTCTCTCACGAGCACTGTCTGGTGACCTTTGTCGTGGCGCTCATTATCTTCTGTATGAGGGGCTGGTACACGCTAGTGTAGCGGTTCCAGCCCCCCCCCCCCCCCCCAACACGCATCCCTGGCAGCATTTTCGCCCTGTGCCTGAGGTGGTACCGCATCACATGGAAGGTCAGATTGCAGGCCACCCACTCGTCTACAGTGTCCCTCTCGTACTGGAACGGCTTAGGTCAGGTCAGGTTGGGACGGGATGAGATGGCAAGGAAAGATGGTAGGCAAGTGTGGGAATCATTTCCTGTACCGTTCCGCTGTCCTTTCAGCTTTCTCCTAAGCCCAGCACTCTGCATGGTTCGATACTCAGAGGTTTTACTGGTTAAAGCGTTGGCACACGACGTAAATGCATCTGTATAATGTATCTGTTTAAAAAAATAGCTAAAAACAAATGGGAGCGTGCCGGCAAAAGGGCAGAATGTAGCGGTCACAAACGCCCAAGAAATAGGACCAACACCCAAGCAGTGTCACTCAGAGCGGGAAAACTGGTTACCGACCGTCCCTCGGAAATCGCATTTCATTCGGTCAGCCCGGGATGCATTTATAACTTTTTACATAATTGAAAAGCGCTGTCGTCTCCTCAGCAGCACAGGTCGGGCAGCACGGTCGCGTCGTCTCTGGTCCCGCCAAAAAGTGAACCGGAAATCCTAAAAATAAGCCTTTTGCTACCCCGGAAAAGTGGTCGGAAGTGGTGGAGTAGGTCAGCGGACCGGATGCCGACGAAGCGCCAGACAGCTACCCTTCCCCGAGAGTGAGTCCACGTGGTCCGGGTAACCATTCCGACAGGTAGCCGCAGCGCTGTGGCCGTGCCGGATTGCGGGTTGCGTGGTGACGCCCGCGGTCGTCTGCTTTCAATGCAGTGCCGTCCCCAGGACGGCAGGTCGTTCGTTGAGGCTGAGCGTCGGCCCCCGGGATGGAACGGTCCGGCGGCTCGGTGAAGGTATGCCGGTCGCCGAGCCGGACCGCAGATCGAAAAATGTCGTGGTATAACGGCTGGGCTTCCAGCTCTTATTTTCCACATCCGAATACCTCGTCGAACTCGTTATGACGCTAGGCCCAAAGACAAAACGTGTGAATATGGGATGCAGAGCTTGAAATAAAAACTTCAAAAAGACGGCGCGTGCGGAGTGAAACGGCATCAGCTTGATCGTTATCTTCGCTTCGTTACCTTGGGTTCCTGGACAGCGGTGATTGCGATGTGCTACCATGCACGGTGGATGTCCTGTATTTTAGTGACGGCTTCCCTTTCATATCGTCAGCGTTCGGCGGCGCACAACGCTTGTATATTGCCGCATGACGCGAGGTTTGAAATATAGACGAGGAGCCTGAGCGGAGTATATGACGTTTTAAGACCAATTACCGATAAATGAGACTCAGACACGATACCACAGTGACCATCATTGCACATTCACATTTCAGAACTAATTATAGCTTCACAAAAAGGCGACAGCTGATTCAAATCACGTCGGTCATCCACTTTTACGCAAACTTGCCCGAAAACAATGCAAATGACCTGCAGCTTTGTGACGAGACAATATTCAAGTCCGTTTACACATATTTCTCAGCCAAGATTCCTTTCACATACTGAACGGCATAACATACCAAATAACTAGGTTCATGACTGGAATCAGGAATCCTGAAAAAATTCATAGAATTTAAAATCGTGACTGGCGTCCTCCTGTTGACGATTTAGCATTGAGAAAGTTTTACCACCGAGAAATGCGAGCTGAATGCGTGATGGTAACACACAAAAGGGGCTTTGAATAACAGCACGCAATTTTTCTATCCAGCTACGGAGAGCCACCACCAAATTATGAGGCGAGTGTAGGGAAAAGGAAGGGCTTGTTCTCAGTCAGGCCTACTGACTCCAAATAAAAGTATGCTTTACCGTTACTGGATGACGTGGCCATCTCTACTCAGGCAGTGGCAAAGAAATTGGCCGCTCTGAAGGCCTCGAGCGCCCATGGGCCAGACGATGTCCACCCAAGGCCTCTTAGCGGGTCCGCAGATATCCTGGCAGCACCCCCTCAGCATGCTTTTCCGAAAATCTTTGGTGTCCGGAAGGCTCCCCCTGGAGTGAAAGCTTGGCAAGGTAGCCCGGATCTTCAAGAAGGGTAACCGACAATCCCAGCGAGCTACCGTCCAGTGAGCCTTACTGCCATTCTCCCCAAGATACTCGAAACTTTCGTCCGTGATGCCCTACTTAATAACTTCTCGGAGTCTGGACTTCTTCATGCAGCCGAGCATGGGTTTCTCCCAAAGCGGTCCTGTACCACTCAGCTGTTAGGGGTCATGGAGGATTGGAGCGCCGCGGTAGAGGGTGGAGAACCGGTGGACGTGGCGTACCTGGACTTCAGCAAAGCCTTTGATTCCGTTGCTCATAACCGTCTGCTCTCCAAGTTTCATGCTTGCGGTGCGAGGGGTAAATTGCTACGCTAGATCAGGGCTTTTCTTACTCACCGGACGCAGAGAGTGCGGGTCCAGGGCTCGAAGTCGGACTGGACCGACGTCGTCAGCGGCATCCCGCAAGGGTCAGTACTTGGACCAACGCTGTTCATAATTTTCGTGAACGATCTGCCAGAACAAGTGCGAAGCGTGGTTAAGATGTTTGCGGATGACACCGAGGTCTACTTTCGTGTTCAGAGGCCCCTGACTAACTCACCTCTGCAGGCTGACTTCGACGCCCTGGCCAAGTGGTCAGAGGAGTGGCTGCTCCCCTTTAGTGCAGCAAAGTGCAAAATAATGCACATCGGGAACCGCAACCCAAGGCTGACGTACTTCTTGGACGGTGCCGAAATCGCGGTCGAGTCCACCGAGAAGGACCTCGGTGCATGGATTACCGGCTCCAGTTCCACGTGCAGACGGCGGAAGCGATCTCCAAGGCCAACCAGATGCTCGCGGTCGTGAGGCGGTCTTTTGCCAATATCGATGCTCGCACGTTGCCATTGCTTTTTAAGATCTTAGTACGTCCGTACTTAGAGTATGGCAACTTTATCTGGGGCCCGTTCGGCAAACTGGACCAGAAGCGGCTGGAACGGGTTCAGGGACGAGCTACCCGGCTTGTCTGTGAAGTGAAGGCGCCAATCATACCCTGAGAGGCTCAGACTCCTTCAGTTGCCCTCACTGTATTGTCGTCGTCGTAGGGGAGACATGGTAACAGTGTACCAGCTATTTCACGGAGGTATGTCGCTGTTGGAAGAGGAGTTCCTGACAAGGCACAACTCGGAGGTGACGAGAGGACACCAATGGAAGCTCAGAAAACCTCGAGCTAGGACTCTCGTCCGTCGTAACTCATTCAGCACGCGGGTTGTCAACGACTGGAACGCTCTTCCACACCTGGTCATGTCGTCGACCTTGGTTGAACAGTTCAAGTCTAGGCTTGATATGCACTGGGCTGGCATCATGTACGACGTCCCATACTGAATCTTCCCATAATTTGAGACTGTTTGGTTGCCGGACCGGCAGCCTGACGAGACTGGAACCTACAGGCCTAGTGGCCTTTTACAATTCTCGATCACCAGAAGGCAAGGTAAAGTATAAATAACTGCCAGCATCTCTGCCGTTGAAGACTGCTCCTCTTTGCGCGCCAGTTCCGTAGCATTCTGAGGTTCCGTTAAGTTAAATTTCCCCCAATTCCTTCGCAAAGTTTGGGGGAGGGATAGAGCTCGTCCAGCTGAATAGGAACTTACATCCATGGTCCCAAATTGATATATCTGGGTGGATAGAAGCCTTGGTGGGTATATCACGTTACCCCAGTATCCATCCCGTAGGTGAGGAATGCGCCACCTTGGCTGATAAGGAGCTGTACTGGTAACGCCGGCGCAGGCCTCACACTGAGTTAAAAGGTGGTTTCAGGTACGTCTAGCAAGCATACCATTCAATTAATTTTCAGTATATGGATCAGGTATTCATGGATTCTTCTCGCGCCTTGACATATCTCTATGTCCTACATGATGCCAATGCATGACATTTTCCCTCAGTATGTGAACCATAACACAGTTTCTACAGCCCTGGGTAGAGGTTGTTAATGCAGGAGCCAGCTGGTTGTACTGAAGTTTGCTGACACATCCAGCTGATTACATGGGTATGCACCAGAGTTACTGGCACTCTATGTGCCAGGTATTCCTATTCATTGTGTGGCTTGCATGGCATCTCAATCATTTGGTCATAAACTGCCCAAGGACAGGTGCAGCAGGTGCACATATTTTAAGCATTGGCTTCTATCAGCCTTAATTGAAACCCACAAGCTTTACAATAAAACTGTGAATGTAAATAAGTTTGTCTGCCCCATAGCTTCAAAAAGTACAGTATGTAGGAGCCAAGGCTGTGTTATATGTGAACATATGCTTAAGAATGAAGCACTTCCTTAGGAAACAAGAAACTTTCAGGATTACAAGCTGCCAGTCTTCAACAGTGATTTGTGTTCACTCAGCTCACCCAGTGCATAGCATTTACTGTTGACTACTGCTAAAGAATGGCCTACAGTATCAGTACCAGATGTAAATGCTGCAAACTCACCTGGGCTATTTTGTTTTTACTGAAAGCCACAATTTTAAACCTTTTGTTCATGTTTCAGAGCCAGAACCAAATTTTGCATTGTGCTATTAAGGGCACCATGCAGTAGGTAAAATGCCTCTTAAGTAGCAGGGCAAAATATGAATGACAATAAGTTCTGTGCTATCCTCAACTGTAATTATACCTAGGTACTGCTTTCCTGTCCATCAACTGCAAGGCTCTGCCTTCTTTTTTTCTTGGCAGAAGGCACTGGTAGTTCTATGTCTTTGTTCAATGTAGTCTTTGAGATCAGCTGGCACTTGGTACACAATGTATGTTGACTTATTTCTTGGTAATAATTGTTTTGGGAACAGTTCTTTCAGTGGTATCTCCAGTGTCAACATGAGTCAGTTATCAAAACAAAAATATATGGCATCATCTAGCCAGACACCTGGCCCATCTAGAGTAAACATGAAAAAGAAGAAGATTAAAACTGAGGAAAAAATAGTTAAGAATGAAAAGAGAAAGGCAGATAAAACAGAGGAAATGCCAGCAAAAAAGAAAATCAAGGTGAGTGGATCCTTTCTTTTCAGAATTTGCTAACCACCTTGTGGCCATTTTTTTTTTTGCTGTAGTTTATGATTTTCAATGACAAAGTCAAGTGATTTTGAGCTGTCTTATGTAAGTCACACTGCACAAAAACATTCTGTTTGCTGTTCTCAGCTGTTTATGCATGCCTGCCTCAATAATGGGTTGATTGCAGTTTTGCCAGATTAATGCAAGTAGTGGTTAAGCAATCCACACACACCTGTATAGTCCAGGACATGAGAGCTAGAAATCAGCAGATGGTATGGCTCTGGTGCACAGAGGGAAGCAGTACTTGATGCTGATGAGGACATCCAACTGGACATCCCATACATGCTATCGCAGCAGCACCACCTGGACATGGATGTCTCTGTCAACATTAGCCATCTGCTGGAGGAGGACCATAAGGTCAGAGTCACATCATGATAGCTGGTGGCCATGCCTGCATGGTGACCCAGCCAGCAGACATGCTGCAGTCTGGTGTGGTCTTCATAAATAAAGCCACTGTCCTGATCACTCAGAGGCATTCTCTTCTGCCAGCTGTTGATAGCATGCAGATGACCATGAGGTGAGCATGTAGCTTCTTGCCATTTTTGGCTCAGCCCATCTTCAATTCTATGATGCAACTCGGAGGTGTAATTTTCTGTTCAGTTAGGGACTGCCCCTATGCCCCCCCCCCCCCACACGCATGCTCTTAGAAAAGCAACTGGGTCAAATCTGGAAAGAAGGATCTTTCTGGGCATATTTTGGGCAGAGTAGGATTAGCCATTATTTCTGATCGATTCCCCCAAACGTTTTTGCTGTTTTGTCTAAGCACCATCAGAACAATCACACAGTTTGCAGGCATGGAACCAGGGTCTTTTGATCCCAATTATAGTTTGCTGCCAACCACACCGCCTACGCTTGGTATCGGCTGTTGCAGGTGTCCTTCATCGCCCGCTACCGCAAGGCACAGACCAACAACATCGATCCGGAGCTGCTGCACGAGGTGGCGGCCTCACACGCCTACCTGGTGAACCTGCAGACGTCCGTCGGCAAGGCCTACAAACAGCTGAAGAAAGAGGAGAAGGTTCGGTCCTGCCACGCCGTCGATGTCGGATGAAGTGATATTACACTCCATCTACACCTTAATGAAATGGTGGTTTAAATTCACACGAATTTGTGTGGCTCTTTTGCCTTAGCCGTGTGCTGATGTTCATATGAATTTGTATGGTACTTTTCTACAGTGCAAGGCCAGTAATAATGCAAGCAAAGCAACTTCACATTCCCTGCTCTCCCCATCTGCACTCCGATAGTCTTTGGTAGACCTTAACTGGGAGGATGCAAAGTTTTTGATTGGGGGTGACGAGTTTTGGTGGGGGGGGGGGGGGGGGCGAGGGCTCGTACATCCCGCGAGACTCACGGTGTCTTCTATCAACGCACGTTTGACATCCCTGCTACCGAAATATGTGATCACATTTACTCAAGCACTTTTTTGTCGATGTTTTGAGCCTACCAGATAGGCAGCTGTTCAACTGATCCGAGCCAGCTGCAGTCGGTGCATGGCAATGTTGCAGGTATGCCACATATCAGACAAAAACGGCATGGACGGAATACATGAGGTTCCGTGTGGGCTGCTCTCGTGCGTCCTATAAAACTGCATTTGATCAGTACTAGCCAAAAAAACCTGCCTCTTCTGGGAAATAATTTCGGGCGTCGCAGTCTTGGCAGTTGCCGATCGATGGCAGTAGACGCTTACACTAGCAGGAGCGCCAGCTGCGGGTCTTGCCTCCACGGCCAACGGGAACTCACCGCTCTTCCGATTACCTGGCGGTGGTAACTTTTCAGGGGCCACGTTCATGGGAACGGCTCGTTCATTCAGGTCTCGCAAGCCTATTGCTTTGATCCGCAATGGCGTACCGTGGTCAAGCGCCTAAGCATATCCGTGTTGAAACTAATAGTACATCTAGCACTATCTGCCAGGTGGGATAGAACACAGAAGAATAATAATTAAAAAAGGAAGATTAAATACTTGCTCTTAGTCCTGAGAGCGCAATGCAAACAGTGCAGAAATCGACCCTGGATTCCATTCCGTAAAAAGTGTACGTAGAAGCCTCCCCGCGTCAAGGTATGACATTCGAATCAGCGCTTGCTCTCGGGGATGATCGAAGCCCGAACCGGACGTAGGCGTGACATCGTGCTCTGGCGGGATAGGAGGTGGAGAAAAACTTTCAATAAAGGAGATTACCGGAGAAAAAGAACGTGTATGCCCCCCCCCCCCCCTCTACTGCCATTTTATCGTCATGCCTGTCAGCGAATTGCAGTACAAAGACGGCTCGTCCAGGCCGACCACCACGGCGGCGCACTATCAGTCCCGACACCGGCGGCGCCGCAGCGGCGTCAGAACGCCGCCGGCCGACTCCGATCATGATGGGTGCCGTGCGCCTGCGGTGACCCCCCGATAGTGGGGCGCCGCGGCGTGCGAGGCGCGCGGGCGGGGTGATCGGGACCTCCCAACACGGCACCGGGAGGTGCCGAAGTGGTTTTAGGGGGTTGGAGTTCTCGGTCACGGGGGCATACCCGTACCTCTGTGCTGGGTGCCGCAAATATTCGGGGTATACATTGGCTTCGAAGTGTGTGGGGGAAGGGGGGGGGGGGGGTCGCAACGTCGCGGGAGGCACGTGCGCCGTTACTTTTTCGGAGTGGGGAGCAAGACTCCGATCACTTGGAGATGGTCGGCACTGATGTAGCTGCGGTGACAAAGTTGCGTACCTAGAAGTATGTAGTAGTCCAGTGTATTGAAATTCCATGAGGTGGACCTCGCGCCGTTTTCTTTTTTTCATTGTTTAGATTTCTAATTGGAAAGATTCGGTTAACTCATATCCCGTTCATAGGCTTCTGTTTTTTAACAGTCCTTTATGTGTGGGAAGGACGACGCGCTCTGCGAATTTCAATCATATTGAACGTCTTTCTTTTGCTGATAACATCCGGCGCGTCCGCCAGGTGACACCAGAGCTCCGCCAAGCGCTTGTTTCAGTCTCCAAGAAGTCTCAGCTCGAAACGCTGATGGAGCCGCACAAGTGAGAGTCTATCCTTTCCATGCTGCTTATGCACTGTTGTCCTTGTGTGTGATCTGAGGCGTCACTTTTACTGCTTGTTACACTGTAGTGGCAGGTTCTCATGTATATAGTTTTCATTGCATTGAGAACATAAATTTGAATGCATAGAGATGACTGCACTCTGTAACCTGCTTTCATTTTTTCAACCTGTTTTTTTCATTTGTGTTTCCTCGTTTAAAGATGTCTTTGGGGGTTTGAGCAACGCCTATGCATCCCCAGCCTTAGATAATGATTGCTGGCTGTTCTCCGCAGGAAGGGTCCGCGCACGACATTGGCCGCCCGCGCGCGCGACGCCGGGCTGGAGCCGGCCGCACTTCAGCTTCTCCATGGCACCGCTAGATGTCAGCCGGCGGCGCTCATTCAGCCAGGACAGGAAGGCCGCTCCACGCTTGAGCAGATCCAGACCGGGCTGATAAACATTATCTGTGACGTCATCAGCAAGGACGTCACCATCCAGCAGGAGGTCAGCCTGTCCACGTGTACGGGTGTTAAGGTTGCTGAGTAAGTCAGCCAGGGCAAAAGGCAGGCGACGCCATATAGCCACAGCTGCTGGGTGCGTCGTGAAGCCCCAATGACACACATGCACGTGCGCACATACGCACATGCGCGCAAGGACGGCCGTGTTCAACTGTGACCTGGATGACTGTAACATCAGTTAGTTGCATTAGTAAGTAGTGGATGGTAACCATTCGTCACAATGCTCTGCCGACCGAAGCATGTCCGAGAGGGCGTGGCTGCTACGGCCCTTTCCTTACTGCCGACGTCGCCTCCGCTAAACGCGACCCCTGACCTCTCGCGCCCGCCGGTCGAAGGTGGTGCGCATGGCCTCGCACCCCGGCATCCAGCTGGTCACCAAGCAGAAGGCGGCGTCCAAGAGTCAGCCGGCGCCCGCCGACGATCAGGCGTACAAGTACAAGAACTACCTGAGCTTCCGCAAGCCGATCCGCTGGGTACGCAGCTTCGAGTACCTGGCCATCTGCCGGGCGGAGGAGCAGAAGTACATCACGGTGCGGCTGGAGCTGCCGGACGAGCTGCGGTACCGCTTCAGAGACCACTGTGGACACCGGTTCCTCAGCAGGTGAGAGGGTGTGGCACGGGCCATGCGGTCCTTGTCTGTCCGTAGCTGATTACCGAGAAGTTTCGTGTGTGTGTTGGAGAGGTGGGGGTGGGGGGGGGGGGGGGGCGGCGGGGAGGGGAGTCTGGTTGAGGCACCGCTGCTGTTCTCCGGAGCGCTGTGAGTGAAGGCATTGGCGGACTCGCCCCGGAGCTCAGATGTGGTCTCCCTGTCTGGCTGGCGTCATATTAGCCCGCCGCTTTACGTGACAGCAGCCTCACCATCGTCCGTACTGTCGCGCCGCCATGAGCCGGTGACTGCAGAGTGCCCCGAGTCCGACTGCTGTGAACTCCTTCTCCGGGGAGGCTGCCAGGTCTGTGTCAAAGCTATGGGTGCTGCATGACCTGCAGCGTCGACGCGCCCAAAAACCCCAAATCATCGTCACCACGGGCCCTGCTGGCGGCCGTTAATTGCATGGCAGCAGTGTGTGAGCCGCTCCCCCCCCCCTCTCCCCCCCCCCCTCTCCCCCCCCCTCCTCGCCGCAGCGGCATGCGGGATGCCGTTCGCGAGTCGATGCTGGAGCGGGCGGTGGGCGACGTCTTCAGCAAGAGCGTGACGCGCCAGCTGGAGCGACAGGTGCGCAGCTCGCTGAAGGAGGCCGCTGAGCGCGAGGCGCTGCTGGTGATGTCGCGCAACCTCAAGGCCAAGCTGCTGACACCGCCGATCCGGGGCCGCGTGATTCTGGCGCTGGACCCTGGCTTCAAGGCCTGCAAGGTGGGAGTGGTGAGTTCGGTGTGCTGGAGCGGCTGCCGTCCCCCGCCACGTCGGTCCGGTGTCGCACAGATGGCGCCAGAGGCCGACGAAAGCTGGGCAGCCCGTGCGGATGTCGTGGACGTGTTGTGGATGGGCGGCGTTGGTCCAACCGAACATTGGCAGGCAACGCCCCTCGCGCGCGGATCTGGGCACGTGAAACTACCACCCAAAAGCAGACAGTTTCACGGCATTCTTCACACCGAGCGCACTGCCGCGTCTCGCTACGTTTGCCGTTCAGCTGGATTGAAAACAGTCGGCACTCAGCGGTAATGCGAGTGCTGCTCTTTGCCACATCGTTGCCATCTGTTCCACCGTATCCCTTTCCACCCGATACACGCTTCCAGAGCCGCCCTTCGGCGATGGCCGATTCGTTGGCCGCTGACGTCGACAGCTGCTGTTCCATACAAGCGTGTATCGAGGGTGTCCACGGTTCTCCGGCGGGTGCCTGTCCGATGTGGCCTGCTACGCAGTTCCTGGTCCCCTGCTCCCTTGGATGTTCACGCCAGGAAGGCGTCTGCACACTGCTACCTTCACAGCTCCTGTTGCCCGCAGGCACCGGTTAGCGTAGCCCCTGAGTTCCCCCCGCGGGCCCCAGCCCACCGGTACCTCCACAGCCCCTGCTCCCCGCAGGCGCCGACGAGTGCGACCCGTCCAGCTCCTGCTCTCTGTGCCGCAGGTGTCGGCGCAGGGGGAGATCCTGCAGACGGCGGTGCTGCAGCCGCGGCTGGCCGCTCGCTGGCCGCACGTCTCTTCCGACGCGGCCGCCGTGCAGCTTCGGGAGATGGTCCAGCGGCACAGCGTCACCCTGCTGGGGGTCAGTGGCGCGCCGCACCCGAGCTCACCCCCGCACTGGGACGGGCCGGCGAGCGCCCGACGCCGGCCCGTCTGGTAGTAGTGTACTTTATGATCGGTCGGTGAGACCACTGTGGTTAGATAAGTGCGTTCGATTTGTGGCTTTGTGCATGTTTCTTTTGTTGTTTGGGTATTTTGGTACTTCCTCTAAGGCTCAGTGGCTTTTTGACGGCGCCGCTAGGTCTCTTCGGGCTGGATCTGTTTCTTTTTTCCTACACTGGTACCATTTCCCTGGCTCATTTGCACGGTTTCGTCCTGTCGCAGCCCATCAGCCGACGTGTTTGGATTCAGCTCGACTGGCGGCTTTTTCTTCCCCGTCCTCTCCAGCTTGGTTGTGTGCAGCTGCACCCTTTGTTCGCCCGACCAGCCGGCCTTCTCACGGCGCCCCGGCCGCCCAGAGCTGACCTATCTCGCCGCACACCCCCGAGCGCTGCCGACCACGCCGGAGTCGCTCCGGTGTCGCCCTCACCTAGACTGGCCTCACATTCCTCCCCTGACCTGCCTGACCGTTGAAATCCGGCCCGGTCCTCGCACCGCACATAAACGGCGCCGAGCGCGAACGCCACTGACTGCCCCCTCCCCCCTCTCCCATCCCCAGGTGGGCAACGGCACGGCGTGCCGAGAGACGTGGCAGTACGTGGCCGAACTGAACGGCGCCGGCTGGTTGGCCGATTCGCCGCTAGATGTCACGCTGGTCGACGAGGGCGGCGCCAGCGAGTACTCGACCACCAAGGCGGCGGCCGACGAGATGCCCGAGCTGGACTGCAGCGTCCGCAGCGCCGTGTCGCTGGCGCGCCGCCTCCAGGACCCCATCTCCGAGTACGTCAAGGTACGCGGGCGGCGGGCTGAGCGGCGGCCTGTGGTCGCATGCTGTGGCAAGGGAAGGGTTCGGTTGCGGCTGCGAATGGGTGGGGCGTGTAGTGAGGCGCGGCTGTTGCAGCATGCGAAGGTTCGAACGGCGCACAACGGCGCCTCGCGATGCGATGAGTCCATGACAACGGGCCGATTGCCTGTCCCGAACAAGATCAGTGCACCGCGGCCGCGTGCGGCGACTAGCTCAGGACCACCCCCTTGTTTGTGTCTGAACGCTATGGCAGTGTCGTGGTAAGTGGGCGCTAGGGGTTTTTGTGATCACGGGCCACCAGATAAGTCATCAAACGCTGCCAACTTTGCTGTCCCTGGTGGGGCTGCGGGTTCCGCTCTCATCGTTTGTCCACAGCCAATTCGTTTTTGCCTTTTCCTGTTTCTGACCGTCGTTTTCTGACTTTGGGAGCATGCCAAACCCTCACGCCTCCCCTTCCCCACCCGCGGGCTTTGCACGCCTCTGACCCCCTCACCTCAACCCGCCTCTGATCCTCCCATCCCTGCCTGCGTGCGCCTCTGCCCCCCCCCCTCTGAACCCGCCTCTGACCTGACCTGGCCGCCAGGTGGACGTGACCTGTCTGGGGGTCGGCATGTACCAGAAGGACATGCCGGCCGGCCAGGTGAGCCTCGTGCTCGGGGACGTGCTTTCCGACTGTGTGGGCGCCGTCGGTGTCGACCTCAACACGGCCTCCGTGCAGCTGCTGCGCAAGGTGCCGGGCCTCAACGCTGGCAGGTGAGCGTGCCGGCGCCGCGCGCTCGGACCGGCGCGGACCGGGGGGGGGGGGGGGGCGGGCGAGGGGCGGGGGCATCGGCGAGCAGACGGTGTGTCGCTGGGCGGGAGGTCGCCGTGCGCTCGCGGAGAGGAGGTGAATGGCGCCCGTGGTGGGTTGATGCGCACAACGTCACTTGCAAGGGTCTACCGATCTCTTAGTGTGTTGTATGCTTGATTGCTGGATGAAAAACGGGATGTACTTCTGCGTCATAACTACGCCATGCTCTCATTACTCCATGCTGTTCATGTTTTATTACGTGTCACTGAGAGCGTGAACGGACTGGTGAACCAAGACGAGCGCGGGTAATCACCTTAACCCTCCATCCTCATCCCCCCCCCCCCTCTTACGTGCTAATCACCAGATCATCCGTAGCTGTTTTTATGTAGTTGTCGGTGACGTTATCAGGGGCTCCCGATGGCCACTGTGGCCACGTGACGCCTGGCATGGCGGCTCCCGATGGCCACTGTGGCCACGTGACCCCTGGCCTCGCCGCCGGTGACTGTTATCGCGCGGTCCGCTCCAGCGCCGAGAACATCGCGCAGAAGCGGCGCGAGGGCAAGCTGTTCGTCAACCGGCAGCAGCTGCGCTCCGTCAAGGGTGTCGGTCCCAAGAGCTTCGAACAGTGCGCGGGCTTCGTGCGCATCCTGCCCGTGACGGGCGCGGCAGGCAAGGTGGGTCTGAGGGGGGAGGGGCGGAGAGGCGGGCAAGGTGGGTCTAAGGGGGGGGGGGGAGGGGCGGAGAGTGCGCGGCGGGCAAGGTGGGTCTGAGGGGGAGGGGCGGAGAGGCGGGCAAAGTGGGTCTAGGGGGGGGGGAGGGGCGGATAGTGCGCGGCGGGCAAGGTGGGTCCGAGGGGGAGGGGCGGAGAGTGCGCGGCGGGCAAGGTGGGTCCGAGGGGGAGGGGCGGAGAGGGCGTGGCGGGCAAGGTGGGTCTGGGAGGGAGGTAGGAGCGGGTGCGACGGGCAAGGTGGGTCTAGGAGGGAGGAAGGGCGGAGGGGGCACAGCGGACATAATGGGTCTGAGGGGGTAGGGACAGAGAGGGCGCGGCGGGCAAAGTGGGTCTGGGACGGGGAGGAGAGCGGCGCTGTGCTGTGGGTGTGGAGGAGGGGGATGGGACGCGCGGCGAGCGGGACTGGGGTCCACGTGGGTCCACGCGAAAGACCCACGGGGACTACCGGCAGCGTGTGTTGCGCCCAGCTTACTGGTGTGTCGACGCACGGGGTCGTCTGTCAGCTGAGGTGGGCGTGCCACGTTTGGAGTACTTACCTTGCCTTTTGACGAGAAGGGATTGCGCTCGTGCGCGTTCAAGCCATTCAGCGTTATTGGAGACTGTAGAAGACCTCACGCTCCACGGAACCATACGTGGCAATATTCAGTTGAAACCTCACCCTGGTAGAGGCGCGAGGGAGGGGGTCTATGCGCGCCTCTTTCCTCTTCCTCAGGTCTTCTAGCGATACCTCTCCGGCACGCCGTACTATCACGTCCACATTTTCAACGGCCTATAGAGCAGTTGCTACCGTGTTTTGACGTCAGAAACTGTGTCTAGCTTTTCTGGTTTCGGGATGGCGGCGGTTTTCGGAGACTACCGCACGGTGATGTACGGCCGTCAGAAACAGCGGGTGGCAGCCGATGGTTCCACGGACCGCGCGCGGCAGACATGGGTGGAGCCAGACATAAATATATGCTCAAAGCACATAACACTAGTCATTTTGTACTGCCAATTGAAGGAGAAACATGCCAGTTTAGTTTTCGTGTCGCCGCCAGGCATGGTTCCGTGCGTAAAAGTTGTAAAGCTGGAAAAGTTCGGGCTTGAGGAAATTTTAGCCTTTGACCTTGCAAATTGAGATCAGTTATGGGTTTAGTAACTTAAGACTCATTGCCGTTCGCGAGATCTCATTAAGGTCAATCCTCTGTTGTTTTCCGTTAGGCTTCACCGTTCTCAGCTTGGAACGGCATGGGATCGATTGTGCCCCCCCCCCCCCCCCGTCCCATCAGTCTGCGTTAAAAACGGCAAAGCATGGTGAAGGTTAAAACTGTACTTTGTATGACTAACGGGACATTTAGTGGCCTAATCAAGGAGGGTACGCTAGGTTGGAGGTAGCCTCGGTAGGCGTTCTGTTTCCAGGTGACAACATAACTCAAGGGCCTGGTGCGTTACAGCGATTGTTACCGAAACTGGTATGTTTTGAGTATTGGTTGTCTTGATCCTCCTTCGCTCCTTCCCTTTACTTACGTTTATGGAGCCACTTTTATTTAAAACGTAAAAACGTCGTTACACGAGCGTATTTTTTTCACGCCAATTCACACCACGTGTTTCGTCATGTTTGTTAATTTTTGAGCACATTGCTTGTGTTTCGTACGAATTGTGCGGTCTGCAAGACGCAGTTTTGACTACTGCCAGGATGTGGTATGACTGCGCATCGCAAGTCTTATTCTGACACGTATGCCTTGGTACAGACGTCACTGAGAGCTAAATGACTTGATGACACTGCTCCGGTCCTTGTGCTCCCTGAGCCTTCGAGTGCCGCCGTCTGTCCCCCGCAGAAGACGAAGATGACGCCGAAGAAGGGTGGCAAGGTCGCGCCCACGGATCCGGAGCCCCTGGACCAGACCATCATCCATCCCGAGAGTTACCCAGTGGCCAGCAAGCTGCTCAAGGTCAGTGTCAGGTCTCAGGTGGTGGGTTTGGCTGACGACGACATGTCTGAGCCGAGGCGATGTCGGCGAATGAAGTGTCCATCTGAGTTGAGGCACGTTGTGTTCTGGTAGTTTCTGCAGAAGCTGTTGTTGTCAGGGCTTACACCCTCCATGGCGTTCAACGTTCCTCTGCCTGCCGCGAGTTGCCAGCAGGTTGTGAGTTCATGAGCATTGCTCGGTGACCGGCCTGCAGCCTGCTGAATGGCTGACCGTTGTCCTCGTCGACAGCTAATTGGCTGCTCGTCGGCCGACGTGGGTCAAGAGTGGCTGGCCGATCGTCTGACGTCACGCTGCGGTGGGCGGAGCCGGGAGCAGCTGGCCACGGATCTGGGCACGGACGTCCACACGCTGGAGCTGATCATCAAAGCTCTGTCAGAACCCGGGTGAGACGGCCACGCGCGCTTCACTAACGGCGCCGGCGAGCGCTGCAGTGACGTCACCAGACTCGCGCCGAGCTGCTGCTGACGTCATCAGACCCTAAGCTGAGCACCAGCACCGCTGTGAACCGGTGATGGGCTTCGGTACCCACCCCGTCAACGCGCCCCAGCGCGGCTCGGTTCCCCTCCCTCGGCCCGATCGCCCCGGCAGACGCCCGTCTCCGCCGCGCGCCACGCACGCGTGGCCGCTGACCGTCGGTGGCCGCCCCGCCGCAGGTACGACGAGCGCCAGGAGATGGCGACGCCCATGTTCTGGAAGGCGGCGATGCGCGCGCAGGACGTGCGCTGCGGCGCGCGGCTCCGGGGTGTCGTCAGGAACCCGACAGAATTCGGCGCCTTTGTTGACCTCGGTGAGCTGAGTGGTAGCACGGTGTGGGCGCATGTCTGTTATTGGCTGGTGGTGCGGTGTGGGCGCGCGTCTGTTATTGGCTGGTAGCACGGTGTAGGCGCACGTCTGTTGTTGGCTGATGGTGCGGTGGGGGCACACGTCTGTTATTGGCTGGTGGTGCGCCGTGGACACGCGTCTGTTGGCTGGTAGCACGGTGTGGGCACACGTCTGTTATTGGCTGATCGTGCGGTGCGGGCGCACGCCTGTTATTGGCTGGCGGTGCGGTGTGGGCGCACGTCTGTTGTTCACTGGTAGCGCGGTATGGGCGCACGTCTGTTGGCTGGTAGCACGGTGTGGGCGCACGTCTGTTGGATGGTGGTGCGGTGTGGGCACACGTCTGTTGGATGGTGGTGCGGTGTGGGCACACGTCTGTTGGATGGTGGTGCGGTGTGGGCACACGTCTGTTGTTAGCTGGTGGTGCGGTGTGGGCGCACGTCTGTTATTGGCTGGTGATGTGGTGCGGGCGAATGTCTATTGTGGCTGGTGATGTGGTGCGGGCGCACGTCTGTTGTTGGCTGGTGGTGCGATGTGGGCGCACGTCTGTTGGCTGGTGATGCGGTGTGGGCTCACGTCTGTTGGATGGTGGTGCGATATGGGCGCACGTCTGTTGGCTGGTGGTGCGGTGTGGGCGCACGTTTGTTGCTGGCTGGCAGGGCGTCAGTTGAGTGTGTCTTAGGACTTATGGCATCATATTTCTGTGGGAGGGGGGGGGGGGGGAGGGGAGACAGCATGCATCCTTGTGCAAACGCGCAACACTGGTTAATGCGCCGTACGTTGAATGCATCCACCGTTGTGTCTTGATCGCGCAGTCATTGTCACCGTAGGCTTGTTCGTTCGTCGCCAGCCCTTCCGCAGCTTTGGCTGGAGCTATCTCTACTCACGTCGTTGGTAACATGATGACATGGGCTCACCCGTGTCATTTGGCCTCACGTTAGGCCGGAGCTGCAAAAGTAACTGGCCCTTGGGGTGAGCCATTTGCCCTGAAAGTCAGGTATCCCTGATGCCTGGGAACCTGGGTTCGAGAAAATGCGACCATAAAGAATACGTCGCCAATGTTCAGATAAAATGAGTATAGCTCCCGTTCCGAGTCCAATGGAATGCAAAAGCAGACTTGAGATGGAGCTGAGGTCAGGCAAGGGCACAAGTCGTTGACGTGTGCGATTTTGCGCTGGTTTCCGTGTGCCGAAAGTTTTTCATTTGTTTAATGGTTCCTTATTCAAGGCACCACAGACGCAATTCAATATCATTAAACAGCCCTCCCCCCCCCCCCCCCAAAGATTTACCGTAGATTGGTTGACCAGCACCTAGGGATAACCGTATATCCCACTCACGCGGCTTATACTGGGACAAATTTGTTTTACCCTTGCGCAATTGCGCATGCGCAAATACCCGTGCGCATGCGCCGCCGTCAGGTCGATTTTTGTCGCGCTGCCTTTGATCGTTTTCTTTTTGCGGTCTTAGAAATACTACTGAGATGCGACGTCTGCTCCCGTGCTGTGCGTCTGCTCTTTTGTCATTGCCAGACAGGCTGTCTCGCTGTACTGTTGGCTGTCTCGCTGTACTGTCGGCTGTTCCGCTGTACTGTCGTCTGTACTGTTGGCTGTCTCGCTGTTCTGTCGGCTGTCTTGCTGTTCTGTCGGCTGTCTCGCTGTACTATCGGCTGTCTCACTGTACTGTCAGCTGCTTTGCTGTTCTGGTGAGCTGTCTCGCTGTATTGTGGGCTGCCTCACGCGAGCCGCCTCGCCGCAGGGATCGGCGAGTCGGGTCTGATCCACGTCTCCAAAATGGGCTCGGCCGAGCTGCGGGTGAACGATCACGTCGAGGTCGAGGTCATCAAGGTCGAGAACAAAAAGTTCAAGGTCGACATCGGCCTGCGGCTGCTCAGGAAGCTGGACGGTCGCGCCGAGCCGAAGGCCGGATAGGTCCGGGAGGCGAAGCTCTGAGGCCGGTCTGGTCCGTCCGTGGTCCTGACCAGGTGGACCAGACCCGCCGGCTGCCCCGGACCAGACCTGCGTCTGGTCTCCTCGGTCCGCCGGTCGACCCGACGTGGAAACCAGTGTCAGCTGATTTGTTGATGGCTCGTTTAAACGTGAGCACTTTTTGAAGGTCATGTGGCCTGTTATGTCGTCGGTTTCCAAGATCACCATCGACTTTCAGCTCGGAGTGCGTTGATGCGGTGCTTGGTATTGCGTGCAAGGCTGTGATGTTATGCTGATGCAATACACATTCCCTGCTCGGTAAGCTGCGAATATTTACCACGGCTCCACAATTAGGAGAGGAGAGGGGCCCGTGAGGAAGAACCTGTTTCTGTTGGAGGTTCGGAGTAATCAGTGCGAGTCTTTGCTGACACCTTGATCACTTGTTCATCGCGGAACGCTCCACGCAAAAGTCGTCGAAGCATATCACATTGCTGAGGAGTACTGCGCAGATGAAATAAAGCGCTAGTACAATCTTGCCATTTCGGGGTTATCGCGCTTTCACATCCGCAATACCGATCCCGATTATCACCAAAAATAGCAGTGTCGTTAGCGCCTCAACCCCCCAAAATTTGGGTTTAGTTTTTCAAAAAATCGGCCAAGGCGGAGCAGGTCCGATCTGCAGCGTAGAAGGACCGGGAGGTGCAGCGAGCGTGCATGTGACTTCTCTGCTGGTTCAACCACGTCTGCTCAATCTATCAGGGGTTCAAGTAATGACTTGGGGTTTCTCTAAGGGTTCAACTAATGAAAAACGCACGTCCGCACTTGCGTCTTTTCGACTGACTTCCTGGTTGCAAAATGCCGTTTGCGTGTTTTTTTTCTTCTAATTGGACTCCAAAAAGGAGGCGCATCTGGCAGTGTGGTAAGAAATAGGGTTATGGCACACGTAAAAGATTTTCTTTCCAGTAAAAGCCTGTCAGTGAATTTCGAGTGAAATTCCTAATGAAGTTTTTACAATGACGGGCTGCTCCCTACCAGTGCGGCCTAGGACCAGCTTTATTTTCTCCCAGAACCGTAATATAACAGGGCCACCACGTAAATTTGCGAATTATTGGCATTTCGGTTAAAATAAATGACGCTAGCACTACCCGGAACTCAATTTTTAAAGGTCGGAAGTGGAAGCCCGAGTATGTCAAGCCTTGGTGCGACGACACTCGCTGTTTTTTTCACGCGTCCGGGCGACGGGTTGCACACCCTTCGCTCGGTTTGGGGGGTGAGGGTCAATTTGACCACTTAAGATCTCGAAAACTAAGATAGCGACGTTCGCCAAATTCCCGGGGCGAGTAAGCCTGTATATAACTCACGCATGTCAAAATTTGATGTTCCTGTGCCATAACTGTTGGGCCAAGTGAGGTAAAACGAGGTCAAAGTCCAGATTGGTATCCAAAGTGACCCCAGACCTCGAGTATCAGCCCTTCACCTGAACTCCTGTTACCTGAACCTGAACCTGAGAACCTGAGTACCTGAGCCAAGTACCTGTCAGTGATCTAATCTGATTGTTAACAAATCCATGGAGCTTTTCTGTGGCGGTCCTTCCCATTATTAGGCTAAAAATGAACAGTTCTCATAAAACAAACTCGAGTAAAAAAGCAGAATAGTTTTGGCGTCAGTCCGACCTTGATACGTGACCCTGTCAATGCAACCTGTTGTGATTCTGAGTTCAGTTGGGACATTGCCTAAAAAACTATCTCAGGGATTTATGGCATAGTCTAACACTCCGTTGTCACATCAGATCGAACGATTCCTTAGAACTGGTCCTCGCCGACCGCCAGTGCCTGATTTTGCCTTGCCAGTAGGTCGGCAATAGGACTGCGACCTTACACGGTACATCCATTTTTCCATTACAAAAGATCCACTTTCAAATGCCTACAGGTATGCAAAGTTTGGCACGGCTATGTTGCGCCGTTCGGAAATCATTATGGAAAAGCTTTCCGGAGGTGAGGGAAGTGACCACCCACCCGAGCACGTGTTAATGATTGAATCCAGGAATGACTGGAGGAAAGTTTCTTCTTGCAGACTGATCTCTTCAAGAGAAGTGGGGGGGGGGGGGGGTTGTCCATGACATTCCAAAAGGAAATGCAAGCACTGCCCCCTTTAAATTCGGGCCAAATCTCCTTAGTTTGGTCTCCCTTCACCTAAGCCTGTTGCTAAGCATAAGCAAAGTGGTCTCCTTGACACAGCATTGGGCCTCCTCATTGAAATAATTGGCTACCTTTTTCATTAAGATGATCTCGCGACCCAGAAAACGGGCCTCTTGATGTAGCAAAGGGTATTTCTGAGCCCGACGCATTATCAGCTAGTTCAGCTATGGTAGCTTCCTTGATCCGAACTTTCGGGTACTCTACGTGTAGCTACACTACCTTTAGAAGTGGAAAAAGGGGCCTTCCAAGGGGGCGGCAAAACATACTTTTGCCTCATCTAATCCCGTGCAGGGGTGCAGCCGGAGCCGTGACAAAGGGGGCCTAGAGTTAACAAAGGGCCCCCTTGATAGTAAAAGGGCCCCCCAAATCGCCGGATACGCCTCATTTGTTTTTGAGGATATGCTTTTCTTGGATAATATATATATATATATATATATATATATATATATATATATATATATATATATATATTGCACATTATTAACTTTTATAACTAGAATATAAACCAGATATTACCGCGGGATCAATTCTGCTGTAAGTTGTTAGTAAATAAACTGACAAAATCATGTGTTCAGTGACGGCATGAACTACATCGCCGGCGCTCTTCATTTTACAATGGTCCAGAGGGCTCTTTAAAACCGTTAGAACTCAGAAACATGTATCTGGGTTGTACAGAGATAGCAAGGATTCCGCGAATGCAGACTGAAGGTTAAAATGGGTCAACAATTTGCATTAGCATGGCCAAGCTAAGTTTGTCTGGATATCTTCAACATTCTGTCAGAATTGGTTAGTGGTACAAATTGTGGAACGTAGTTTTGAGCATGCGCGCTCGCATATCTGAGAAACAAAAAACACGACGTCAGGCGTTGCGGTCTCCTGAGGCCGCGCAGCGTCGGCCTTGTGGTTGATATTAGGCGGTGGCCAACAGGTGAACGAAAATGGTAACGCATTTTAAAGAAATACCTTTGAATTATTTTGGAAACCACATCGTACATTTAGAGATATTTCGGGCGCATTTTTTAGCTGTGCGCTTTTTAGATTGACGGCAAAAACGTCTTGGCATTTATAGCGCCGCGAAGTGGTGCTGGAATCCGCTGGTGGATCTGGAAGAGTAAAGGTAAAATCTCAATTTGTCGTATTGCTGTAACTGTTAATCTGTCCAGAGGACAGCCTCAATGTTGAAATACAGTTTTCCCCGCGCGATCTTTGAACTGTATGAATTGATTCTGAGCGACATTCAGAAACATTGTTTGATGATGGTCATTGTTGCGTGCTCGGCGCCCGCCCCGATGTTCACTGCAATGGCCAACGCCGCCCGGATTTAAGGAAGCTGCGACCCAAGCCATCGCTATCCTTGCTTCCCAAGATTACTGGCGTGCAAGCGGGGCCTTATGACGCACTCAGCTGCTGGGACTGCATGGCGCCGCCAGCCTCTCACCCTGGCAGGAAGGGCGGGCACCGTAGGGGAATCGAACCCCGTACCTATGGTTTCCCAGACGCGCAGTAGTTGACACAGGCGCGTTAACCACTGCACTATCGGCACGCGGCGCGCGGGATCCGTTATTTCTTTCCGGCAAAAGGGGTCCCCTTGAGTACAACACTGCGGGGCACATTGGTGCTTCTGGTCAGGAGCTGAATGGCCCTTCAGCCCCACCGCGATGTATTTTCCGGCCGTCACTCTGGTGACACGGGGCAACATCCCCTGGCCGATCCGGAGGCCCGTAGAGAGATACATCATACCACATTGGTCCGCTCCCTGACACGAGAGGCCCTCCGACCCGCGCAGTTGACCCTAGATCGACGCATGAACCGTCAACTAACGCAGCGATATCCCTGCTCGCCGCAGGTGGTCAAATGATTGGCACATAGACTCCAGTTGGGCTTAATGGGCCCACGCTAAAACAGGGCTGGGGGGTTCACTGTTTGGTACTGGGGGTCCCAGACTGGCACGGGACTCTTCTATTACCTCAAGGTGAGCACTCGTCATAAGTCCTGACGTAAAAGGCAGATTTGATCCCAACCGTTCGGCCCTATGAAGGAAGCGTTGATCCCAACCGTTCGGCCTCATGAAGGAAGCACTGATCCCAACCGTTCAGCCTCATGAAGGAAGCGCTGATCCCAACCGTTCGGCCTCATGAAGAGAGAGCTTTGATCCCAACCGTTCAGTCAGCCTCATGACAGAAGAAGGCTGGGTCTGATCCAACCGTACTGACCTCATGAGGAAGCGCTGATCCAACGTTCCAGCATCAAAGAGCTTGTCCAAGTTTTTGAGTGAGCGCGTTGATCCCAAAACCGTTCAGCCTCATGAAGGAAGCGCTGATCCCAACCATTCCGCACAAAACGGTCTTCCTCACCCCTTGTCTCGTTGCTTTCACCCAGACATTTGCTGCCCTTGAGACGAAGAAAAAAGCAGACAGGACGAAGAAGCCACTTGCAGTCCTGCAGTGAGAGGTATCAGTTGAATGGGATGGAGAAGACGTTGCTGCGACGTACTGGCGCATCAACGAAACCTCAGCGAAAACAAGAGTTCTGTGCTTTTCTGCTCCCAGGCCCCGTGTCTTTTTTCCTTTTTTTTTGCTCTTGACTTCTTTCCTCCTCGCGTACCATCAGAACCGCTGGCGATTCGATATTTGCTACCCTTTGCGTATTTTTGGACGGAGAATGCATTCTTGAGAAAGCTGCTGACTTGCGGTCTTTTCCCAGTACGTTGTACATAATGATGTTACGATGTTGGCCACTTAATGGTGGAATCCAGGAATGTCTTTCTCAGAAGACACTTCTGGAAAATGTCTTCTTGCAGGCTGATCCCGAGAGGCGGAGAGGTTACTGTTCGCGACACTCCAAAGGAAGTGCAGACACCGCCCACTTAAAAGTCGGGTCAAATCCCCTGAGTTTAGTCTCCCTTCGCCTAAGCCTGTTGCTAAGCCGGAGCAGTGGCATTCTTCACGCAGCATTGGGCCTCCTCATCGAGAGCACTGGCTGCCTTATTTATAAAGATGGCCCAAGAACCCCACACAAAGGTCTTTTGACTTAGCGAAGGCCTTTCTGAGCCCAACGTGTTACCACCTAGCTAAATCGTGGGATTCCTTGATCTGAATTTTGGTAATCTACGTATAGCTACAGTGCCTTTAGTTGGGAAAGCAGGAGGTCCTTAAGGTGTGGGTGGTGGTGGTGGTGGGGGGGGGGGGGGGGGGAGGGGAACATGCTCTTGCCCCATCTGCCTACCCTCCACCGTCTGCTGCGCCGCCTCTTTACGCCGATGTACTTTTGCTTTCTCTTCCGGCATCCATTGCACTTGTTTGTTTGTGTTGTTTGCGTTGAGGAAGTTTCGTTTTTCGCTACCAACGACAGCATGTTAAACCTCTCGTAAACCTATGTAAACTTCATATGTTAAGGTGTATAAAATAGCATATAGAGCAATTTAGAGCAATGCCACAAATTCAGTGACATGTGATTCTGATCCGCGCCACCGTCGAATAGCGTATTTCAGCAGAAAATCGAGGAAGAATGCTCCAGCAAAGTTGTCAAAATGCACATACGTTGTTGTCTTGTATGTAAGCGGAAGCTTCTCATTGTTTTGCCGTATGTTGAGACCGGGTCAGACACCCTGATCAGGTCATCAGCCTTTGCCGTATCGAACAAGAACGCATCTTTCATATCTAACCGCTCGCAGATGGCGGATGGCGACAGTACGTATTGGATTTGTCCTTCGCCGCCAACCATCAGATGATACGGTCTGTGCTAACCACGTGGTGATCGTGCGTGGGTGCAATGTGGACCGAATGACTACATTTGTTTCAATGTGCTTGTCACTAGCCGTATGAACCGGCAGGAGCCAGTTGTCCTGCCGAGCCGCCACATGAGAGCAAATGATCTGATACGGCCAGTGTTAAGCACTGTTTCAACACAGCCGTCGTGAGGGAAGAAGCGTGCACATTGTACTGAGTGATGCCATGTTACATCGCGTCACGTTCGACGCCGTATGCGGGGTGTCAGTGTGGCTGCCGACGGAGGAGGTGAGCACCCGGGCCGGGGCGGGGCAGATGCCGTGTCCCGCCGCCTCCTGCTCGCCAGCCGACTGCACCTGGTGGCACCACCGACTCCGAGTTAGTGGGAGCGGGCGGCCACTGTTGCAATAGTGCGCCCCGAAACACTATATATTATCATCGATAGTGTCAGGGCGGGCGTAGGGGGTGACGAGCAGAACTGGTTCCAAACTGGCCTCGATTCTATTGATGTACTGGGGTTTCATGGCTGACGTCATTATGGTGAACATGAACACTGTAAAAATGGAAAATGGATGTAGCAATGCCTTGCACGGTCAATACCACGCAAGGTGTGTTGCTTCGCAAGATGACGCGTGACGTTTGTCTGGACACTGCGGAACAGCACAACACAGTACGGCAATTACTGTTAGGTGGGGACGGAACACGAGGAGACCTCGGTCCGCACATTTTAGAGTAACTACGAAATGGTGATGAACACTCGTCACTCACGGCAGGGCATGCGATTTCGTGCGTGCCCAATCCAAGCACGAGAACACGTGAGGGGACGAGCACGGTCGTGACGAACAATACGTTTGGGGAAATGAAAACAAGGACATCTCAGCCGCCAGAAGCGGCTGAGATGTCCGCTTGTGGCGGCTGAGATGTCGCAAAATGCATTTCAGTGGAGGGGCTGAACAGTAGAATGACAAAACTTTCCCAAAGATATGCCAAGATGGGTCTCTTCTCGGATTTGACTAGCTTTCTTCTCAAAGTTCAGGGACTGAAGCCCAAATCGGGGGAGGGGGGGGCTGCTTCTTCCACTGACAGATGTGACGCGACTGAAGTGAAGCGTCTGGTGAACAGTGACAAGTAGCGCAATCCCAGCAGACTGTCACGCCTCCCAACGAAATCGCGATGCGTTGTGTGCCAGGAGTGGGCACTACAACAACGTAATTACGTGACGTGATGATGTAGAGGACCCATTCTGATATTTAGAGGGTCCATTACTGACTGTGAAGGCCCCACTCTTGCCTCTAGAGGACCCATCTGGCTTGTAAGGGCTCACAATGTAGACTTAGGGACCCATTTTGACATTTCTGAGTTCGCTCCTCCAACTTAAACACCGTCTCCGCGCCCCTTGAGCGCGCGCGACGTTGACGTGCGGCCTCAGATCGGCCCCGAGCTCTAATCAATGATCACACAAGGAGGCGTTTTTTTCAGGAAAATTTCGAAGTAGAATTCTTTTTCCTCGTTACTTAGTATATGAAAGGTTATACATGGCTTATGCTGAAAAAGTGGCATTATCACTGAGAGTTGTTTTGAGTTGCTCTTGAGCTTGTTGCGTTTATTTAGTTGCCGTTCAAGTTGTTGTTTAAAGCTGTGCGACTTCGCGGACAATTTCTTACAAAAAAGTCACAAAGGCTCTCCGGTTTCTTTTTTACGATAACCATATCCGCCAATTTGAAGTGAAGTCCATCATTTGTCTTGTACTGCCGACGTTCTCCTCCAACGACCGCATACAGATCGCATGTGACCGTAAGTGAGGCGCAGCGTAACTTGTAAATATTTCTCTCACCTCTAGTTCCGCTGGCTAATCGCCTAGTTCACAGTCCTGCCCTTAGGAACTAAAACTGTCGGTCTTTGCGCTACACGTCCGTGAAGATGTGCAGACTATTTCGTGTGACTTTGTCAGAGCCATTCAGACATGCATGACACATGGCAACGTCATTCCAATCCTGCTACCCCACAGGCTAGGCGGCGTCCAAGACCAGGAAGAATATCATCGCCCAGCCGTTCAGATCTGGCGTTTGTGAGCAGGATTTCCAAAAGTGGCGGACGTCAATTGGCTCTTAAACAACGCTGAACAAGCTGTGCAAGCTTTAATCACGAATTACATTAGAGCCCTTCAGACCAGAAATTATCATTTCATGGCTATTGGATGAAGCAAGATAGTCTACGGTGCGGCAGACGTGAGTGCGTCTGGAGGGGGGGGGGGGGGGGGGCAACCGCCGAGCTTTAACCCGCGCATGTGCGCTGGGTACCCGGTTGGGGTCCCCCTCCTACGGGGCTCTCGGCCCACCCGTGGCTGACGCATGCAGCCTGCCACGGACAAGGGAGGTGTCGCGAGCCCCCCACCTGAGCGAAGAGTACCTAGCCGGCCACCCGGGCACGTGGTAAAAACCAAAAATCTCCTTCGGAATTTCACGACGTGACGTCTCTTGTGTTTGGCTGTATAACGTGGCAAGATTAGAGGTTTGGACTGACCGGTGGTGTGATGATGACCGGGGTGTGATCGTTCAGTGGCAGGATGCAGTCGCAATTTATCGCACGCATTCTGACTGACATTTTGACACATTGCACAAGTTCGGGAGACAAGTTGGTCGCCGGAGGGGACTTGTGACGCGATTGTGAGATTATTTGCGATTACTCGACCATGTGATGAGGCCAAGGCTGCCTTCTGACGTATTGTCACGGGTACAAACGAGCTAAAGCAAATAGGATATAGGCGTATATGTACGATATGAGTTAGGAAACAAACAGCTACATAACCTGGAATATTTCATCACGCACTTCCATCTGACCTGTGATGATCCAAACCTTTAAGGCCTGGATGAAGACGATGTCTTCTGAGGATGAGCGCAGCCCGAAATACTGAGCGTCACCAATGGAATCGTCCCTCACCCTGTAACGTCGCTTTAACCAGCACCTCCTGGCATATTGAGCTCGGTGTCTCAGCGTAAGATCTTTGAACTCATGAAGATCCAAACGCTCAGCATTTTCAACGTCACACGACCTATGATGGTTAACGCTGAGTTTTGGTCACAACGTCCTTGGAATTTATTGAGACGCATAAAGTTGCCAGGCTGCTGGTGCCAGCCACCTCCGAATACCAGCGGCAGGAACACGAGCCTTCGGTATTGGATGCCCTCCTCCCCCCCCCCGCTCGGCATGTGGTGGATTAAGTAAGTACAATGCCCACCGTTCGGAGTGCTTTAACAGCTTAATGCTGTATTTGGTGGAATCAACTTTAACTATACGTTTCAGGGATGTGCAAGGCACTGTGTGCACCGGAAGATCTCTTGTTTGTTTTCGGATGTGAACATTTACGGTATCTTCTCGTGATTAAATGAAATGCTCACTATTTGAGGTTATTGAAGCAAGCATCAGATATGATGAAATAATCTCACAACCATTGATATATCTTTAAGTGAAAAACTTCTCTAGACAACACAGTTTTTATATTTAGTAAATATGCTATTCGTAACGTCCTTGTTTGATTGCGTCATGGACCGCTTGTGTGAGAGCACCCGATTGTACTTCTCCCTATGACATGACAGGTTCATGCGCATATGCACTTTGTATGAGAGCACTGACAGGTACTCGTATTTGCACTTGTAGTTCATCAATCTCCCGAGAAGTAGTCGTGGCGATGCTGGATGTGTGCTGAGCCAAATATCGTAAGATGCTCTTGTTTTGGCCTTTTCTCGTGGTGTTCCTGCATATTTACTCGTGAGTTTAGGTGCTTACTTGTATTCGCACACTCGGTTAAAGCTCTACTATTAAGATGCCTCGCCGTTATTGATCTTCCTCCATTCCATAGCCCTGAAATGATTATTTCCGGCCGACAGGGCTCTTATCCCAATAACCAAACAACTCAACGTCTTAGAACCTTGTGCTGCTTGCACAACATTGGTTGAGAGCCAGTTGGCGGTCATTGTATCTGGCAATCATGCCCGCGAACATCAGATATGAACAACCCTACAATAATGGCTTTCTTGACATTCAACGCTGCATGGCCAGTGGAAAAAATAGGGATGTTATTATGAGGTCATGAATGCTTGGGTAGGCTTGAAACGGTCTGCACGAAGTAATCTGCACATTGTTTGCGGGCGCGTAGCTTAGAAGCTAGAAGGGTTAAGGTCTTAAGAAGGGCAGCGCTGTGACTTGCACAGAACGATCTTCAAGATGACTATTTCAGTTCAAACCCCCATATCAATGTGGAGCAATCCATTTAATGACGCTAGTCCCGTCGACAGGCGTAGGCTCTTTGCCGTCCAATCATTCGGCGGAGTTTTAGCTGTAATGAGATTGGCCTGGAGGCTATTATGGCTGTGCTTTGAGGTATAGCGTTGCGACCTCGCACTCCCAAGAAAAAAATACACGGCTGTCAATATCTGTGCTGCTTGGCGCCTGTTCGGATGCAGACATGCTTATTACGACCACAGTTCTTTTGTCTTCAAAACGGTCAGGCCAATCTGCTCTCCATTTTCTAAAACAGCCGTGGTCCACGTTGTCAAAAATCCGAACATTCGAGGAGCTTTCTATCTATCGACAGAGATCCCCTCTGGCAACCTTCGCATAGTGTTTGGCTGGTGAATGCCTTCAGAAAAAAATGCATGAAAGCGGTGGCGTTGGAAATCTTAATCCAGACTCAAGTTTACAGAACCTCAGGAAAATAGAAAGACTGATACAGATGAATCCACCAGTCTTGATGAGCTCATCATCACATCCAGGAATTTACTACCCTGTCCGGAAGCACACACACACACACATACACACACACACACACACACACACACACACACACACACACACACACACACACACACACACACACACACACACGCACACACACACACACACACAAATACTGATAAGCGTGGCAGCGATCTGCCTGCCGATAAACTGTGGCGGTCAACGGACTCAAGAGCTGCAGCGACCGTAAGGGGTAGCTCTCCGCCCGATCCTTCAATGAGGACACAGCCAGGTCAGCTGGTCTTTCCTCACCCCGCCTGACACGTGCTGCACTTTCATGCGCGCTCGGGAGGGGCACCGGAGCGCCGCCCCCTGCCGGCTGCGGAGAGTGGTTCGGCCAGGCGAGAGCACGCGCTAATGATCACCTGTCTTCGGCGGCGCTAATGTGAAGGAGCTGTTACCGACCACTCCTTGGTGCCGGTTGTGCCAGTTGCTCTCACGCGCTGGTTTTTGCACTCTGCAGGACGATGGGGTGCTGGAATTCGCTGAAAGCTCTGTGCAAAATGCACACGGCAAATATGTGGTATGGGCTCAATTGCGTATCGGAGAGAGGTTTCGTAAACATGCAATATTAGCAGTGTTACAGGTCTTGGAACATTGCATATATCGTGGTGTTACAGACAACTGGTTGATAGCGTAGGCGTGGGAACGTTTCAAAAAGTGGGGGGGGGGGGGGGGCAAGATCAAGGTGTACTTCAGGAAGTTTTTCTGGAAAGCGAGCCCGATGACCGGGGAGGGGGGGAAGGTAGGGATGGAGATTTTTATCGCTCTTTATTCAAATGTCATGGCTGCTATGCTAGCTATGCATCTAGAGCTGTTTATCACTGGTGCAAAGTCTTGCAATCACCTGCAACAGTATTTTTCCCGAATTATCTTCCCTTATACCACACCATCGCAGCAAAATAGCCTCCGGGAAGCTGTTTGCCTTAGGTATGGATTGGCCCAGCGGACACTTCGTTGCCCATCATGCAACGTACGCGACTTGATCTGCTTTTGTGTGTAGGCAAGGGCGTAGCCAGGACCTTGCCAAGATGGAACACTGGGTTGACAAAAGCCCATCTTGTGGTGACATCCCCCACCCACCCCCCAAAAAAATAACCCGGATATGGCTTACCTGTTAACAGTGACACGGTTTTCTTCGTTTTATTGTATTTTTACCTTGCAACCAGAACAGAAACCAGGAGCTACCGTGAGCTCAAGTCTGTTTGCATTTTGAGGTCAATAAGCTGCAGAAATCAGGCGTTGAACGACTGCATGGCAGAAATCATCGGCGGTCTTAATTTACAATGGTTAGCTGACTCTTTCTAAACCGATAGAATTCAGAAGCTTTGCCATTTTTTTATCGAGGTTCTGCAGACATTGAGGACATCACGAAGGTACATGGTGGATCGATATGTTTGATCCAAATTTGAAGACGAAAATTTGATTGCAAATCGAGTGGTTAACAATGTGTGTTAACATGGCCAAGCCATGTTTGTCTGAAAATGTTCACCATTCACCCAAAATCGACTAGTGATTCAATTCATGTAACCTGTTTTTTAACATGCTCGCTCGCAAATCTTAGCAACAAAAACATCGATACCGGGCGTTGCAGTCTCCATCGTCCGCGAAGCGTTAGCCCAGTAGCTAACATATAGCCGTGGTCCACCGGTGGACGAAAATGATGACGCATCTGAAATGATTATCTTTAAACACTTTAATAATTGAGTTATGCAAGTCATGTGACATAATTTTGAGCTTGTGCACTCGAAAATTTTAGAAACACAAGCCTCACCCCGGGCGTTGCAGTCTCCGTAGGCCGCGCAGCGTCGCCCTAGCAGCTAATATTAAGTTGTGGTCAACGGGTGGACGACTATGACGACGCTTCTGAGAACGCATCCTTGGACGCTTCATGACATCATATCTTGTATTTAGAAGGCAGTCTGAGGGCATATTTCACGCGTGCAATTTTTAGACTGATGAAAAGAACGGATCGGCCCCTAAAGCACCGCGAAGTGGCGCTGAAATCTGGTGGCTTGAACTGGAATAGTGAAGGTAAAATCTCTATGTTTCGTGTTTCCGCAGCTATTTATCTGTCCAGAAGACAGATTAACACGGCGCCCGCCGTCTGGTGGCACTTGCAGTGGCCGAAACTTATCGGTTTTACGGAAGTTGCAACCCAGACCATCCTTGTCCTTGCTCTCGAGGTTGCGGGCGGGCATGTTCAAGCCTTTTGATGTATTTTGTTTCAATAACACATTCTGAAAGAGCTGAACGTTCTCAGGCAACCATGTCATGACCTTGCTCGTTTTTTTAAATTCATTTCGACCCATGTCTTTCAACACTAATGAGAGACCCACTCTACTCAACAATGATGACACCCCTCTGTCCCTTCCGGGCAAGGGGTCTCTTAAGTAGAACACCAAGGGTACATTATCGCTTCCGGTCAAGGGCTGAAGGGCCATTCCGTCTCATCGCGAAGTGTCTTCTGGCTATCATTCTGGTGGCACGGGGCGGGATCTCCTGGTTGATCCGGAGGTCATTAGAAGGGATATATCATATCACATTGTTCCCATCCCTGACACGGAAGGCCTTCTGATCCGCGCAGTTAGCCCCGGATCAGCACAGGGACCCTCATTGACGCATCAACATCCATGATCACCGCAGGCAGTCCGATAGGTTTCACATAGACTACAGTTCCATGTTTTTCTGTGTTCTTCAGAGATATTGAGTTCTCCCTGACTGTAGATTGCAGATGAAATGGGGTTCATAATTTGTGTTAACATGGTTAGCCCATGTTCGTCTCATAATGCTCAAGATCCTGTCAGAGCTGATTACTGATAAGAAAACTACGTAATATGGTGTTGAACACTGCGTACTCGCAAGTCGTAGCAATAACAGCCTCGACGCTCGGCGTTGCAGTCTCCAGGCCGTGCGGCGTCGGCCTTGTGGCTGTAACGTTAAGTGATGGCCAATGAGCAAATGAAAAAGATGACGCATCTTAAGGGAGATGGCTGGTGAACTAAGAAAATCGGCACACATGTTAAATGCGGTGCAAAAGTAAGACAAATGCAACCTTAATCTGAAAAGTGTGTGTGTGGGGGGGGGGGGGGCAGTTAACAGTGTTGGCCCCCACCTTGAAAAGTGGGGGGAGGGCATGGCCCCCCTGCCCCCCCCCCCCCTGTTCCTACGCCCAGTGGTTGATAGGCATGACAGAAAACGGTCTTATACTCCTCTTACTTCAGCATGTGGTTTCGTACGCTGAAAATGTGTTTTGGAGAAGTAAGCGTTCATTTGTAAATGCATTGCAACTCGGCACCTGTATTCAAGGTAATGGGCCATGTTTGACCTCAGCCTCAGCATGGCTCACTACAACGAAAGGGCCAAGTGGTCACTTGCTCACTGGAGAATCCACTGCTTACGAGAGAGCCCACGATTACCGTTATACCTACGTCCTTCACTGGAGATCTCTTGCTTCAGCACATTGGTTATTCCGATCAGGAATGCGTGATCGGAGCAACCCGTACAAAATCAGCCTGTTGCACACGAAGCTGTATTTGAGACAATGTTTTCCTGTGCCATGTGCTATATTCATATTATACGTGCGCCATGCAAATGTTCGCCGGTAAATATTCATCAAATAATGACATACGAACAATGGGACACATTGTTCGTATGTCATACAGACCATAGTGCGGAGATATTCAGATTCGTCCCCTGCCGGAATGCAACGGTCGCCGACTCCCACCTCCCAGTGAGCAGTGAGTCGCTCCTCTACCCGCCGAGCGGCAGCCCGGGCAACATGTGCTGAGCGAGCCCCGCGCCAGCCTTCAATGCGAGCTGGAAGAGCCCCGCGTCAACTCCCAACACGTGCCGGAAGAACCCACGCGAACCTTCAACACGTGTCTCAAGAGCTATGCGCGAGCGTCCAACACGTGCCAGGGCTGACCCCGCAGAGAGACAGGCCCCAGGACCGTGGCTGTTACGAAGTGCCGATGCATCACTTGTAAGATCTGGTATAAACTTTCACAACTCTTAGCTCCCAGCGCGTAATGCGCTCGCATTGCACACCCTCCCTCAAGTTAACCAGACGACCAGTGAGATCTCGTCGCCAACATCCACGCTCGGCTGCAATACGCATCATCGGGTGTGTAAGGAAACCAGTTTAGGAAGCCTCATCATTGACGGACATACTGCGGCAAAGGCGCATAGGGCATAGTAGGGTGAGCGGGCGGAGATACTAAGAGTAGGACATCGTCGCGTCATGTAAATGAAGACGCGATGAAGATATCAAAGCTTAGAAATTATCGAACTCAAAGTGATTATCCAGTGCAATCTAAGTGGACATGTGTGGGTGCGGTATTCCTGGGCAGGTTAAAGCGGAGTCACCCAGAACGGTGTGAGGAACAAACCCGAGATCACGATGCAGACGTTTTGCCTGATTGTGTAGGCTGTGTTTTGGTACATGGAAACGCAAAATTAGAT